>NC_062214.1:27531974-27855429 GCF_902686445.1 Sciurus carolinensis
TGACCAGGGCAATTGTGGTCCAAACAAAACAGGCTTTCTAATTAGAGGATCAGGAAGAGGGGTGTTAAAAGCCAGTATGTTTGTTAGATCAAGATGAGGAAGCAGATGGGGAAAGGGATCTAATAAAATAGTCTATGTGTCTATGTATTCCTGTGCTTATTCCAGGAAAAAAACATAAATGGATCTGACCTTAAATACATATCAAAGACTTTGAGAACTACCACCAAGATCCCAGACTGGCCAAGGAGAGATCTGACCAGAGCTGCAAATGCTTTGAAAAAGAAACTAACATTGAAACACAGGTCAAAGAAGGTGAATCAGAACTTGCAGTCAGAAACCAACTGAGAAATTTGCCTGCCTTAAAAACAATTAGTATTATACATAGGATTTAAACAAATGTGAGATTCGGAGTTTACACCATGATATACCATTGACCAGGATGAAATCCAAAAGTGCTCCACATATAGAAAAAAATTAGTCAGTTTTCACTTGACAATACAATTAGCAGATACCAATGGCAGGAGGATTCAGATGAAATTATTAGATAAAAAATTTACAACACATATTACAACTATACTCCAAGAAGTAAAGACAAACTCTCTTGAAATTAATGAAAAGTTGAAATTTTTTAATTTTATTTTTAAAGAAATAGAAGCTACCAAAAAAATGAAATTCCATTATAGAAAAAAATACAATAATCAAAATTTTAAAATTCACTTGATGGACTTTATAGTACAGTGGAGGTAGCAGAGGAAAGTCAGTGAACTTGAAAATAGATCAAGAAAAATTATCCAGTCTGAAAATCAAAGAAAAAAAGACTGAAAAAAAAAAAATAAACAGAGCCTTGGTGACCCATATGGCAATCCAAAAGGTCTACATTCATGTCACTGGAGTACCAAAGGGAAAGGGAAAGTGTAAGGCAGGAAAAAGAAGTGTTTGAAGAAATAATGGCTGTAAAATGTTCACATTTACTTTAAGGCACAGGCTTACAAATTTAAGAAAATAAGTAAATTACAAAAGGAACAAATTAAGAAGTCTGTGCCTATGCATATTATAATCAAAATTGTGAAAATCTAAAATAAATTTTAAAATCTTCAAAGTAAAGAAAAACAAAGCATGACATACAGAGAAACAATTATTTTGATGATTGCAGATTTCTCATTAGGAATTATGGAGAACAAGAGGCAATAGAACAATTATTTTTAAAAACATAAAGAATTGTCAACCTAGAATCACACCCAGAAAAAAAAAAGAATCTCAGGAGTGCAGACACTCTTCGATGAGAGAAAATTAAGATTTTTGTCACCAAAATATCTATTATAAAAGAAATAGTTTTAAAAGTTCTTCAGAAGTGTGTTGGTCAGACTTCTGTTATTGTGACAAAATACTGAGATAATCAACTTAAAAGGAGGAAAGATTTATTTTGGCTCACAGTATCAGAGTTTTCAGTCTCTGGTCATTTGACCTGTTGCTTTGGGCCTGTGTCAGCGCAGTACATTATAGTGGGAGCACAAGATCAGGGAGGCCTATTCTATTCATCTGTGATGACCAGGTTGCAAAGTAAAACAATAAAAAAAAAAGAGGAGGAGCCATGTCCTGATATCCCCTTTGAGGGCATGACCTCACTTCCTTCCATTAGACCTCACCTCCTAAAGGTTGCCTCACCTCCCAGCAGTGCCACCGGCTGGGGGACCCACTCTTCAACACATGGGCCTCTGGGGAACATTTGAGATCCAAACTACACAAGAAGGAAGGGAAATGCTACCAGAATGAGACTCAGAACATGAAGAGCAACAATAATGATAAATATCTGGGTGACAAACTGCCTTTCTCTTCTTGACTTCCCTTAGAATATATGGCATTTGAAAGCAGAAATTGTAAGATTGCCTGATTGAGTTTTCAACATGTGTAAATACAATATGTGTGACTAATATAGTGTAAGAAAGGCAACAGGGCCTGTCTAGTGCTGAGGTATATGTAAGACAGGAAGTGACAAATTATTGATTTTAGTGAACCATAAAGGCAAGAATATGTATTCAATCCCCATAGAAACCACTAAAAACTATATGCAAAAAAAAATAAATAAAATTGGAAGATTTAAAATACAAAACAGAAAGTTATTAAAATAAACCAAAAGAAGTCAAAAAAAATGGCAAAAAAAAAACCCAGAAGTTAAAATAAATAATATGTTAGATCAAAATTCAAAATTGTCAATAATTACAACCATGGGCCATATAACGTTTTAGTCCATAACAAGACAGCAAATCCAATGGTGGTCCCATAAAATTAGGACTGATTTGAAAAATTCCTCTTGTCTGTGAAATCATAGCTGTGGTAATGTTGTCGCACAACACATTATTCGCCTGTTTGTGGTGACACGAGGGTAAACAAACCTCCTACACTGTCAATCAAATGCAAGGCTGAACATACTCTTAACAGATCAGTGAAAACATCGAGATTGTCGGATTTGGACCAAAAAAAGTTAAACCTGGCTCAAGCGTAAATCAATCTACAAAAACTCCATTTAAAATACAATGAGGTAGGTGGTTAAAAGTAAAAGGATGGAAATAATATACCGCATAAACAGTAATAAAAAGAACTGGAGTGACTTCAATGATACCAAAGTGCACTTCAGAAGAAAGAAAGTCGGCGGGGATCACAAGGGTGCTGCGTAATGACACCAGCTCCAGCTCACAGACAAGACAGAATGTTCTTAAACACATCCATCTCACAACAGAGCTTCAGAATGCACGCGGCAAGAACTTCTAGAACTGAGGAAGAGATGAACAAATTCACTATTACAGTCGGAGATGTGAACACCGCTCTCAAAACAAACAGGACAGGTCTGCAGAGAAACAGCCAGGGCAGAGAAGAACTGAACGATATCATCCCAAGAAGCCAGTCCTCATATTTGCAGAGTAAATCCAAGAACATCCAAGTGCACATTCTTTTCAAATTTTCCAGGAACATTCACTGAAACATACCATAGTGGCAAAAAGTGAATTCTAACGAATTTAGAAGATTTAAATCATCCTAAGAATGTCTTTAAGCATAATGGACCTAAATTAGAAATTAATCATAAAAAGTTCTCTGAAAAATTCCTCTAATACTTGGAAGTTAAAAAAAAAAAAAACCTCTATATCAACCATAGGTTAAAGTACAAGTCTCCAAGGAAATTAGAAAATTTTAAATTGAAGGGAAACGAAGATAGATCTCAAAATTTGTAGGAACAGCTAAAGCAGTATGTAGAAGAAAAATGTATATCATTAAATACTTACATTTGGAAAGAAAAAAGATGTCAAGTCAACAACCTCAGAAACTGAAAATAAACTCAAGGCAATCAGAAGGAAGGAAATAATAAAGATAAGGCCAGGAATCAATGAAATTGAAAACAGAAAGATAATAGAAAAAATCAATCAAGTCGAAAGCTACTTCTGTGAAAAGATCAATATAATGGATAAATCTCTAGTCAGATTAAGAAAGAAAAGTAGAAGACAACAAATATCTAATATCCAGAGTGAAATAAGGACTATCACTATAAACTACTGAAACATAATGGATAATAAGTAAAGATCATGAACATGAATTTATGACCTAAATTCAACGACTTGGTTGAATCAATTTCTTGATGGCCACCAACTACCAAAACTCACTCAAGAACGAAAAAGTGACCCAAATAGTCTTAAAACCTACTAAAAAAAATCAAATCAGTAGTTTAAAACATTTTGAATAATATAACTATAGACCCATATATAGGGTTTCAACAAAATATTAGCAAATCATAAATGTATGTATAAACAAACCACACACATAAACATGAATAGGTCTTGACCAAGTCGAGTATGTCTTGGGAGCATAATGCTGGTTCAGCATTTAAAAATCAATATCATCCACAATATGAACACAGTAACAAAAAACCCAAATGATCTTATTAACTGATGCAGAAAAAGTACTTAAGTACACTCAATATCTGGTCATGATTTCTTTTTTAAAAAAGGCTACCAGCAAACTGGGATTAGAAGGGAATTCTTTAACCTGATAAGGCCCATCTACAAGCTCCTCACAGTACAGCTAACATAATGCTTAACCGTGCAAGACGGAAGCTGTTCCTCTAAGACTGGGAACAAGGTCATTCCCAGCACACCCCTTGAACCATTGTACTATACATCTCAGCCACTGTAATAATGCAAACCAAAGATATAACAGACATTCAGATTATCAAGGGAAAAAGAAAATTGTCACTATTCACAGATAATACAATCATCTATACAGGAAATGCCAGGAACCTACAAAAAGGAGAAGCTTCTAGAACTGATTGGTAAGGCTACAGAACACAAAGCCACTGTGTAAAGATTCATCTTATTTCTGTATACTATCAACAAACAATTAGAAACGGAGTGTTTTTTTTTGGGGGGGGAGTTACCAAGGATTGAATTCAGGGGCACTCAAACACTGAGCCACATCCTCAGTCCTATTTTGTATTTTATTTAGAGAAAGGGTCTCGCTGAGTTGCTTACGGCCTCACTAAGTTGCTGAGGCTAACTTTGCACTCATGATTCTCCTGCCTCAGCCTCCAGAGTGTGCGCCGCCACACCCAACTAGAAACTGGATGTTTTAACAGTGCCACCTGCAATTAATATTAAAAGAATAAAATAGATAGAAAACTAACAACACATACAGAATATACGAATTCTGTGAAAAACCACAAAACCCTGATAAAGGAGATTTAAATAAAGGGAGAGACTTACCATGCTCACAGATTGAAAGACAACACAGTTCAGATATCAATTCTCCTTCAACTACTGTAGTTCTAATCATAATCACTGTAGGGATTTTGCTGTAGGCATAGACAAGTTGTTCCTAAAATTTGCATGAAGAGGCAAAGGAATCTGAAGAACCAAAACAATTTTCACGAAGAGAACAAAGTTGCCAGGTTCACAGTACTCCGTTTTGACTTTCACTATCAAGCTACAGTAATGAGGACAGAGAGGTAGTAAAAAAGATAGAGGTGGACAAATGGATCAATGGAACAGAATAGAGTGCACAGAAATGGACCCACATAAATATGATCAGTTGTTTTCAGCAAAGTTGCAAAAACAACTCAAAGGAGAAAAGAGAGTGTTTTCAATAAATGGTGTTGGAACAATTGGACATCCCTATGCAGCAAACAATACATATGTAAGTAAATAAAACAAAAAATCAACTTACATCTTATGACCACAGATATTATGCAAAACAGGAAACTTTTAAAACATAGGAGGAATTCTCATGACTTCTGGTTAGACAAAAGTTCACACACCAAAAGCCTGATCCATTAAAAACGTTTGACAAATTGAATGCCATCAAAATTTAAAACATTTTCTTTGCTAAGAGAGTGAGAAATCAAGCTACACATAAGGAGAACATATTTGCAAATCACATATTATGCAAAGGACTTATATTCAGAATATACAAAAATTATTCAAATTCAACAATAATAGGACAAGAAATAGGTGAACATTGTAATGGCCACTTTACCAAAGATATATTTGTGGCAAATAAACCCATGAAAAGATACTCAGCATCATTAACCCTGATGGAAATGGAAATTAAAACCACAATGAGACACCACTACACACTTATTGGAATGGTTAAAATTTAGAGGAAAAATAACCTAATATCTAGTGTTGATTAAGGTGATTAAGAGCAGCAGGACTCTCAAACATCAGTGCTGGGAGGAAAATGTGCAGCCACTCTGTCCTCCAATAATCACTAAACAAGTTGTGGACCGCCAAGGCAACGTAATACTTCTAAGCAATAAAAAAGATGAGTTGCACAACATGGATGTTTTTCAGAGATTCATGCTGAGTGACAGATGTCAGGGTCTCAAGGTGACATATTGTAATTCTGTGGATTTGACATCTAGTTGGACTATAGGGACAGAAAAGAGATTCGTGGTTGCCAGGGTCTAGGGCTTGGGAGGACTTGTCTATAAATTTTAGGGGATAATGACACTGTTTTGTTTTCTGCTTTCGGTTGTGATTATATGAGTATTACACGTATTCAAATATGTAAAACAGTGTAGTCAACCCATTCTGTGTACATTCTTTGAAACTATGATGCAAGAAAATATTAGAGTTCTAAACCAAAAGCTCAGAAACTGTAACCAGCCAAGTTTTCGTTTGTGAATGAGGGCAACAGAGACATTTCAATTCAATAGAGAGATAGAATAAAGACTTTGCGAAACAAAAGGACTAGTGTGGACACTATATTAAAATACATAATTAAGATCAAACAGCTCCAATAATACTTGTGGCTGCCAAAAAGGAAATAAAGTTTCTGAATTTCAACAATTTAAAAATAATTGAGAGAAACTGGCTAGTTGGGGAACAACTATGAATGAAAGAGGTCATCATGGAAAGAAAGAAAATGTCACTGTGTTTCATAACAGGGAGTGATTCTGTACCCTCCAGAATAAAAAGGTAATTAAAAATGACTCCAGGGCTGGGGATATAGCTCAGTTGGTAGAGTGCATGCCTCACATGCACAAGGCCCTGGGTTCAATCCCCGGCACTGCAAAAAAAAAAAAAAAAAAAAGACTCCAATCTCTTGTATTTTATAATTCTTCCTAACTTTAAAGTAGTCTTTTAAAACCTTTTTTTTTCAATTATTTATTTATTTTATTTTTTACAGACTGCCTTTTGATTCATTGTACACTAATGGGGTCATTTCATTTGTATGGTTGTACATGATGTAGATTCATACCGTTCGTGTAATCATACATGTTTATTTTGGAATAATTTAAGAATCACAGAAAGGTTGAAAATACAGGAGAAGGATTAGTGTGCCCTTTGTCATTTCCCCTAGTGTTCCTTTTTTTTTTTGGCAGGACCACAGTACATGATCAAAAGCAAGAAATCAACATTGATCCAATACTATGAGCTGAACTACAGACCTTACAAAACTATTGCAATTTTACTACTGATGTTCTTTTCCCAGCCCAGAGCCAAATCCAGGGTCTCTGATGGCATTTAGTTGTTATATTATTTCCTTAGTAAACTCTTTAGAGTGATCTGTTAGGGAACATCAACTCTCGAGTGAAGGAAAATTGCTTGAGAATCAGCAATTACTTCAACTTCACTTAGTTTCTTTTTGTTTTTTCTTTAAGTTCCAGACAAATCTACATTTAATAATTTTGTTTAAAATAACATTGCAACAACCAGCATCCTGTGAATTGAATGTTGATCAGGAAAAAAAAAAAAAAGAAAAAGACAGAAAGAAAGAAAGAAAGAAAAACCTTGATCAAGGTGCCAAGATATTCTTAGAAAACTCTAAGTTAGCATTCATCATCTCATCCATGCATTTGATTATTACTTCCTTTTTGTACCAGGGATTGAACTCAGGGGCACTCACCACTGAGCCACATCCCCAACCCTATTTTGTATTTTATTTAGCAACAGGGTCTCACTGAGTTGCTTAGCACCTGACTATTGCTGAGGCTGGCTGTGAACTCACGATCCTTCTGCCTCAGCCTCCTGAGCTGCTGGGATTACAGGTGGGGGCCACCACGCCCAGCATGATGATTACTTTTAAAACTGGCTATATATCAGGAGTGACCCTGGGCACACAGAAGCTTGAGACGCAGGCCTGATCCCAGGTTCTCTAGCCTATTTGGGAATGCAGGCAATCTGTAATTACAATACTGGATGCAACTCAAGATCAAGTCATTTCTAGAAAGAAAAGAACTTTAATCTACTGAGGCATCAGGGAGGTTTTCCCTGAAGGGCAGGAGATTTGAGCTGAGGCTAAGGACAATAGGCATTTGTCAGAGGAACTGCAGCTTTTGATTAGATTAATTTTTTTTCCTCAGAGGCTTAAAAATTCTATCTAAGCAGACTTCAACAGAAAGGGCATTTATCAGCTTGCGAAACTGAAAAGTCGGGATGTCTGCTTGACTTCAGCTGTGGACTCAGCTCAGCAACACCACCGGCCTCCGAGTTCTGCTTCCTTCTGCCTTCCTGGATTTGGTACTCCTGGGCCACCGAACTTCCCCAACTGGAGTCGTCAGTGGCTCCAGACATAGGGTACATCTCCACCCCTCACTCATAATCCCCTAAGAAGTATGAGGATGCATCTTTCCCAAAACCCTCAGCAAATATCCCCAGGAGCACACCAGGTCCTGTGCCCATGTTTCAACCAGTATCTGTGACCAACAAGATGGAATACTCAGGATTAAACCAGGAAACAAGGGTATAATCAGCCTCGCCCAGAGTCCACGGGTAAGAATGAACCAGGGGTCATTTCTAACTATCTAAAATCTAAAGTACATTTGACAGAAAAGAGAAATCTGGGGAAGCCATCTGTATTTATTACAAAAGAAAGGGTGTTTCGAGCAGATGCAGAGATTGAAAGTGTGAGATGGCATGCTTTGAGAAACAAAAATGCTGGTATCACTGAAGAATACATTTTAGTAGGAAGAATACATAAATTTTCTGGGAGCCAGAAAATAACATCATGTCCAGAGACTATTATAGGTGATGGACAACCTTTGAAAACATTTTATCATATTTGCATGTTTCAAAGATTCCTGTGACTGGGGCTGGGGTTGTGGCTCAGTGGTAGAGCACTTGCCTGGCACGCGTGAGGCCCTGGGTTCCATCCTCAGCTCCACATAAAAATAAATAAAGGTATTGTGTCCATCTACATCTAAAAAAATTTTTTTAAATAAAAATGAAAAACGATTCCTGTAGCTGCTTATAAAGGAAAAGAATTACAGGGCCCACTTGAAGGAGACAAATTGGAAGATTTGTAAAAATGCAGGTAGACCATTTGGGAATCATATACTCTGCAAGACAGAAACCCTGACTAATGATGGCTTACACAGAGAAAGAGTTCAGCTGAGCACAGTGGCATACACCTATAATCCCAACAACTTGGGAGGCTGAGGCAGGAGGATTGCAAGTTCAAGGCCTGCCTGGGCAACTTAGCAATATCCTATCTTAAAATAAATTTAAAAAGAAGGGCTGGCATGTAGCTTAGTGGTGGAGAGCCCTGGATTCAATCCATAGTACCGTCCCCCACCAAAATAGAGATTTAATCACAAGAACTTCAGAGGTCAGCAATTAGTGATGCTGTCAGATAGTTCTCCAGGCCATTCATTCATTATCCAGAACTTTTTTTGATTTTTTTTTTCCCCATCAATTGGCATTCATCTTCATCCTATCACTTCATGGTCCCAAAAGGGCTGCCAGAGCTTGAGACATCACATTCATGTTCAAAGAAAGAAAACTTCAGGTCAGGTAGAAGGGGTTACATCTTTTTCTTTTTAATTTTTAAACTTTATTTTATTTATTATTTATTTTTATGTGGTGCTAAGGATGAAACCCAATGCCTCACGCATGCTAGGCAAGCACTCTACCACTGAGCCACAACCCGCCGGGTTACATCTTTTTTAACAAAACCTCCAGGAGACTTTGTATTTCCTTCATCAGAGCTGTCATTCATAAGTGCAGAAGAGGCTGGGAAATAAGTGTTTAACCTGAGATCACATGTGTTGCAGACACAAGCAAAATCAGAATTCTTTCAGTAAGCAAGGAGGAGGGAATGTATGATTCCCATATGCGATTAACAATGTCTGCCAGGTGAGTATGAGATTAAGAGCCCCAAATCATATCAGTGGATATGAGGAAGTACACCTGAGATATTTAGACGATAAGAAGGGTAGAACTGGATGACATATTGGCTCTTGAGTGCAAGAGAGATGAACAAAGGACATGGCTCAGTTTCCTGGGTTGGTGGAGTAAGTGAATAAGGATACTAAGATTGGAGGGGAAATGCAACCTGTTATTTCCTTGGGGCTCCCAGTATACTGAGCAACATGGGAAGTGATGCTAGATTAATTTTTTAAATAATAATTAAGATAGTCACCATCTAATAAGCACTTTTAATGGACCAGGCATGAGGTTGAATGTTTTATATACATTATCTCATTCAGACCCTATAACAACTCAGTGAATTCAGTCTGTTTCAGTTATTGGCATAGCACCAATGTCCAGAATAGCACCTGAGACATAGTCCATGCTCCATAAATGTTAGTCAAACAAAGGACCCAAAGAAGGAAGAATTACCATTGTTTTATGGGTGAAAACTCTGAGGTTCACAGAAATGGCTTGCCTTGCTTACCCATAGGTCTTAGAACAGGAGAGCAAAGAGGCCAGCATAGCCCTGTGTTTCTCCACCATGATTTATCACCTTCCTATTAAAGCCCTGAAGATTCCACTTCTTCAGGGAAAAAAAAAAAAAAAAAAAAAAAGCACCCACAGGGAAGTTGGAACATTTCCAGATACCAACTCCTCCCACAGTCTCCCAAGCCACGGGTGTTCCAGCACCCCAGTGTCTCCCTGGCCCAGTCACCTGTCACCCTCCTTCCTGCTTGCTCTCAGGTCACTGTGCTCAATGCCCATGCCAAGATCTCAGTCTCAAAACTACCCTCTGGCTCTTCTCTCTACCCTGAAATCTCCATCTGGTTTCTAGATGGATGATGGCTCCTTTACATCCATCAGCTTCCAGAAACCTTCCTTGATTCCAAGACTAGAACAAGCTCCCCTGGCAAGGGATCTCCTAACATCACCTAACTTTTCTATAGTACTTCTTGGAGCCCATGATTAAAGAGTTATTGGCATGAGTTATGATTTGGATCTTAAATGTGCCCCAAAGGCCATGTATTGAGGGCTTGATCCCCAGTCTGTGGCATTATAGGGAGGTGGTGGAACCTTTAGGAGGTGGGGCCTAATGGGAGGAAGTTAGGTTATTGGAGGTGTGCAATTGCAGGGGATATTGGAACCCCATCTCTCCTCCTCCTCCTCCTCCTCCTCCTCCTTCTTCTTCTCTTCTCTGTCTCTCTCTGTCTCCTTCCAGACTTCCATGAGATGAGCACAGGTTCCTGATGCCATGATGTATTGTCTCACCAAAGATCAAAAAGTGACTGGACCAAACCATAAACTGAAACCTTGGAAACTGTAAGCCAAAACAAATATTTCCTCCTTTCAGGTTTATTTGATTAGGTATTTTGACACAGCCCAGTTATCTGTTTCAGATGTGAGCTCATGCCTAGGAATATAAGCTCCATAAAGACAAGAGCTATGTCTGATTATTCCTCTATCTCCAGTGTCTAGCACACTGCTGGCACACAGTAGATCCTCCGAACATAGTTTATGCATGTCTGAATGGGTGGAGGTGTGAATGTGATGGATAGGTGAATATCATGGATGGAAAAGTGGATGGATGAACTGATGGATGGATAACTGAACACATGGATGGATGGATGTTATAGATCAATAGATGCTATGTATAGGCAGAAAGATGAATGGATGGATTGAAAAAAGGATGAATGGATGAGTGAGTGAATGGATACATGGATGAGTGGAGGGATGGGTAGATGGAGAGATAAAAGATTTTCTGAAGACCACCTATCCCAAAGCATTCTCCATCTCATATTCCCAAGTTTTTTGGCAGGCTGTCTACTGCTACAGTTCCTGATCACTCCTTCCTGTTCTAACGAATTCTGCCTGGTTAGCTCTTACCTGGGCCCACACTTCTGGGAAAGTAGCCAAGAGACTCCAGATCTGACTTGGGTACACAGCAGCAGGAGACTGTAGGCTGATGTGGAAATATCCTGTCCCTGGGGAGAAGGTGGGCCCATAGCAATTATGCAGCAGAAAGCGCTCTTGAAGTAGATCTGCCTTGCACAAACAGGTTAGAGTTAAATTTGACCTGAGCCATGAATCACGCTGTCAGTCCCCATTCAACTGCATCACTGCGCTAGCAACCTTTGTGAGTGCTACTATTTATATAAATACGAATATATGTATTTATACAGGCAGAGGTATGTGCGTAACTGAAGTGTTCTGATTAATTGTATCCTTGGAGAGAAAGAGATTTTTCGTCACCTCCTCCTTTTGTGTTCCGTAAAGGTTGGTTCAAGGCTGTAGAGAAGGAGGCCTCCGAAGGATCAGTGGTGCCAGGAGTGGGAGGAAAGATCAACGATTCATTCAGCAAACACTTCCCGATGCCTGCTTGGGACAAGTGCTTGGGAGTGGGAGTGGAGTGGTGGAGGCTATGGAAATTAATAAGACATGGTTTCGCCTCCATGTTATTCAAAGTCTGATGGAGCAGCTGACTGGCAGGAGGAAGGATAGTGGGTGGTTAAGGATTTAGACTCTGAAATCAAATAGATGGAGATTCAAGTTCCAGTTTCGTAAAGTAGTTTCTGTGTGACCTTGACAAGTTACGGAAGGTCCTGGGCCCAAGTTCTTATTCTGAGGAAGACAGAGATAGAGACATAGAGTTAATATAGTATATGTGAGTACCTTTTAGAGTTTTGTGAATTTAGACTAAGACAATGGCACCGAATAGACACTCAAGATTCACCACCATCACCATCATCATCACCATCACCATCATCACCACCTTCATCACCATCATCATCATTACCATCATCATTACCATCATCACCACCATTATCACCATCACCATCATCACCACCATCATCACCACCATCATCACCATCATCACCATCATCATCACTACCATCATCACCACCATCATCACTACCATCATCACCACCATCATCATCACCATCACCATCATCACCACCTTCATCACCACGATTATCACCATCATCACCATCACCATCATCACCACCATTATCACCATCACCATCATCACCACCATTATCATCACCACCATCATCACCATCATCATCACCATCACCATCATCACCACCTTCATCACCACCATTATCATCACCACCATCATCACCACATCACCATCACCATCATCACCACCATCATCACCACCATTATCACCATCATCATCACTACCATCATCACCACCATCATCACCATCATCACCATCATCATCACCATCACCATCATCACCACCTTCATCACCACCATTATCACCATCACCATCACCACCACATCACCATCACCATCATCACCACCGTCATCATTAACGCCATCATCTTATCATACCTTCAAAGTTAACATTTTTTTCAGTGTTCAGAATATGACAGGCACAAAAAGCACTTATGTGTATTAACTTATTTAATCCTCACAAAGACCCTAAGAGAGAGATCATTATTTCTCCCCCACTTTCTACACAAGAAAGGGGTGACACAAAGAGGTTAAGTGACTTGCCCAGGGTCACACCCCTACAAAATTGGTAGAACCAGGATTTGAACTCAGAATACGAACCTAGATCCTAAGGGTCACAAGTTCACCCCAGGGTGTCTTTAGCACCTTTATTTAGCACCTTTTCCTGTAAAATGGGGATGATATTCTTGACTCCTTCTGGGGTGATGATCCCCTAAGCAGATTCTGGAGAAATGAGCAGAAATTTCTTCTCTGATTGTTAATTATTGTACCTTCCAGTTATCCTATATATAGGAGAGGCAGTATTGTGTGGTGTTCATGGATTGAGTCCCTTATTAAAGAAAGGCTTAGCTAACACTAGTAATCAGGTGATCACTATAACTTGAAAGACGTTGTATAGGGGAAAGGCTTTAATTCAGATCTACCTCTTATACCACTTACCTGCAGTGACTATGAGCAAGTCAGTTCCCTCACGTGCCCTTTCAGGTACTACCAGGTACTCTTACTTATTTAGTAAATATTTCTCTAGTCACTGTTCTAAGTGCTTCACTAAAATTAAGCCTCACAATAATCTTATGAGGTGGGAACTACTGTTTCTCCATTCTATAGATGGGAACACTGAGGCACAAAAAGACCAGATAACTTGCCTAAGCTCAGACAGCTGACAACACAACACAGCCAGCATCAAAACTAGGCAATCTAGTCCCATGGTCAGTCCTCTTAAGCATGACACTGTCCTGGTTCATGTGCCTTGTCCCAGCAACCCGGAAGGGGCCAAGAATATCATCCCCATTTTACAGAGGAAGACACTGATGTTCAGAGAGGTAAAACCACTCACCAGGAACACCATTGCTTGTAAGGGACAATACCCCAGGACAGAGGGCAGGTGTGCCACAGATCCAATTGGGCCACTTTCCTAATCAGATTTACTGCTTGGCTCCTCATGCCCCAGGATTAAGTCCAAGTGCTTTTAAACCAAGTGGGTTTACGGAAGCCCGATCTCCCAGCCAGTGCCCTCCCCGGGCTTCCTCTCCCCTCCTCTTCGTGCTACCTGGGCCAACCTGAAGAATACAGGCTCCCAAAGATGCTGAACTCTCTTTCCCAGTTGAGCCAGTGTCCTGCCTGGTTGCCCTCAAAAAGCCTGGCATCTCCCACTCCATAGCTCCCCAACAAGTTCTGTGATTTCCGTAGGCTTCTTCCTGGTCCTCTCTGCCAACTGGTAACACAGTCTCTGATAACCCACGTCCTTCCAGCTTCCAAATGCAACCCCTCAGCAGCTTGACGGGCAGTCTGATCACAGAAAGTTTTAAACGAGATGCAGGGTTGGGCTCACGGGGAGGTGTTCCTCAGGTCTGGGATGGTGACTGAGCACCAATCTACCTGACTGTGGCGGGCACGGCACAGGAAGGAGCAGGGGAGGGAGAGAGGATGAACATGCACACTGGGCACCCACCCCAGGGCCAGTCACATTCATTCCAGAACCAGAATGTAGTCCTCTGTCCTCTGCTTATCTCAGTGTCCATAATAGAGCAAGTACCTTTTTTTTTTGGTACTGGAGATTAAACCCAAGGGCACTTAATGACTGAGCCACATCCCCAGCCCTTTTCATTTTTTCTTTTGAGACACAGCCTCACAAAGTTGCTTAGGACCTCACTAAGTTGCTGAGGCTGGCTTTGAATTTGTGATCCTCCAGTCTCAGCCTCCGGAGCTGCTGAGATTACAGGTGTGCACCCCCACACCTAGCAACAATCACCTCTTGGCACTTAAGCCATGGTCTTGAGGGTCTCACACTCTATCTACTTCTCAATTTCTATCAATTTATTCTTATAATTAGGCCCAGGCCCCACCAGCCCAACAGATTCCAAATCTCTAGGACTGGGCCCCAGGCCTTGGTAACTTTAATCCCCTCCCCACTCCTAGCCATTTCCAGTTCCCCTTCCGTGGTGAACAGTCATTGCCCTCCTGTCATTCTGCAATCCACGCTAAGCGCATCTCCTCTACGTCTCCCCGGCTCACTGCTTGGCTCCCGTTAACACCTGTGGCCTTGGTGAAATTACACATTCACTGATGTCCTCTCCCCTCCGAATCTTGAGTATGTCTTATTACCTGTGAGTTTCTCCAGATTCAAGCACAATGTCTACTGTCTCACAAAAGAGCTTAAAAACTGTGGAATAAGTGAGTGAATCTGACATCAAGGCTGCCTTGAGATTTTTAATTTTATAATCAACCATAAACATCTCCGTGTACATGCATTTTCTTGTGTTTGGAAATATTCCCCAGAAGTAAGACTCCCGGGACAAGGATATAAAGACTTCTCTCTCTTTTGCTATAGGAGTACCTCGATGTCTCACTCCACCTTTTTTCCTTCCTCCTTCCTAACAAAATTCTGACTGTGTCACCAGTAGAGTGTAGACAGAATTGATCCAATTCTCAAACCCCTGAGGAAATCCCTGGCTCAATCCAACTGGGACATCTTAACAACCCCAACACCCCGACTGCGCACCCCATATGCATCCACAGAGTGACCGACCGGCTTAGGGATGATCACATGATCAAATGTTGGCCAATCAGGACAACCACACTCAGATTCAAAACTTTTTTAAATTGACAAGTAAAAATTGTATGTATTTATCATGTACAACATGATGTTACGAAATACAGGTAGCCATAGGGAGTGACTAAATTGAGTTATTTAACACATTTGTTGCCTCGTATTTGTGTGTGTGTGTGTGTGTGTGTGTGTGTGTGTGTGTTGAGAACATTTAGAATGTACTGTTTGGCAAATTTTCAGGAATTCAGAAATACAGGAATACATTGTTGACTGTAGTCACTGTGTTGTACAATAGATCTCAGGAACTTATTGCTCTTGTGTAACCAAAAGAGTGTATCCCTTGACCAACATCTACCAGCCTCCTCTTCCCCAGCCTCTGGAAACCACTTTGACTTCAACTTTTAAAAATGCCATGAGTGGTGTTTCTTCTTCTGTCCCTGGCTTATTTCACTTAACATAACATCCTCTAGTTTTATCCATCTTGTTGCAAATGACAGGATTTCCTTTTTTGTTTTTTCTTTTTTTCTTTTTTTTTTTTTTGTTCCAGAGATTAAACTCAGGTACTGAGCCACATCTCAAGTCTTTTTTTAATATTTTATTTAGAGACAGGGTCTCACTGAGTTGCTTAGGGCCTCGCTAAGTTGCTGAGGTTGACTTTGAACTCCCAATCCTCCTACCTCAGCCTCCCAAGCTGCTGGGATTACAGGCATGTGCCACTGCGTCAGACTCATTTCCTTGTTTTTTAAGGTGAAATAATCTCCCACTGTGTGTGCCTACACCTCTCTCCTGCATCAACTCTTATGGAGTTGAGTCCATATCTAGGTGGTTGTGATAATGCGGCAATGAAGGTGAAGGGCAGATAGCTCCTCGGCGTACAGATTTCATTTCCTTTGGACAGACACCCAGCAGTGTTTTATTTTTCTATTAAGAAAACATACTCTTCTGCCTGGGTCCAGAAAGCACATAGCCCTGGTGCAGTAGATGCCAATGCTGAGGCCATGAGGGTTGATCCTGTTGCCTACTGAGGATTAGCACGCTCCCCACCAAGGAGGCAGAGGAGAGAAGCACAGAAAGGGAGACTAATCAGAGTCACGTTGTTGCTGCGTGGAGCCTCATCTGACACTGGACCTTTGTTTCAGCTTTTTAATTATGTGACTCAATAAATTCCCTTTCTTGATGAAGCCACTTTGAGTTGCCTTTGTGTTTGTATTTTCAAACACAAGCGTCCTAACTCACGCGCTCCAGGCTCCATGCTGCCGAATTGTTATTCAAAAGAGTTGTCACCATTTGCAATTAGGTTGAAATTGTTTTTCACCTATTAGACAAGAGAGCTGCTTCTGAGAATTCTGTAATTTAGCGTATCAGACGTCACAAAGATCCTAAGAGGTTGACTCATTCATTTTGCTACCCGCCCTTCCGCCCCAGCGAGAATAGTCAAGTGACATCTGTCATTCCACGGCCATCCCTGACCTGGAGGAACAGGTAGATGGGAAATGAATTTCGGTTCCCAGATGGTGCTGTGAACTTTTTCACCTCTTGGGTTCTGCTTCTCCTCCGTTCACTTCATCTGAAGCAGGCTGTCCCACATGGTGGCAAAGAGACATGATGGTTCTTGGCATGCATGGTCCCTAGTCCTTATCTTGGTAGAGAGTTGCTTCCCTCCTGGGAGGTATGTCGTAACCCCAGGATGGCCCTCACTGGCCCAGTTTGAATCACAAGTTCAGGACATATTCTGATATCACGTCCTGCCCTGGAAATACAGAAAGCTCATTTCCTGCAGGAATCGTCCCATATACTTGGTTTTGCTTCCTGCTTTTTTTGTTAACTTCCTATTTACACCAATGACACACTTCCAACAACCACATTCCAACAGATGACCGCTCTGTAGTCCACTGAGTGGATGGATAGACCATTATTTATCTAATTAAATCCCTGTTGTCAAATATCTGGCTATTTCTAATCTTTTCCTGCAATCGTCTGCATAGTATGCCTTTCAACTAAATCTTCGCAAACATCTACTTAACAATTATCTCTGGACATGGAATTGCTAAGTCAAAGGACATATGTGTTTTTAATGCTTTGAATTGATTGATGTTTTGGGTCAAATTATCTTCAAGAAAAGTTCCAACAATTCCTTCTCCCATCTACAGGATTGAGGATCACCGATTCCCCTCATATCCATACCCATGCTAGATAGTAATGCCTTAAAAACAGAATCTTTGCCAAACAGACAAAAAGATACTTTGTGGTTGTAATTTGCTTGCTCTTATTGCTAGAGAGGCTCAATGAATTTCGGTTCCTTCCATATGAATTGCATTTCCTGGTTAGAGAAGCAAAATACCAGTAAGAGTGAAATGGTCCCTGTAAGAGCACTCTCCTGTCCCCCAAAATTAGGATTGAACCAGGGTTGTTCTACCACTGACCTACATCCCCAGCCCTTTTTATTTATTTATTTTCTGGAACAGGGTCTCCCCAAGGGTGGCCTTAAGCGTGAAGCTGCTCTATCACACTCTCTGACCAATTGCATTGTTTCTTGCTGTTCCCTCTCCCTTCCTCTCAGGAGAAGAATACGCTCCTTTTCCTGATTGTATAGCAGCATTAAGAATCACTTCCGGTGCCTCAGCAGGGCTGGGTATGTGTCTCTCTCCCTCTACAGGCTTACCAAAGTATTTTTCCCACACATACCACAGGAAAAAAAAATGTTCTCTTTGATTTTTGGGGATTTTGAACCTAGGGGTGCTCTACCACTGAGCTGTCTTTTATTTTTTATTTTGAGACAGGGTCTCACTAAGTTGCTAAGACTGGCTTGAACTTGTGATCCTCCTGCCTCAGTCTCCCAAGTAGCTGAGATTATAGGTGTGCGTCACTGTGCCCGACCTCTCTGGCTTTTAACATCTTTAAATAAGTTAACGAACTAATGCTGTCCCACTCTGTAGGTAAGAAAACTGGGACTAAAGGAAATGAAATAGTTTATCTGAGGTCCCATGCTTATGCAAACTAAAAATTTCTAAAGGTTGCTGCCCTGGCAACAAGAACCACCTACCTGCCTTAAACTTATAGCTCCCCTTCTCGCCCCTATACCTTATCTCCTGCTGTTTCCTGCCACTCAAACAGACCACATCCCCATCCTTCAACCAGGGAGACACTTCGGCATGTAAATGCCAGAGAGCTCAGTCTAGAGATGTACCCATGTCATCACAGAATGTAAGACAGGTGTGACCTCGAGACCTGTCCCTCCAGTACCCCCAAACGTGCAGCCTTAAAACAAGAAGACCTGGAGCAACTCTGGAGTGGAGCACGGCTCCCTGGGACTTCGGCAGAGATGAGCCCACAGCAACACTGATGCCTGACTTCTTCACCCAGACACATTTCCATTCTCCCAGCTCAGGCAGCTCCTGATGCAGAGCTGAAAATTCTCCTCTGTCTCATTGTGTGCCTGCGCTGGGAGGCGGGGCTTTTGGGTAGATTTCTGAAGAGCAATTATGCTTATTACTGGTTAGGATTTCAGAAACCTTCTCTGTTTGCCGAGTGCATTAATGTTCAGATCTTTCCATCACTCATTCTTCCTGACAGCCCCATTTTGCAGGTGTAAAAATGTGCAGATGGAAAGTAATGAGAAGAACTGGAACAGAAAACAAAAGGTGAAAAAGAGAGATTCGAAGATAGAGAGATCCCAAAGCGGAGTCCATGGAGCGCCTAAGGCTCCCCCCGGCCGGCTCAGTTATGGGAGCCGATAAATGCCCTTCTTTATTTAAACCAGCTGGAGGTGAATTTTTCTCACTTGCCATCAGAAGGCTCTTAAATGTGACTTCTTTAAAGACATAGCAAATGTTTTTATTGCATTTTAGTGTTTTAACAAAATACAGGCTCATTTCGAAAAACACCAAAGCCATATAAAGCATAGTTAGGGTTAAGTATAACCAACGAAGCACGTGGTTGCCTCTGTACCCTTTCAAATTCTCATTACAGTTTAAGAAATAAAGCAGAGGCCCCACAAAAGAATAGGACAGAGGACAACAGCAATAAATGCTGATGCCATGAGCAAATGGACCAGCAGTAACAGACCTGAAAGCTGAAGCCTAAGCAGGCAGTGGGACCAGAAAATTCATCTAATTATGCTGTGGATCCCCCAAAACTCCAGAATCAGTGGTGTCCTTGCCTCATAGGCCACAGAGAGTTGAGGAAACAGGTTGTTGAAGGTAAAAGAAGCATTTAGCCCATAGATCCCTCATCCACACAGAAGATCAGAGGGTATCTTTCTGGGTTGAAGGCCTAGGACTCATTCTCCTCTCCTCCAAGAGACTCAGGCTTAGACTACCACCAGGCGGGCATCTGGAAGATTCCATTCTGGAAAATGAGCAATCAATGAGGAAAGGCCCCTGGATGCTACACACAGCTGGGGCTTCTCCCAAACAAACAGCCCAGTTAGATCCGCCCTTTCCAAATAACCCCCCTCTCCTGCATATTAGTGAATGCATACAGTAGCTTAAAAGGAGGGAAGGTTGTAATTACACGCACAGTTTCTTCCACTGTTGCCTTTTAAATTTAATTAAGTGCTGTGGACACACCATGTGTACACACAGAAGTCATTATGCGCAGTACACCTCCGTGGATGAAGGACAGAAATTTCACCCAGTCTCCAAATATCACCCTCAGGATTCCTTATTTACAGAGGAGGGATCCTTTCCAATGAGAAATCCCATGACCGCTGCTCCCAGGCCTCTATTTTGGCATCACCCATGAGGGGCAAATTGATTCCAGGTCTCCTTGGGTGATTCACTAACAGGGACCCAGTAATAGTTCTGAAGCAATACCCCACACTCACACACAAAAAAAGCACATCCTGAATCCATCCAGGAGGAAACCATCAGACAAATCCAGGTGAGATGTTCTATTCTCTAAGACTCTTCAAAAAAAATATTGCATTAAAGAGAAAAAAGTCACTGCTTTGGGGTAGGGGGCAAAGGCTGAGGGAGTGTTCTGGATCGAAGACTAGAGATAAGTCAGTCTAATGTAGTGCGTGGTTCTGGATTGAATCCTAGATTGGGAAGAAACTAGTGGAAAAAGGACATTGGTGCGGTGGCACTTTCCTGTAACCCCAGCGGCTCAGGAGGCTGAGGCAGGAGGATTTCGAGTTCAAAGCCAGCCTCGGTGACTTAGCAAGGCCCCTAAGCAACTCAGTGAGACCCTGTCTCTAAATAAAATACAAACTAGAACTGGGGATGTGGCTCAGTGATAAAGCACCCCTAGGTTCAATCCCCAAAACCAAAAAATAAAAAAAATTTAAAATATTTTTTAAAAAAAACAAGACAGTTGGGAGACAAAGAAATTTGCATATGGAATATAAACTGAAATACAAAACATGTAGAACATTTCATTTCTTGAAAGAGGCACAATTTTGGCGAAATGTTAAGAACTGGTGAATCTTGATGGAGGGTGGATGCGTGTTCATTAGACTCAGTTCCCAACTCTTCCATAGGCTTGAAATTATTCAAACTAAAAAGCCAGAGTGGGATGGGTGTCGGCTTCTGGACTGAGATCTACCTGAGCCCCTTGGGCAGGTGACTCAACTTTCCCAAGGGCCATGTCCTCATCTGTCGAAGGGGAATGATCATAGAGCATGCCTCTCGAGGCTCTTGAATTAAATGAGATAATGCTTGCAACGTGCATATCCCAGCTCCCCACCTAGCAAATGTTAGCTGTCATTCTCATCTGCGCCATTGTCTGCAGAGAATGCATAATTCCATTGTCTTCGGTTTCTCTCGATTTGGCAGCCAAGTCCTCACCCAGATAATGAGCTCTGCAATTTTTCAGTGAGTGCAAAATAAGCCAGTCACAACCTGTGCTGTCTGCTACTGGTTGGAGCAGAAAGAGGACTCGCTCTGTTGACTTGGGATGCCTAATCGCAGACCACCTGTGGTTTAGAACCCCTTTTTCCTACCCCTACACGGAAGCAGAGCCCCTTCTCTGTGTGGACCCCATATAGTGTGGTTTTCCACCAGCACCAGGCAGCCCCTCACCCACACAAGTTCCCTCTCCTCCTGGCTGTCATGGTTACTTTATCCTTAAAGTAACCATGACATTGTCTCTGACAAAGTCTTCCCCAGGAGATCTTGGCCAGTAAAACCCAGAATATCCACCCAAACCAGGGATGTGGGAGTGGATAAAGCCCTGCTCTAGCCCGGGAGGATCCTGAAGGTCCAAATCCCGAAAACATCCCCAAAGGAGCCCAGTCTTTCACTTCTCCGTCAATCCCTCAAGTGAGGCACCAACTTGAACTTGCTGTCTCCTCAAGGGCAGAGAGGTAAGGCTCACTCCCAAACAGCAGGAAGGGCGATTTCCCCCTAATGACCACCACCTTCTCATCAACGGCTCGCCCTCGGGAGACATCAGGGAACCAGAACTATTAAATAACTGCTGGAAATCCCCAAGGTTTCAGGACAAAGCGTTTCCTTTGAGTTGCTAACTTCTTTGTATTTTTTTTAAAGCCCTCTTCATTTATTTCATTTTATTGTACTCAGACGGTCCTTTGACGCAAGTAGGACAAATATAGTCCTATCCATCTCTCTGAGAGTAGAGGGGGTGGCACCACGTCACGAAGACTCTGGCGTCAGACCGCCTGTATTCACTCTCGGCTCTGCCAATTAGCAGTTTTGTGATTTGGGGCCAGTGACCCTCCAAAGTTAAACCTCAGTTCCCTTGTTTGTAAAACGAGGGTTTAAAAAAAAAAAAAAAAAAAAGAAGAAGTATCTACCTCCTGACTTTGTGGTAAAGCTCAGATGCAGTTGCGAATGCAATGGCAAGAACACAGTAAGTGCTCAATAAATACCAGCTATTTTATGATTGTTATTATCACAGGATCGGGGTGACAAAGGCAGACAGCAAATCAGGAGAACTCTGTAGAAGAACAGTGTTAGACACGGAGGCACACACCAAGGACCAAGAAAACCATCCCTGCTCTCGAGGACCTCACAACGAGGTCAGAGAAAGGGAAGAAAAGGAAAGAACACGCAAAGTAACGATGCAAATGGTTGAGAAGGACTCCCCCTGGAACAGATATCTAAGGTGGCACTGATACACAGAGCACGTTTGGGGCAGTTGAGTGGTGTCCCCAGGGCAAGGGTGGGAACCAGCTCACCTAGGACTGAGAGTTGGCATGGGATGAGCCCCAGGCGCTGCTCTGTTGGTGACTCTACACAGGGTGACGTGTTCAGGGTGAGAAAATCTCTTGATGACCCCTGTGGTGTGAGAAGTATCTTGCCGTATTCTCCCAGTGATGTGGTGTTAGGATCATGGATTTGACCTGATCCAGGATCCAGGTTGGCCAGATACCAACATTCCTGATCTTTCTATGATTCCACTGCCTTCACAGACGTATCTCTAAATTTCTCTACGTCCTGAAACACATGCAGGTGCTCACTCCATATTGGTGGAGAAGGCTGGGTAGAGGATATGTGCCGGATAGGTGGTGGAGAGATGATGATGGGAATGAATGGCAGGTGAGCGGATGGATAACGAACGGATGGTAGAAGAACGGAGAGATGGTGGGTACCTGGGTGTACAGTGCACGGTGGATGGGCGAGTTGCAGGTAAATGGAGGGTCGGATAATTGAGAGATGGATGAATGGTGGGCAGATGGTTAGAGACACAGAATTTCTTTATACCTTAAGGCTTATAAAATAGAACCTATAACTTAGGCCATCGCCCAGGGTAAAGCAGGGCTGAAGAAATGATAGAATACAGTCAGGGATTTAAGAGCCCAGTTATCCCATATTAAAGTAAGAGTTCCTTAATGCAACTTACTAAGTTCTGTAATTCAGGACTGACCATGTGCCTAAGCCTGTGCTAAGTAAGCCCTTTATAGAGATCATCTCCCACGACCCTCCCCCAAGACCTGAGGTCATTGCTATTATACCCACGAGAGGACCAGGGCTTAGAGAAGTGAGTCTTCACTTGGCACAGTGAGGAGCTGGCAGAATCGGGACTCAGACTCAGGCTGTTGAAAACTCTAATGCCTGCTCTTAACCTCTGTGCAAATATCGGTGGCTGACCTTTTTCTTTCCAGGAGCAGCTCATAATATCAATCAGAATATATTTCCCAGGGAAGGAGACACCCAAGCTGAGTCTTAAAGGTCAAGAGAAAAAAGGGCTTTTAAGGCAGAAAAAAAAAAAAAAAAAACCAGAATTTAGCGCTGAGGAATGTAAGAAGGGGGAAGGAAAGAGACTGGGCCTGTAGCCTTGGGCCAAGTCCTGGAGGGTCTTGAGTCCCAAGTATCAAATAATTAGTGAAAATGTTAATCACAGTGAATACTGAGTCAAGCATCGTGCTAAGTCCTTCGACTTGTATTATCTCATCTAATTCTTTCAAACCTCTGAGAGTAGTTGCTACACTCAGGTAAGTTAGCAGTCGAGGGCACCAGCATCTGAAAGATCCTGGCCCTTAGGGAAGGGGACGCAGCTAAAAAGAGGCCAAGGCAAACTCAAGTCCAGGACTATCTGTCTCCAGGTTTCATGATCTTAACCCCCAGGGTGTACTGCAAGGGGTTTGGTTCCTGTTCAGCTTTTAAACGGAGAAGACCCCCATTTAATATTAGAAATACCCCCTCTGACTACCATTTGACCCAGCTATCCCACTCCTTGGCCTACACCCAAAGGACTTAAAAAAATCAGCATACTGCAGTGATGCAGCCACATCAATGTTCGTAGCTGCTCAATTCACAATAGCTAGATTGTGGAACCAACCTAGATGCACTTCAATTGATGAATGGATAAAGAAACTGTGGTATATATACACAATGGAATATTACTCAGCCATAAAGAAGAATAAAATTATGGTACTTGCAGGCAAATGGATGAAGTTGGAGAATATTATGCTAAGTGAGATAAGCCAATCTCAAAAAACCAGAGGACAAATGATCTCGCTGATAAGCGGATGATGATACATCATGGGGGGTGGGAGAGAGGCAAGAATAGAGGAAGGATGGATTGTATAGAGGAAAAAGAGGGTGGGAGGGTGGGGGGAAGGAAAAATAACAGAATGAGACAAACACATTACCCTATGTACATGTATGATTACACAAATGGTATGACTCTACTTCATGTACAACCAGACAAACATGTTGTACCCCATTTGTTATAATGAATCAAAATAAATAAATTTAAAAAAAAAAGAAAGACCCCCCTCTGATGGCCATGGAATGGGACAGAGGAAGACAAGATTGGTCTCTTCTGTAATCCCACCTTTGGTTGGCCATTTCTGCATGTCTACCTTTGTTTACGCACCTGATTCTCACCTCCCAGGTCCCCCAGACTGTTCTCTGAATGGAAGCCCAAGACACTTGATTTACTGTGTGACCTTAGGCAGGACTTGACTCTCATTGGGCCTCAGACTCCTTACATGGAATCAGAGATGGAGCTCATGGATCCTGAACAATCTCCCCAGCTGTGACGTTATGGCTTCCCTCTGATTTCTCTGGGATTATGTGGTTAACTGTACCACTTTTAGCCACTTAGCCTCAGGAAAGTTGACATCTGCCCTTTTTCCCATGCTATCATGAATTTCCAATGGCTCTTCCTCCCGATGCAAAAGAGTTATTTTTGGTTGCTGTTCAAGATAGAGTTTTTATTCTCCTGGCCCCGTGGGCCAGTGCCATGCCAGCTTATCTCCACAGAATCCTCTTCAAAACACCTTTGCCTTCCGGAGTCACTAACTCCAAGGGGGAAGCTATTGATAAGCCCCTGACTGTTATAATCGCTGACTGCCGAGGAGTTGGAACAAGCCACATTATGCTGGAGGTTGGTTTCCGGAATGCCCACAGAATTGTCAATTGTCACTTGCTTGAGACACTGGGGAAGATTCAAATTCCACTTAAATATGGTCTATAAACTAAACCGGGGGAATGGAGAAGGGACATTGTGTAAGTAAAATGCTGGACACACTGGTTGAAAAAATAAACACAGCGTAAGGTAGTAGTTCTCAAAGTGGGGTTCCCCAGTTTCACCAGGGAACTGGTTAGAAGTGCAGATTCTCAGACACCCATCCAGACCCACTGAATTTGAATCTCAGGGATGTAGGGCCCATAAATCTGGGCCTTAACCAGCCCACGGGGGATGTTGACACAGTGAATCTGAGAATCCCAGCCATGGACACCCCTCCACTCTTCCTGAAATGCTCCTCATGGGCTATTCCCCTGTGATGCATAACCAGGCAGCATTAGCTGTGTGACTTAGGAAGGTCTTTTCCTTTGCCTGAGCCTCACTTCCCTCCACAGTAAAATGGGGATAAAAAGACAGGGCTGTTGTGAGCAGTCAATGAACTAAAGGCTACAACAAGCCTAAATGTCCCTTCCCAACCCTGTTTTACCTTTTCAGAAGACATTCGGAAATCTCTGGAAGGCTGTAGGCCTAGCAGGTTATAATAATTGCCACAGAGACAGTTTGGTTTGCTGGCTCTAAAAGCATACATACCTGTACGTGAAACCAGCAGAGAGGTCAATCTCTGGGTGACACTCTGCAGTCACCTCCTGCTCTCTGGGCTCTGGTTCTGACCTCCATTTGCTTACATAAGACCAGAGGTATCCAGAACAGGTGACTGAGGGAAAGTAGAAACCTGGGAAGGACCAGGAGCCAAATGTTGGCTTGAGCTAAGGGTCATGGGCAATTTACTGATCCTGTCTAGACTTTCTGCATGATGAAAACAATCGGACTCCCCACTCAGGGTTTTTGACACAATGAAATGAGATCTCTTGGTCAAGAGAGTCTTACCAAGCACCTACCACAGGCAGGCTCTGTTCTGGTCCTGCAGGTACAGTGGGGGACAGGACACCCTTACTGCCCTGGTGGGGTTGACATTCTAAGGAGGGAGGCAGATGGTCAATATTGAACTACAAAACTAATTGTTGTAGTGTAATTGTCAGAGATCCTGGTGACAAAAGAGAGAGCCAACTGACGTGAGGCATTAACATGTGACCTGAGAGCAAGGACTTGGTAGGCAAAGCTGATGGCTGGTGGGTAGGATTTCCGGAAAAGCAACAATACATATGAACAATACATATGAGATCAGAATTGCAGAATGTTGAAGGCAATTTTGAGCAATAAGAATTTTGAGCAATAAGAAGCAATCAGAGGCCAGGGGCAGGGGCACATGCCTGTCATCCCAGCTACTTGGGAGGCTGAGGCAGGAGGATTGCAAGTTCAAAACCAGCCTCAGCAACTTAGCAAGGCCCTGAGCAACTTAGTGAGACCTGTCTCTAAATAAAAATAATAATAATAATAAAAAGAAGAACTGGGAGTGTAGTTCAGTGGTAGAGCACCCCTGGGCTCAGTTCATAACACTGGGGGTAGGGGGTGGAAGCAATCAGAAGATTCTCAGCAAGGGAATCGAGTGGTTAAATTTGAATTTTTAAAAGACATTTCTTGGGGGGGGGGGGTACCAGGGATTGAACTTAGGGACACTTGACCACTGAGCCACATCCCCAGCCTTATTTTGTATTTTATTTAGAGACAGGGTCTCACTGAGTTGCTTAGCACCTCACTTTTGTTGAGGCTGGCTTTGAACTCTCAATCTTCCTGCCCCAGCCTCCTGAGCCTCTGGGATTACAGGGGTGTGCCACTGCACCTGGCCAAGAAAGCTTTTTAAAAAAAAAAATTTTTTTTGGACCATTCCAAATGTAAGTGAGGGCATGGAGTAACCAGAACCCTCATACATCACTAGTGAGATAACAAAATGGTACCACTGTTTGGAAAAAAAAAAAAAAAAGTTTGGGGGTGGGTGAGGGAAGGGGAAGGAGAGCTACTGGGTCTGAATTAGAACAAGATATATTCCATGCTTGGATAATTATGTCAAGATGAACTCTACTGTCATGTATAACTAAAAAGAACAAATAAAAAAAGAAAACCAGTTGGGTAGTTTTGTATGGACTTACAAGTGCCCTTATCATTCAATCCAGCAATCCCATTCCTAAGTATTTAAGTATTTACCCAAGTGAAATGTAAATGTGTGTTAAAAAAAAAAAAAAAGTAGAGGTAAGTGTTTTTAGCAGCTTTATATGTAATCACCAGAAACAGGGAAATAATTCAGATGTCTTGCTGTCATTGACCAGTGAAGGAATAAACAAACTGTATATATCTACTCGATGAAAATTCTACCCAGAAACAAAAAGGTCCAACTAGTAACATACACCACAGCAGGGTGAGCCACATAGGAACCGCGCTGAGTGAAAGAAGACAGACTCAAAAGCACCCCAGCTGAACCACGCTTTTATATGATGTCTTTGAAAGGGCCAAACTGTGAGGCTAGAAAAGAGTCAGCAGAGAGAGGAATCAGCCGCAAAGGGCCTCAGGGGGGGACCTTTCAGGGTGACAGAACTGTTCTTGATTGCGGTGGTGGCACCTTGACTGTGTGTGTTTGTCAAAATCCACAGAATCGTACACAATAAGAGGTGGATTTTCTGTATGTCAGTTACATCCTCTTTAAAGACCCTGTTGCTGCAGAGAGGAGAACGCGGGTCTGGAGGACAACTGAAAACCTTTGCTGACAGAGGAAAGAGGACGGTGTCCTTGCAAGAGGGTGGCGGTGAGGACGGAGGCGTGGGCAGATTTGAGAGCCCTTCAGGAGGCAAATACAACACAGGAAGTGCCACACGGCAGAAGGCCGCCCCCTTGCAGGTTCACATTTATGTGAGCCATTTTTATACATAGGCCTCTTTCAAATATGTATCTGCAATTTCTGCAGATTACAGCCAGCCGTGGCCTTGTAGCTTCATGAGGGGAAGGAGACAGGGACATTCATCGGGTGAGTGGGCGGAGGCACCCTTGGGGACCCAGTGCAACAGAAATTCACAGGACCACAGGACAGGCTGGAATCAAGGCTCATGGAAGGCGTGAAGGAGGTCCCAAGTGAAGGCTTCAGAGGCCCTAAGAGCCCAGCCACTGCTGAGGAGCCTGAGGGAAGGGTGACAAGGTTCCCTGTACCTGCCCACATTCCCCTTTCTAGCCAAGGCTTTGAGCCCTGTGTCTAGAAGCTCGGAGGAAGGCCATGAATCACAGGTTGGCTCTCAGGTCTAATTACTTCCTTGGGTTGACATTCCCTGTTGGAGATGTGAATGAATTCTGCACAGGAAGCTCCAGAACGGGAGTCACAAGCCCTGCGTCATTGTATCAGCTCTGGCTCTATGACTGCGTGACATGTTTAACTCTCTGGGCTTTGACTTCTTTGTTTGGAGAACGAGCTGGTTGATCTCTAAGGAGCTTTAAAAATAAGGCCATTCTTACAAGGTTTTCATTCTACTCATCCTAATCCTGAAATATATATATTTTTTCTTTCTTTTTTTTTTTTTTTAAAGTTTACCCAAAGGAATACTGCAGGAAAAATAAATAGATTAGGAAATTGGGATGAAGGGAAAGTAAGGATGCCAGAGGCAATACAGGCTGATGCTTTGCTAGAGATTGACCTTATCCTTGACCTTGAAGATTGATTTGTCTCCACATTTTCTAGCAGCCAAAGCAAAGAGGCAATCAAGAGTTATTAGATCAACACTGTCCAATAGAAATCTCTGCAGTGTAGGAAATGCCCTAGATCTGCAACATTCCAACATAGAAGCTACTACCCGTATGTGGCTAGCCATATGAAGGCCAAAAGTTCAAATTTGTACTTAATTCTAATCAACATAAATTAGAATAGCCACGTGTGACTCATGGACTACTGTATTGGACAGCGCAGCATAAGATGATTCACAATGTTGGCACAGGGCTCCAGTTGGAACTCCATTGCCTCTCAGCACCACATTTACCCTTTACTACCTGGTCGGCAGTAGCAGAGCTGGGCCTTGTCATTGCCCGCTCATACAGCATTAAGCTTTGTCAGGAGTGGGCACAGAAGAGACCCTGGAGGAAGGTGCATCTCTTCCTGCTTCCAGTGTGTTCCTCTGTGTAGGCTCCTGCAGTTTACGCTTCACCAGGCTCAGGCATGACAGGCGACTTTTGCAGGTCCCAGCTCCAGCAGTGCACATGGCTTCTCCAGTGCCGGCCCCTGCTGTGCATGTGACTTTTGCAGCACCCAACCCGAGCACACGAGTGGCTGCTCCAGCACTCGCCTCCTGCAGAGCAGGCACCAGCTCAGACCAAGTCCAGCAGCCAGCAGTACCCAAAGACAGAAAGACTCCCCAGACCTCTCAGGTCCCTTCAGAGTGGAATGCTGAGGTGACACACCTCCCTGTGAACAGTCACAATGTGGGCAGCTTTTAGCAAGTTCCAAGGCCTGTCATCTCCTTGTAGATAGCTCCTGCTGGGATCTCATGGGGCAGAGTTCAAGAAGACCTGATGATGCAGTTCCTTGGAGGCTTCTCTGCCTGTCAGTGAGCCATGCTCCCTGTCTGACAGGGTCTGGATCATAGCTCAGGCCTGGGGGCTCTTTCTTGGGCACTCTGATTCAGTCCTCAGTGTAGTGGGTAATCATATCTGCTCTTCCTGAATTCTTTACAATTCTTTGCTTTTTACTAGGCAATTCTTTGTTACTCCAACCCAGACTTACAGTTAACAGTATTTGTTTTGAACTTTCTTTGTTCAAATTACTGTGTGGTTCTTATCTCCTGAGTGGACTCTGGCTGATATAAGAATAGTCTCAGGAAATGGACCTGTAGAGACGGGATCTGGGCATGCCCTTGGGCTTAAGCATAGTAATGAAGTCCTACTAGTGGGAATGGGATGCTAGTAATTCACTGTATGCAGTAGCAACTAAACAAGTTATTACCTGTGCTGGATTGTGACGAGAAGCCAAGTGAAGCAAGTATCTAAGGAGCCCGGGTGGAGCTTCACTTGACTGATATGGCAGGAATCATGCCTATAATGATTTTAGTGTAGGGTATATCCTTTTAAGTGCACTCGAATGCTTACAGAGAGAAAAATGCCAAGCTCAGCTCAAATCATGATCTAAGAACTAGAGAGGTTAAAATAAGATTTTATTTCTTATAGCTGCTTGACCGATGCTACTGGAAATATATTACAATTGTGTGGATTATCGAATTACAATGCCACTTAGATTAGCTTTACTGCACATGTGGAAATTGATTAGGAAAAAGAAAAAAGAAAATTGATGCGGAAAGAATAGGATCCTAAAACTGATCATGAAGGAAATAGCTCAAACACCAAAATAATTGCAAAAATGTGCTAATATATATATCAGCATTAGCATAGGGAACATGAGTATAAATTTGATGGGTCTCAGATCCAGGCTGGACCATAACCCCAGAGTGAGCAAATTCATTGCTCTCAGTGAATTTACTAGAGACCCAGGATTTCATGTGTTAGCTCAGGTTGTGGAGGCGTCTCTAACTGCTGGTCTGGTGGTTGACTAAAACTTGGGCTTGACAATGATCTATGCTTAATGAGACCGAGATGCGGGAACGTCCCTGGAATAATATGGAGGAGCAGAGTCAAAGGCTCAGGAAGATTAGCAGGTTTGACGGATCCCCATCAGTTAAACTCCCAACAGTCAGTGGCTGAAAGTTGCTGGGGAAGGAATTAGGAGTGCTTCCAGCAGGCTGGTCCCGCAGCAAGAGGAAGCCCCTCAGCAAAGAAACGCAGCTCTTAGAGGTCACTCAAGTCAGGGCAAGCAGATACGGGTGAGGGCAAAGCGCGCACAACACTGCCAGGTCCTTCTCTGTAAAATGGGGAGAAGTCCTACCTTGCAGTGTTGCTACCCGACTGCTGAATTATACACTCCCGAAAGCCTAGGAGACCTGAGTGGCCATGGCGACTACAGGAGGTGGTCCAGAGGAAGCACTGATAGATGGTCCGTCCTCAGTGAGTGCACTCTCTCTCCATTTTTAATCGCTTCACCATATCAAGCACTTACCCTGTGCCAATCACTGCACTGGTGCTGCCCACTGAGATGCACGAATTAACCAACTTTTACACAGGAGGAAACAGAGGCTTAAGTTGCTTTTTACAGGCTACCAAGCACACAGAACCCTGCCTATCTGGCTCCAGAATTCTTACTCCTAAGGTCTGCCTTGCACTGAGCTGCCAAGGACTGATTTCTGTCACGCTGCCCAACCATGCTGATTTAGAGCTCAGGTGCCAAGTGCCTCAATCAGCATCTTCCCTTGTCAGACATGACCCAGATGAGCTTGGGGAGAAGCTGCTGCCGGGAACTGGCATGTCTTCTACAGCTTCTCCTCCTTAACTGGTGTCCCCCCAAGATAACTCAGGTGGGTGGGAGAAAGTCTCCTTTCCACCTGCCTGAGGCTTTGGCCCACTCTGCCCACACATGCCCCACAGGCAGCTTGTAGCACCACCTTTTGAAGAATCAATTCTGGCATCTTGAGCACCAACCTTTGCAGGAACCAATTTTGAATAGAAACCTCTAAGCTTGCAAAGACAAGTGGCACGGCAGGGCTTTTGGTTTGGTCAAGCTGGCTCAATCGAGCCCAGGGAAATGGACATCATGCCCACTTTCTGTCTTTCTGCCATGGGAGAACCAAGCTGTGGCTGCTAACCTTTCTCTTCAGGGGTCCCAGGATTCCCAGACTCTGAGACCTGTGTGGAAGAAATCCAATACACCCATAGGACAGATCCTGATCTAGGACCTGGGCTGTCTAAGTAGGCCGGACATCGTAACTGATTCCCCAGCATCCCTTCTACTCAGTCCTACACAAAAGACAGACTGTGGCTTTTGGAACTGCTCTAGTTCCAAGAATGGGTCCTGGTGTTTGTAGCTATTTATCAAATATACTTTCCTTTTCCACTGGATATGCAGCTAGACTACATTTCCCAGCCTCCTTTGCAGTCCTGCAGCCATGTGACTAAGTTCAGTGATGTCCTGAAAAATGTGTACTGACGGGAGCACTAGAGTGAGTAGAGTCCTACCTGCAGCATTTGCTTATTTCCATGGCATAAAGATTCCCCATGTGCCAATTTCGAGTTACCAATATGATGTCACTGAATGTGGAATTGAGAACAGAGGTATAGTCACACACTATTACCATATAGTGCTACCGTATAAACCAATAGAGATCCAAAGCTGTGAAGCATGACTGCTACATGCCAAGCTCTGAGTCATGTTCTGTCAGGGGCGGGCTCTGAGGGCCCCAGAGCCACACCGTGGCCTGATCTCTAAGATGGCGCCTGGCAGCTTGCCAGACATAGCTGCACTCATAAACAAGTTTAAGGAAGCGACTCTGGTTGGCTGTTGTACATGAGGCGATCCTGGTATCTGCCTGGAGACTGTTCCTTGATAGGCTGACTTTCCTGGTAGTCTACTCTCTGATAGGCTGATGTTCTCAATATAAGTCGGAGACTTGTGGAATAAAGCCCTTTTTTGGTTCCTGTGATCAAGAAAAGCGTATGCGTTGTGATTGTCCCCGCGGGCGGTGGGCGATCATAATGTTCCGTATGTGGTCACAGTTAAAACACAGTGTGGTGTGCAGGATATCTATCCAGGAGGGCTCTTGGTATCAACACCATGGCGGGGAGGGGACAGCAAAGAACTGGCTAGAAGTCAAACAATGATGACAGTCAAATGACAGCTCTGGCCAACCCCACAGCAACTCTGAAGCTAGAATGCCTGCAGTGTTGTCCCAATTGAGTCAACTGATTGATACTCCGACATAAGTCAATCTTTGGATATGAGCCCCATGAGGAGATTAGGACTTTGGGCAAGGAGGCTTTCTGCAGCTGGCGTGTTCCTGGTCACTGGAGCCACAAGTCCTACACTAAGAGGAGCTCTGGAAAACACCCAGATCATCTCACTGTAACTTCAGAACAGCGTTGTGAGGAAGAGGCTATTCATAACTCCATTTTACAGATATGCAAGCAAGGCATTCAATGTTAAATAATTGCCTCGGACACAGCTGTGTGACTGTCAACTCATGCTCACCTTCTTTCATTTTGACACATTGCCCTGCTCCACCCCAATCATCCCTCACCTGCAAGGCAGACAAGGCAGAAGATGCAAGAAGGGCAGAGAGGCCCTCCTGGAGCCAGGCAGTGCTCAGAGCACAAATCATCCTCGGAATGTTGCAAAGTTCTTGTGGAAAGTTCTTCCAAGTCTGGGGCCCACTCTGTTAGAGTGCTCATTTCTAAAATCACTGCTCCAGGCAGCATCAGCTGGGGATCCTCTAGCAGGGCTGGAGGATTCACTTGCTTCCAAGAGCGTTCACTCACATGGGTAGCAAGATGGTGCCACCTAATGGCAAAGAGCTTGGCTGGGGCTGGAGACCAGTGGCGTCCATTATCTCCAAATGGGCCGCTCCACAGGACGGCTTGGGCTTCCTGGCAACCTGGCAGCTGGGTTCAAAGAGCAAGTGTTCCAAGAAACAGAATGTGAACACTTCTGATCCCCTAAGGCCTGGGCCAGAAGATGGTCTCAACTTCACTCTTGCTATTATCATCAAGTCAGAATCTGCCTAGATTCACAGAAGGAAAGTAGACCCCTCTTTTTGACTGAAAAGGGTATCAAAGGACTTGTGGCCATCTTCATCTGCTACAGGTGGTTTGTGTTCTCACTCTGAGTACTGGCCCCAGGCAACCCTGCATACCTATAGATAGGACATAGCTCTTCTTCCCCAAGGCACACCCCAACCCAGAAAGAAAAGATCAAAGCGGGGATGAAGGATGCCCCCAACCTACTCAAATCCTACTTGTCTTTTAAGGTTCAATATAAATAAGTCTGAGTGTTCCCTGCCAAGACCCCTGAGTCAGGTGCCTGCTCTCATCTCGATATCCCTGCATCTGTCTCCCACACTCAGAACTGTTCAGGGAGCGCATTCGGTCATCCCTTAGTGACCATCGGGTGACTTTTTTTTGTATGTCCCTACATCTGACCAATTCATGTGCTGCTTTTATAATAAAAGCATATATATATATATATATATATATATATATAAACACACACATATGTAGAACAAGAATATGACATACCCTTCCCATCTACACCCCCACTCTCACACAAGTGCCTCTTGCTATGGGACAGATTTTCTACGAAGCGGTGCTATTGGAGCTCTGGGATCTGGGAGATTGACGTCAGGACCTGTGAGGTTCCCAAAATCTGAGAATGCTCAAGTCCTTCACATAAAATGGTATATTTGCATTTAACCTAAGCACGTCTGCCTATATCCTTTCAATCATCTCGAACACAATGTAATGGTCGTTATACTCTATTGTTCAGAGAATAATGACAAGAAAAAAATATCTGTACATGTTCAGTACAGATGCAATTTGTCCTCCAAATATGTTCTCTCCGCAGTTGGCTGAATCTGCAGACGTGGAACCAACTGTGTTTTGTGTTTCGAGGGCTGTGATTCAGAATGTGATGAGTACCGGCTGTTGAACCTCGGGTGGGTTTCCTAAGCTCAGCATCTCATCTGAAAATGAGCATGATACCCCTGCATCGCAGTCATTCCAAGGATTAATTGAGGTCACAAGTAGGAAAAGTATAAACAAATTAACAAGTGACAATTCGGACACATTTTTAGAAAATGTAGCATTTTTCTTTTTTGGTCTCAGAAATAGATCTTCTCTCGCTTTGCCCCACTAGGTTGTGGTGAGTGAGGAGAGAACAGAAGACTAAATCACCTATTAGAAGTATTTGTAAGCTGGGAGCCATGGAGCACATCTGTAATCCCAGCAGGTTGGGAGGCTGAGATAGGAGGATTGCAAGGTTGAGGCCAGTCTCAGCAACTCAGCAAGATCTTAAGCAACTTAGCAAAACCCTGTCTCAAAAATAAAAAAATAAAAAAGGCTGGGGATATAGCTCAGTGGTTAAGTACCCCTGGGTTCAATCCCCAGTACCCCCCAAAAATATTTATAAAACAGGAAACAGTATATATATTTAATATGATCTCAACGATGTAGAGAGATAGGGAACTGAATGTTCGTGATGGTTGACCCTTGGAAGATGGAATTATAGGTGATTTTTTTCCCCTTATTATTTCTTTAGACTTTTTTGTACATCCCTGCATTTTACCAGTGCATGTATAATTCTTATAATAAAATATACATATGTATAAAGAATAAATACCCTACATACCCAACAGCACCCTTCCCACCCACAGCCACACACCTGCACAGGTGCATCCTTCTGCGAGACAGTCACCTTCTCTAAGGTGATGCTCCAGGAGCTCTGGGCAGATGTCTCGTGCCATTATGAAGTAAACCGCGCACTACGAGACACATAGCCTCTGTCCCTTGCCCACTTCTATGCTGGTAGCAGTCCCCAGGGTCAACCAGGAGCAACCCCCAGGATGCAGAAACATGTTTTTTTTATTTTCCAGAAATGCAAGTAGGGGTGAAATGCCAGAATGTTGGTAATTTATTTTAACTACTTTAGATAAAATAATTACAGCCAAAAAAAACCCCACATAACTGAGAAATCTAGCTAATGAATATATGTTTTTGTTCTATTATTCTTTCCACTTTTCTGTTTGAATTTTTTTTTTTTTTCTTTTTTTGGTACCAGGGATTGAACCCAGAGGTGCTTAACCACTGAGCCACATCCCCAGCCCTTTTAATTTTTTTATTTTGAGACAGGATCCCACTAAGTTGCTTAGTTGCCTCGCTCAGTTGCTGAGGCTGACCTTGAACTTGTGACCCTCCTGCCTCAGTCCCCCAAATTGCTGGGATTACAGACATGTACCACTGCTCCCGGATGAAAATTTTTGTAATTAAAAAATAAAATAAAATTGGATGGAGGGCTGGGCAGGCAGCTCAGTGGTGGAGCGCTTGCCAGCGTGCCTGAGGCCCTGGGTTCAAGCCCAGCCACCCCCAAAAACACACACACACGAGTGGAAAAGGCCCCCTCCTATTTGCAAATGCCCACTAGTGGTGTGACACCCTCCCTGGTTGAAAACCCAAAACTTCACAAAAGTTGTATCTGATTATCAGGTAAAATCCTTACAGGAGCTGTTTTATTTTTCTCCTAATGTCTCCTCCTCAACTTCCTTCTCCCCAAAGTGACATGTATATAGGGGAAAGTCCTCGTGGCAATGGGGAGAGGTGGCCTTATGCTGACCTTTGGGTCCTTGCTGGGTTTGCCCTCACTTTGCCTGGTCAGTGGTGTCCGAGGGCTTCAGTCGCTGAAATCCACAGCCACGGAAACTCACCATCTGTTCTCCTGACGCTGGCGCAGTGCCCACGACTCTCCTGGACACCTGAGTACCTCTGAGTCCCAGTTGGCCACCACCCCACAGCTTCTTGTGCCTCTCAGATCATCCCCATCCTCTCTGCGGTCACATGGGATCTCTCCTCTGTCGTGCACATCCTGAGATGATCCCTAAATCAGGTGACAAACTAGGATGGGATAAGATTCAGCCATGGAGGGAGCCCAACAATCCACCCCACCCTCTATGTGTGGCGTCTTACAAGATTTTGTGTCTCCCTTCAATAACCAACTTTTTCTGGGGGCCAAATCGGGGCTAGGCACTGCACCAAGGACCTGGGTCCCCCAGCCCACTGCCTGTTGATTCAGGAAGGGGAAAATAGGTCATGAAGCAAATATTCAAGTGAATATCAGGCAGTGTTTACAAGGAATGAAATTAACTCACATTAATTGCTGATAAGGAAGGGTACCTGAGATACACAATTAAATGAAAGAGTGGATTTCAATTAATAGGTAGACTATGATACCCTTTCCATGAAAATAAACCTGTATAAGAGTGAGAATTGAAAACAAAACTCTCTTCTGTTCCCTGTGGTAAACAGTATCAGAACCAAGTAACAATACGTGCTCTTGGAAGGTACGACTGAGCCAGCCAAACACCTTACTTATCAATATGGATAATTTGCTCACCAAGACTCACTTTGAGGTTCTTGCCTGAGTCCACCAACCCCAAGTGATTATATCATAAACTCCACCCAATCACAACCACCTTAAAATCACCTAGGACAACCTTTAAATCCTCTAGGTATCATTCCTTAATTTCTTCAGTTTGTAATACTATTAAAACCTCAAGGTGTTGTTTTCCTTTCCTACAGTCAACTGAATACACTTAATTTCATTTGATCGGTAGTTTTTTCCTGGTGGTCTTTCATAGAATCAATGATGAATAGTTATAATGAATGTACCAAAGGCTAGCCTGAGAATTTTATACACTAACACTACTCTTTAAGGAGTCATTATTCCCATTTTACAGATTAAAAAAAAAATTGAGAATTAGCATTGAAACAACTTGTCAAATATTAACACAGGGAATGAGTGGGAGGGGCCGCACCAGACCTAAGCAGTGTGGCTCCAGAGCCTGGGAGTTTAACCCCTCCTATTGTCCCAGTTGTAGCCATTATGACTATGGAATATATTATGCAAGCATTTAATGACTTTAAAAAGCAACAGTTCTCTCACAGATATTCAGTTTGGGTAGAACTTCGTGGGAATCGCTGCCTCTGTTCCATGCAGCATCAGCGGGGGTGATGTGAATGCTGAGAGCCAGAAGCTTCTGGAGGCTTGTTCTTTCACCCATCTGGCAGTTAGTGCAGACCGTCTGCTGCAATCTCAGCTGGCAATCAGCCAGAACACTCACAAGTGGCCTCTTCCGATGACCTGGGCTTCCTAACAATGTGGTGGCTGCGTTCCCAAGACAAGGACCCCAGGAGAAAGTGATTCCCAGGCAGAAGTCATGCTGCCTTTCACACAGCATTACACCTGCCACAGGCTGTCTGTCAAGGCGATCCCAAAGCCTTCCCCGGGTTCAAGGGGTAGGGAAATGAGGAGTGGCAATGTCTGGAAGAGAATTCGAGACAGTGGTCGTTTTTGGAAATAAGACATGGTTACAGAGCAATAGAAGGGATTAAAGAAACCCACAGGGATGATGTAGCACCCGGGCCTAGCCATAAAAGCAAGTCATCACCGCTGTTGGGTCTGAAGGATCAGCGGAAGGACATGTTCCTGGAACCTGATAAGATGGATAGCTATAGACAAGGGACTGTTCAACAGATGCCTTGGGCCGCGGGGGAACACAGACATTGTGAGAAGCATGGACAGGTGGAGAGGTAAGAATGCGTACCCATCCTCTCTCTTTTCTTATCTTCTGATCTTTTTTCTCTCTGAACCTAACCAGAGGTCAGAGGGCAAAGGAGCCCAGGTGATACAGTGTGTAGCGTTCAGCATTCTGGAACACAAAAGATGGCTAGGAGAGGCAGAAATAGATACAGGAGGAGGAGGACATGATGGGCGTCCTCACCTTCAGCAGGAGCTTCTTGAGAGTGGACACGAAGTCTCTGAGAAGTAATGTTGCGTGGCGTCTTATTCCTAAAACCCGAACATCACAGACATTTTTATTCATGAACCCCAAACATCACAAACATCATTAGTCTGCCTACTAACCCCAGAAAGAGCCATAGCTAATTATCTGCTATACAGTGCATCAAATTTTATACATACACACACAGAACTTATGGGTCTGTGGAAGGATGCAGACCAAAGGCTGGTAGGGGAGAGCCCTCTGGAGAGAAGGAAGTGTGCTGTATCTTGATCTGGGAAGCCGTCACATGAAGTGTGGGCACATGTAAAAATGTACCGAGCTGTACCCTTAAGGTTAGTGCACTTGAGTATATGGAAGTTACACCTCAGGTTTGAAAACATGCCACCCAGGAGGACACGGATCCTTTCCGTATTTTCACCCTGCCATCCGCAGTGTGTGGACTGTGTTATTTTCATCATAAGAGGGCAGCTGTGATAGCCAGGCATCAAATGCAATCAGGACCGTCAGGGAGAAGAGACCTCCACTTCCGGTGTCTCCTTGAAAAGTACAGAAATATTTCTCAGAAACCCCACTCCCACGGGAAGATGCCTCCTCACCTCTTATTGGCCACAAGTGCATCACATGTCCTGGTCAACGCCCCTCACTGGCAAGGGAGGTGTGACTGTCACCATCAGAGTTTATCTTTCCTTGATCCCCTGGGAGAGGTAGAAGGCTTGTTGGGTTGGTGATCATTTCCACACCCACAACAATGAGTTCCTGAACAAAGGACTGGGCTTCCCCACTGAGCTCACCCTAGAGGGATAAAGTAGCCTCTACAATTAAAAAAAAATGTTTCCAAAAGTGTCATATCTTTGATGTTTACTGGTTATGTGATCAATTATAAAAGTTCAACTCATGAGTGAAAATCATCTGTGATTAATCCTCCTCCTACCCCATCATTAGAATCACTGTTAAAAGTTTGATCTATAGTCTCCAGATTTTTTTCCTCATATATATGTCATTTATGTATTTATGTAATTAACCTACAGAAATAGGAGCACACCATATGTGCCAAACACAATCATTTGCCTACGCAACAAACACGTCCTGATGGTTTTCTCTGCTAACAATACTTTACTATTTAATGTCCAAAGGCTGTAGGGAAAATGCCCCTTCCTTGTGTCTAGTGGAAAGAGTGGTTCCGATCCTGCTACCCATGAAAAATATCTAGGGAATTTAAAATACATAAAAAGCCCAGGTCCTACCCCGGGAGACAATGCCCTATGAACTGTCGGTCTGTTGTGAGGTCAGGCAAGAAGACTTTGCGTGTGCTGCTAACACACCGCTGGGGTTGGGATTACTGGCCTCGACTCTTGGTGATTCTCCTGTTCCCCTTACCGCTGACTATGCTGAGAATGGGACACGTGACTCATGTGATGTTTGGATCTTAAAATTCTCCAACAACTCCTGTGTTAAATGCTTGGTCCCCAGTATAGCAGGGTTCAGAGCAGGGCCGCTGGGAGGTGATTGGATCATGGGGTCTCTGGTCTCATCGAAATGGATTCATCTACTCACAGATTCATAACTTAATGGGCTACTGGGATGTGGTGAAAATTTACAAAGAAGTCCTAGTTGGAAGAGGTAGGTCACCAAGGGCACGGCCTAGAAGGGGATATTTTGTCCCTGTACCCCACTTCCTGGTCACTGTGAAGTAAGCAGCTTTTTTGCTCCACCACACACTCCCCAACATAATGTTCTGCTTCACCACAGGCCCGGAAACAACAGAGCCTTGTGATCATTGACCAAAATCTCTGAAACCATGAGCCAGAATAAATCTTTCCGCCTTTAAGTTTATTTTCCTCAGGTATTTTGTCACAGTAATGGAAAACAGATTAACACAACCAATTCTGGCTGTGAGCCACGAGAGGGAATTTAATAGAGATTTAAGAAAACTTTTACTCAATCTCAAAAGGGATGAGGTTAAGATCTTTTTTGCCTTCGTATATTGTCAATGACTTGGCAGTCCTAGAACAATGGCAGCCATCTTGGGATCAAGAAGGAATGAGACTAAGAGGAAGAACCAATGCCCCCGGGATGGCAGAGCAGAAATAGGGGAAGGATTTGATTCCATGATACGTTGTAAGGCTGAATCTGCTGACCCTGCAAGCATTCTATTTCTTACCTTCTTAAGTGGAATAACATTTTATTTATGTTTTCACCAATGGAGCTATACACAACTACAAGCTTCCCAGCTAGTACAATATAAAATTTGCTTATAATATGCTTTTGAACGTGGTTCAGGTTCTCCCACTTACTATCACTAAAGTATTTCCAAAACACATTCTTGGTGAAAATGACAGTAACAAACCTAGTATATTAAATAAGAAACACATTATATTAAATAGCAAAAGTGATAATGCATCACACATCAGTCAAAAACCCAACCAATGTCTTAAAACTTTACTAAATCTCAGAAATATGCTTCTAAGTTTTTTACAAAACACAGAAGAGTTTTAGGGCAGTGAAACTACTTTGTCTGATACTATAATGGTGTCATCATACATTTGTCCAAACCCATAGGACGTACACCAAGAGTACACTATAGAATCCGTGGCGATGATGCTGGATCAGTGGAGGTCCACGGATTCTAACAAATACCGTCTCTGGAGGGAGTGTGAGTAATGGGAGAGACTGAGCATGTGTGGACCAGGGAGCATGTGGAAATCTCTGTACCTTCCATTTAATTTTTCTGTGAACCGAAAACCACTCTTAAAACATAAGGTCCTTTAAATAAAAAACAATCTACTGCATTAGGATATAAAGAACCTGACATCACTTCCAGATTACAGACAATTAAAAATGTTGTTAAGTGCTTGCTTTGTGCAGGGTACCAGAGCCTCTCTTGCTGCCAGCAGTGACCATGAAGCCCAATCCCTTTGTTGTCTCAAGGTTGAATTTTCTATCTTCCTTTTATTAAACTCATTCAGCTATTGTTTATTAGTACATGAAATGTTCTTATCATTCGGTTTTAGAAAAATGGAAAATGATAACAACAACTCCTTTAGGATTGTGTTTAGAAGCATAGGACAAGACTGGAAGGGAAAAAAAGAAGGCATAAATAACTAAAAGGTTTCTGTGGGTCGCGTGACAAGAAGTCCCAGGTGTGCCTCCTCTTTCCTTTGTTCCCTCTGCCGCAGTGTGAAGACTTTCATCTCCAGGCTGTGTAGCCTCCTGGTTAGGTGAAGTTTGCTGCCCATCCATGTTCCAGACGGAAAGAACAGAGAGAGTAAGAAGGCCAAAGGAGGTGAGCCCACGGCTCCATCTCTTCCTGGTAAGTCTCACCCAGCAATTTCCGCTGCACCAGCCAACCGGAAGCCCTGTTACGGAAGGGCAGGAGTCATTCAGTTACTTTTTGTACATTTTTACATGCAATTCTGATTTTCTGTCAATGTTATTTGGGATATAATGAGAAACATTGTCCCCAAGATAATTTTAAGAGTAGGGATATAAATATAAATGTTTTCCAATATGTACATTTGCTGAAGAAAGGCATTATTATTGACATATATATATATGTATATATATATATGAAACACATTATCAAACTTGGGTATTATAAACTAAGAGTGATTCTATTGGGAAAATGTAAACTAGAAGAACATTCTGCAGGATATGCCTGAAGGCTGTGGATATCTTTCCTTACCTGCAGTTCCATCTTACCTTTGGCAATGGTGGCATAGTAAGCATATTGTTGAGTGGCTATACCATAATTGGTGTGTTGTGTCCCCTATTGTTGGACATTTAAAATTTTTCTAATTGTTCACCATTATAAATGAGGCTGCACTGAACACTTACATAAACGTCTTTACCAATGTGTCCAGTTACTTCTTTGGGATAAATGAAATCCTTGAAATGAAATTGGTGGGCTTCTGTAAGTTCCGCAAGTTGCAGTTTCTGCAAATCTAAAATTTTGATCCCTATTGCCAAATTACCCTCTAGAAAGGTTGCACCAACTCCACTACCTCTCCGTGGCTGGGACCGTGAACATGCATCACCGTGACACCTTGGCCCTCTTAGATGGAGGGAGGGATGGATGGCTCTGTGAATGTAGCCTTTAGAAGCCGAGAGCTTCATAATTCAGACACCAATTACATTTGGAAATGAGATTAGCGCTTGGAATCTTCTCATTCATCTCTCTGGGAGTTTCAAGGTTCCATTGCTGGGCAGATGAAACAATAAAACAAAACCAGTGAAATGAAGTCAATGCGGACCCAGGACATTTACCCTGATGAATGTTTCCATTTAGGACCAGCATTTACAGCAGTTTGCTTAGCTGTGTCTTGAAGGAGCGTCAGGAGGCTGTAGCCACAGTCTCTCTCCATTAGTGATCCTTCTATCTATAACACACACCTTGATCTCATTATCCCCCTTCTCAAAATCTGTCAGACGCTTCACCCCAAACATGCACTTGAATGATGCTCAACATTCTGGTAGAACAGTTGCCGCTGCTCACTGCATAATAATAATGACGACATCCATAATAATGTAAGAGCTAGCACTTGCTTAATAGGGAGTTAGTGTTTGCTGCTTCGTTTTCAGTTTGGGGTGATGAAAAAGTTCTGGAGATGGATGGTGGTGATGGTTACCTGACAATGTGAATGTTCTCTGTCCAACTGGATTAGACACGTAAATATGGTTAAAAGGGCAGATTTCATGTTATGTACTTACCATAATTTTAAGAATGGAAATAAAATCAACCTCTGGTTTCCAGTTTATCACATAAGGAACTAGAGTGGCCATCCCATCCCAACAACGAGCAAAAAGTTTAACAAACTGAAAAATCAACAACTCTTCTGAGGTCACGAGAGAAGTGAGATCACAGCATGAACAGATGCTCCCCAAACTGGAGAGATAGAAGGATACAGAGAACCACAACTTACTGGAGCAAAAACTCCTGACTACAAACTTCTCTTGGGAACAAGTGGCAGGGTAAGAAAATCTGAACTGTAATTGACAAATTGCTGAAGGTTCAGTATAAGTACATCTGAGAGTTGAAAACTCTGGAGAACCAGTCATGAGAGACCCCCATACTTTTGAGTTTTAACTCCAGGAACTTTACTAGGTTCTCACAGTGAATGTTGAAGAAAAACCCCCTTATGATTCCTCCAGGAGAACAGGGGAAAAGAATCATGAAATACACCAGAGCATTCTGTTTTCATTAAGAAGGTCTATTAATTGCTTTATTATATACCAGCAACAAGTAATTAGGTTTTGGAATTTAGAATACCACCTATTTACTTTAATACTCAAAAAATAAAATGGCTCAGGTACAAATACATGAGGAAAATTACAAAACTCTGAAGAAAGAAACCAAAAGGAGAACTAAAAAAAAAATGGAGAGGCATTCCATGTTCACACAGAGAGACTCAATATTGTCAAGATGTCATTCTTTTAGATTTAGTCTATAGATTAAAGGTAATGTCCATCAAACTCACAGCAAGTTATTTTGTGGAAATCAAAAAACTATTTATATGAAGAGGCAAAAGATCCAGAAGAGCCAACACAATACCCTTTATTATTTATTTATTTGACACTAAGAATGGGACCCAGGGGTGCTTAGCCATTGAGCCACATCGCAGCCCTTTTTATTTTTTATTCTGAGACAGAGTCTCAATAAGTTGCTTTGGGCCTCGCTAAGTTGCCAAAACTGACTTTGAACTTGTGATCCTCCTGCCTCAGCCTCCCAAGCCACAGGGATTATAGGCATGTGCCACCACACCCAGCCCAACACATATTGAAGAGAAAAATAAAGCAAGATGATTGTCACTACTTGATTTCAAAACTTACTGTAAAGATACGATAATCAAGACAGTCTGGTATTGGTGAAAGAATACACAAATAAATCAATGGGACAGAATAAAGAGCCCAGAAATAGAATCTCATTTAGCTGACTAATCTTTGACAAAGAAGCAAAGGCAATACAATGGAGAAAAAATTGATTTTTTCAAAAACTGATGCTGGCATGCACATGCAAAAAAGATGAACTTAGACACAGACGTTACATGCTTCACCAAAATTAACTCAGAGTATATCATAAAGAAATTAAAACAATTAGATACTATTTGAATGGTAAAAATCTCCAAGCTGACAAAACCAAATACTGAGTTGATCAATGGGAACTCATTCACTGTTGATAGGAATACAAATATAAAACAGAACTATAACTTCTAGAAGATAACACAGAAAAAACTCCAAATGACCTTGGGTATAGTAATGACTTTTTAGTATAACACCAAGGGCATGATCCATGAAAAAACTGACAAGCTAGACTTGATCAAAATTAAAAACAGTCTGCAAAAACCAAAAGCACAAACAAAAACCAAAAAACTACTCTGCAAAATATGATGTCAAGAAAATGAAAAACCACAGAGCAGAGAAAATATTTGCAAAAGATACATTAGACAAAGGACTATCATCCCACAAAGATCTATTAAAACTTAACAACAAGAAAACAATAACCTGACTAAAAACTGGGCAAAATTTGGGTATGGTGGTGCACACCTGTAATTCCAGCTACTCTGGAGACTGAGGCAGGGAGATCACAAACCCAAGGTCAGCTTAGACAACTTAGGGAGATTCTGTATCAAAATAAAAAGTAAAAAGGGTTGGAAATGGAGTTCAATGGTTCAGTACCCCTGGGCTCAATCCCCAATACCACAAAAAACAAAAACAAAAACAAAACAACAACTACCAAAAAAACCCAGAGCAAAAGACCCGAACAAGTTCCACATCAAAGAAGATATAAAGATGCCAAATAAACATATGCTTCATGACATATGTAATTGGGGAATCGCAAATTAAAACAATTAGATACTATTTGAATGCTAAAAATCTCCAAGCTGACAAAACCAAATACTGAGTTGATCAATGGGAACTCATTCATTGTTGATAGGAATACAAAATGGTGTAGCCACATTGGAAGACAGTTGGTCCTTTCTTATAAAATTAAATGTATCCTTGCCAGACGATTCAGCCGTCATGCTCCTTGGTATTTACCCAAGGGAATTAAAAATTTAAGTCTACACCAAACCTTGCGCAGGTATGTTTATGGCAACTTTATTTATTATAGTTGCCAAAATTTGGAATCAACTAAGCTGTTCATCAGTAGGTGAGTGGGTAAATAAACTGGGGTACATCCAGACTGGAATATCTTCAACATTAAGAAGACATGAGCTATCAATGCAAGAAACTGAAATGTCTATTACTAAATGAAAGAAGTCAGTCTTAGAAAGCTATGTATTATATGATTCCAGTTATATTGCAAATACGGAGATAGTGCCAGGATTGGTGGTTCCCAGGGTTTGAGGGGAGAGGAATAATGAAAAGGAAGGGCACAGAAGATTTTTAGGATAGTAAAACTACCTCATATGACACCATAATGTATGGATACACGTTTTTGTAGCTTTTTCTAAACCTGCACAATATACAACATCAAGAGTGAACCCTAGATTAAACTATGGGCTCTGACTGATAATGTATCAATGTAGATCAATGGAGTGTAACAAACGTACACTCTGGTTTGAAATGTTGATTGTTTAGGAGGCTATGTGAATGTAGGAACAGAGGATATATGGAAAATCTCTGTACCTTCACTTAATCTTTATGTTCTAAAAATAAAGTATTTAAAAAAAATCTAAAGAAAAGAAACCAGCGCTTACTGTATGCCAGGCACTATATACATATGAGTCAATCTTCACAACAAACCTGTGAGGTGGTTCCATTGCTAAGTTCAACTACACTTATTTGAATGAAACTCTGTATAGAAACAGACATGCATCGGACCTCAGGAGTCTGAGACTTGACCATAGTTCAGCCTGCCTAAAGGACAGGAGCCACTGAAAGAATTGTCATGCCTTCTACCAAAGCCAGGTTTGGAATTTTGAAAGTTGATCCTGACTGCAATGTAGGAGAAGAAAATGGCATTAAAGAAGCAAGTCAGGAAGCTGAGTGGGTATCGGGAGACGACGGTGATCGGAACCTGAGCAGTGACAGGGACTCAGGACAAAGAACCTCCCAGTCCAGGACTAGGTGTATCTCCAGGGCAGGAGGGAGAAGGGTATCCAGGTGATTTCCTCAGCTGTCTTGGCTCTTTCCATATCCATGAGGTTCCAGACTGCCAGCCACCGTTACCAATTCTGACTGATAGAAGCAGAAAGAAATAGGCTGGGAAGACATAAGGTGGCACAGAGACTTGCCGGGAGAACTGAAGAATAAGGTTAGGGGCAGAAACTGATGTTGTGGGCGCCCCACACGGCAGCTGCCTGGCCACCGTTGCGGTGAGCGGTTGTATTCACACTGATCGTGTCCTACCTCGGGGACTGTCTTCATCTCTGATTCTCTGCCTTCAGGTTTTCTAGAAACCTCAGGATCCTGCTCAGTCCATGCATAGAAACAGTCCAGAAGTCCTTGCAAGATACCGTCGCCTGAGGCAAACCCATGGGGGAGGACCCCGGTGGATAAATGTTAGTATTCTCCAGAGAGCCCACAGGGAACTGAGCCTCCATTTCTTGAAGACGCACCTGGAAGATGCACCCTCGGTAGACTTTTCCTCCTTCCCTCTGTCATTCTTCTTTCTTCCTCATCTGTACTTTCTGGGGTCACCTCCCACATACTCTAAGGTTCTCATTTTAGGCTCTCCTTTTGGAAAAATCCAAAGTCGAAGGAAAGCAAGAACTATGCTGAAAATTAAGTACAAACTGGTCCAGGAGGGCAGCTCGGGCCTGAGGAAGCTCTAGACATGGCGGAATGCACCGCTGAGCCTGCCCGGGAGCCTGAGGCTGCCTCAGACCACAGCCACTCCCGAGGCAGCGGAATTTCCTGTGGCTGCTGTCCCTTCAAGCAAGACTTCCTCGCCTTCCTCATTTCCTAGGTCACCTGCTTTCTCTCCAAAATGTGGGTGTGCGTACATGATTGGTTGAGCCTAGGTCACATGTCCATACTGTAGCTGTGAGGGAGCCTGGGAAATTGAAGATGACTCCCTTGAAGCTTCCAGAATCTCAAGTGATATCTCATTAAGACTCATGATAGGGGGAATTCTCTAAATACAGCAAAGGAGTTCAGGGGCAGGGGGGCTCCCCAAATTAAAAGTATCTTCCCCTCACTATTGCATGGGTTAGAGCTGAACCCACCTGGAGCCTTCATGGCCTTGTCCTGACAGTGTCTGGCATCTGGTGCTGATTCTGAAGGTCAAAATATTGTCTTGACCTTGATTTCCATTTACCAAGTTCGAATTCCGAAGAACCGCAGTAAACCCAGCCCCACCAGGTAGCCTGAGGACAGAAGCAAAAAGAGTTATAATTGTCCTATCTTTCCCTTTTTCATTTCCAGTCAGCTCACTCTGCCTTCTGCTGATCTCTGAAGTGTAATTCAAAGGACTGAGCTGATTTACTCCTACCCAGTCCAGCTCTCGGACCAAATTAACGAGTGCTTCATCCTGAGACTGGGAGTGCAGGTGCCGCTGGGAGGTTATTCACCGACTCTCCAGCCATACTGTTGAGAGAAGGCAGCCTTTTGCACTCGAAGGCAGAAGACACATCCCTCTAAAGGAGAAGGGGACAGTATCCACCAACAGGTCCCCTAACCTGCATGGGAGATTAAGGGTCAGGAAAGACTTCCTGAAATATGCAGTATTTCAGATGAGTCTGGAAGGAAGAGTAGAAATCAACTCCACCTGAAAGGAAAGAGGTGCCCCAAAGTCCCCGCATGTGCAGAGGTCTGGAAGAGCAAGAAGGCGAAGGACAGCCAAAGAGCAAACCCAGGGGGACAGCTGACAGGCCCAGCCAGGAAGGGCTCCCTGCTCCTTAAGGGGATCTCAGACTCTCTCAGAAGACTTAATATTAAAAACCACCCCAGAAATGAGTCCATGTCGCACATACAGGGATACTGGCATTCACTGTCAAGGGGCACAAGGGCCCCAGGTGAAGAATCCATTGTGGAAGTCAATCCTTCATTTGCAGATGCACAGACAGGTCCAAAGAAGGCCAAAACAGCAGTCGCAGCAAAACATTGATTCTCTTGTTTGGGTTGTAAACTTACCTCAAGTGACTGATAATCTTTATTTCAAAGGGAAGAAAGTAAAACTGACTGGGAATTCACAAGCAGGGAGAGGGTTTGACAACTGGCAGATTTCACTGGAGGGCCGCTCAGCGTCCAGCTGAGCAGCTCCCAAAGGTCATGATCACAGATCCCTTCTCTGGGGCTGTTCAACTTCTTGATAGAAAAAGGCTCCCATCCATTCCCTGTGAGGGGCCAGATATGATGAGCCTCGGTGTGAACGTTCTGGAACTAGGCTGGGAATGGGCTGGGGGTATCATCATTCAGAACCTAGCTTTTTAATGACTATGTTTAATTCAGGCCCCCAACTCTAATCCTTCCCCTATTCTGTGACTGTCTGTCACTAAACCTGAAAAGTCAAGTTCAAATTCCCTGGACATTAAACCACAGGGGACTCCTAGGTGACAAATGCATGACCGCATGGAGTCCAGATGCCCTGTGAAAAGACTGTGAGTTGAACTCCTGGTTTGGGTGTTCAGCTTTCCCTCACCTGAGCTTTTCTGGAGTTCTAGAGTGAACTGGCTGTATCCTCAATATAGCCCCTCCGAGGCAGCAGGGTTGACTGTCTCCACTCTGCCAAATGATCGGCCATTCCCCAGCTCAGTGTCTTCCCCATTTTTAGTGTTGCAGACTCAGCAATGTCCACTGGCTTCATCAAAGATGGAGAGGGCATTTCTGTCACATGGGCTCCTTATTGTCTGGAGTGGATTTAATGAGATGATAGAAACAAAACTCAGCCATCCTTGAACACACTTAACACTGCTGAACTCGACACTTAAAAATGATTGGGATGGTAAATTTCATGTTGTGTGTTTTTTTCTCACGGGAATTAAAAGCAAGATCAACAGAACAGTCATCTTAAAACCAGAAGCCAACCCCACCATGAAGTTTCCATGGATTTTGCAAAGCACACAGAAGCCACGTCCTTTGAAATCTGTTTACATGGAGAATTAGCACAATGTTTTGAGACCATTATCACAAGAGCCATGGAGAATGGATCTTCTCAAAGTGTGGCTACTGGCCCAATAGTAGCATCGGCCCCTGGAAACGTGTTATAAAAGCAAATTCTTGGGTCCTACCCCAAACCTATGAATCAGAGACCTTGAGAGTGGGATCAACAACCCGTGTTTTAAGAAGTCCTCCGTGACTTCAGATTGGGCATCAGCTTTGTGATGTTAGATGCACAAAATGTCAGAATCACTTATCAAGAACAATATGAGGAATAAAAAATGAAATATGGGGGAAAGAGAATAATATGGGAGAAAGAGAGTGAAATCAGTATAGACTGAATATCCAAGGAAGAGACTACAGGCTGGAGAAAAGGTGAAGGAAAGGATGAAAGGGGAAGGAAAGGTCACCCTTCACTGAGCAGTCCCCTGTGCCAGGTCCCATGCTTATCACATTGAATCCTCACAGTTTCCTTGAAAAGAATGAATGGTTTCCTTCATTTTGCAGATAAGAAAGCTGAAGTTTAGCAAGTTAAGAAGGATTTTAACCAAAGTCTGCCTTACTCCTTAGGTTCTTCTATTTATTTTCCACAACTCTCTGCTTTAAAATTACCCTCACTACCAATTATACCACTGGTTATAGAAGACCAGAGGTAGGGGGATAAAAATAAGATTTCTCCTCTGCTTGGTAAAATCCAATTCATCCTCCAAAGCAGAACTCAAATGCACCTCCTCTAAGAAACCCTCCAGGACTGCTTTGCTTGACAGCTTTCCCATAGTGCTTCACACATACTTGACATGCAGTAGTTCACACAACTTATTGCAGAAGTCCTCAAATCCTTGATCCTAAAAATAATTGACATTTGTCTTAGTTCGTTTTCTGTTGCTTTAATGAATGCCACAGACTGGGAAATCTATAAAGAATAGAAGTTTATTTAATACATGATTCTGGAAGCTGGAAAATCCAAAACATGAATGCTGGTACATGGTTTGGCATCTGGTGAGGGCCTTCCTGCTGCATTGTAACATGGCAGAGGGTGTCACATGGTAAACAGGGCATACATGTGTGACATAGAGCTCTCTTTTTATAATAAAGCCACTCCCTCAATAACCCATAGTCCGTTATCGCACTAATCCATGAATGGAAACAATTATCTCCCAAATGTCTCACTTCTCAAAAACCATGAACGTATGGTTGACAATTAAGTTTTGAACACATGAAACCATACCAACATTCACAGACAAATACAAACTTCAACCTAAGCTTCCTACCTTCTACCAAAAAAATATAAATAGAAACTCAAAATGGATCAGATATTACATGCAAAATATAAGACTAAAATTTTTTAGAGAAAAAAACAGGAGAAGCCAGGTGTGGTGGTGCACACCTGTAATCCCAGTGGCTTGGGAGGCTGAGGCAGAAGGATTGCAAGTTCAAGATCAGCCTCAGTAATTTAGTGAGACCCTAAGCAACTTAGCAAGACCCCGTCTCAGAATGAAAAATCGAAAGGGCTGGGGATGTGGCTCAGTGGTTAAGTGCCCCTGGGTTCAATCTCTGGTGAAGAAGAAGAAGAAGAAGAAGAAGAAGGAGAAGGAGAAGGAGAAGGAGAAGGAGAAGGAGAAGGAGAAGGAGAAGGAGAAGGAGAAGGAGAAGGAGAAGGAGAAGGAGAAGGAGAAGGAGAAGGAGAAGGAGAAGGAGAAGGAGAAGGAGAAGGAGAAGGAGAAGGAGAAGGAGAAGGAGAAGGAGAAGGAGGAGAAATAGATATTTCAAAATTAAAACCTTTTGCTCTAACGAAGACCCTATGGAAGGGACAAAACCACTGAGAGAAAATGTTTGCAGACCACATATCTAACAATGCACTGGCATCCACAATATATAAAGAATTCTCAAAACTCACATAAAGACGATCTAATTAGAATGGGCAGAAGATATGAAGAGACATCCCACTGTAAAGGAACTGTAGAGTTGGCAGATAAATATGACAAAATTCTCAACATCAGTAGTTATTAGGACAATGCAAATCAAAGCCATAACGAGATATCCACAGCCACCCTCAGAATGGGTAAAATAATGACAACTCAGAACGCTGGTGACAACCCAGAGAATGAGGGAAATGATGAGAATGGAGAAGATGGGTCACTCAGAATTTGCTGGCTGAAGTATAAAATGGTACAATCATCCAGAAAAAAAAAATCTACATCAATTTCTTACAAAATTAAACCTGGTAAAGCACCTGAGTTCAATCCCCCACACTGAAAAATAGGAAGGTTATATAGTGCATCTTTCCATTTATATGACATTCTTTTGTATGTTTTCTTTCTTTTTTTTTTTTTTTTTATAGTGCTGGGGATTGAATCCAGGGCCTTGCACATGCCAGGCAAGCCCTGAGCTGTATCTCCAACCCTTTTTAATTTTTATTTTGAGACAGGGTCTTGCTAAGTTGCCAAGGCTGACCTGGAGCTTGTGACTTTCCTGCCTCAGCAACCCCAGTGACCACAATGGCAGGCATGCATCATTGCACCAGTTAATATAACATTCTTGAAATGACAAAATTATATACATAGAGAGACTTGGGATTAGGGAGAAGGGAGAGAAGGATTTGGTTGTTGCTACAAAAAGCCTAAGGTATCCTTGTTATGGACTGTTCTGTTCTGATGATAGTCATATAAATCTACATGTAATAAAGTTGTATAGATCACACACACACACACACACACACACACGAATGGATATAAGACATGAAATATGGAGAAGGTGGGTAGATTATATCCATGCCAATTTCCTGGTTGTGTTATTGTACAAAAGTCATATAGGATATTTGGGGAAAAACTGGTATACAAGATCTTTCTGTGTTATTTTTTACAATAGCACATGAGTCCACAGTGATCTCAAAATGATGACTTTTTGGCCAGGTTTGGTGGTTGTGGTGGTGCATGCCTGTAATCCCAGCAGCTTAGGAGGCTGAGGCAGGAGAATCATGAGTTCAAAGCCAGCCTCAGCAACTCAGTGAGGCCCTAAGTGACTCAGCAATACCCTTACTCTAAATAAAATACAAAAAAAAAAAAGGGCTGAGGATGTGACTCAGTGGTTAAGCACCCCTGGGTTCAAACCCTGGTACCAAAAAAAAAAAAAAAAAAAAAAAAGTGACTTTTTAAAATAGTATTGAGAACTGCAATAATATTTACTATATTAGAAATTAAAATGGAAACATTTTTCAAGTTTTTATTAATTTATTTTAAAAATAAACCAATTAGGCAGTAATTTAAACCAATCCTAAGCTGCCTACCTGTCCTGTCCCCAATAAGTGCTCTGGCCTGGCCTTTCCATTTTTATGAAATATAATTGTATTTTTAAAAAAAATAGTTAGATCATTCTACATTTCTGCAAAACTCTTTAATATCTGGCTTCATAGACGACTGAATTCCCTTATCTGCTTCTGTATTATAATATGTTGTGACATCCCGAATCAAGTAGCCGCTGGAGTGTTTTCTCGTGGTGTATATGCAGAATAATCAATTCTGAGGTTAGGATCAAAGGCAAATAATGTCTTAGGGCTTTTATAAAAATAGTTTTAGCTGGGCATGGTAATAGATGCTTTTAATCCTGGATTATAACTCAGGAGGCTGAGGCTGGAAGATGGCAAGTTCAAGGCCAGCCTTGGCAACTTAATGAGTCTCAAAATAAAAAATAAAATGGCCATGTAACTCAGTGGTAGAGCATCCCTGGGTTCAATCCCCAGTACTGCCGATAAGTAAATAAATAAATAAATAAATAATCAAATAAGAATAAAAATGGTTTTAGCCTCATAGATACCCTCAAGGACTCTCCAACCCCCGGTGCATCCCTGAGCCACACATTGGAAACTCCTGTGTCATTGTGATAATTTGTCCCCAAGTGCTCCTGAAAGTGAGCAAGGGCAGAAAGAGTATATTTTTCATCGAGTGCCTTGTACGGTGCCTGGCACGAAGCTAATACCCAACAAATAGCTAAGGCACAAGGGAAGATGAATGGCTTGTTTGCTAAGAGAGGAGGAGAGAGGGAGAGACAGCGCGCATGCCAATCTGCTTGACAGTACATTGCTGTAGACTTCCAGATCTGAGTCAGAATAAAGGTCAGACTGTTCTGATATAGCTTGGTCCGACGGAACAAACATTGTTCTGAGAAGCTAGGAGGCTCCTGGGGCATGAGACCTGGGCAAGCAATGACAGAGTGGCCTTTTGAGAAAGGTCTCCCTGTGTCACTGTTTCTCACGGGTCTTGCCCTTGAGGCCTCTGCACACCATTCAGAGCAAGCCCGGGAAGAAAGGACTTAGCAGGTCACCCAGAGACATACTAAATTATTTTCTACTGATTTTGAATCTTCTCATACCCCTAACTCCTTAGGCTGTCCACAGAGTACCCATGAGTGACCAGTCTCAGACCACTTGGTCTACCACAGCTCTGGGAAGGAGAAAAGAATCTCAGGCCACCCTTTCAGATTATGAATTGATTCTCAGATCTCATCCCAAATATTTGTCAGAGCTTACTTTAGTAAGGAACACAGAAAAGGGAAGGTGATGGCTTAATATTGTCACTGAAAAATATTTGCAGCTACCCACTCTGTGTCAGACACTAAGCCAGACCTGCAGAGATATTCCAGGATGACCAAGGGGGCCCCTGCCTCCAGGAACCCCCGATCACCTGGGAAATGACTTGACTCAACTCCTGCCAGCCATGGAAACTGTAAGAGGGATGAGCACTCAGTGAAGAGAAATCAACCCTCTAGGATCAGGGAACAGAGGCACATTCGACTTGGTCCTATAAAGGAAGGGAGAGGTGCTGCTAGGTAAACAGGACAGCACACGAAGTTACTGTGCTAGGGAAGATGGAGAGTCGAATGTGTTAGCACAGATCTAAAGTAACCTTGGTCAAAATGAAATTGAAGTTCTTTCTTTCTTTTACCATGAGCCAGGCTTACCTAATCTATGGTTCCCATGGTGACCCCAGAGAATCAGGAGCCCATATTCATTGCTTTCGGATGCTCATGAGCCCACCTACATCCATTTGCATGGTCCACAATCAGCATGTCTGTTTTCTAGCAGGGAAACAGAAAAGGGCGAGGGAAGGCATGATCCTTCCTTCTAAGGGCACAATTTAGAAGTTACACGCTTCAGCTAGGGGTGTGGCTCAGAGGTGGAGCAACTGCCTAAGGATGCCCAAGGTCCTGGGTTTGATACCCAGTACTGCAAGAAATAGGAAATAAAAAAATAAAGGAGTTGTACAGCACTTCTGCTCATATCTCATGGGCCAGAACGTAACTGCAGGGGAGGCCAGGAAATGCCATTTAAACATGTGGGCTCCCATTGCTACAGGAGAAACAGGGACAACTTGGGGTCTCTGCCCCAAGCCCAAAGGTGAGAAAGTAGAGGGAGGTTTGAGAAGGAGTGAGGTGTGTGTTCAGAAGTCGTGGGAACGAGGAAAGAAGTAAGAGTGGGAAGGTGACTTGGAGTAGAAGAGGGACCAGGAATTCCAAAGCTACAGACCTTATTGGAATTCAGTTAAATCTCAGGCTTAAGAACCCATCAGTATCCCCTGAAGAACCCAGATTTGGGTCTCCCCTCCCAGAGTGTCTGATATTATTAAGTCTTCTGTGGGGTCCGAAATTACGAATTTCTAACCAGTTTCCAGATACTGTTGTTGTTCTGGTCCAGGATCTTTGAGAAAGGTGGAGCTTCAGAAAGTTCTAGGGATCTGGAGTAGAGGGAGATGACGTCCGTATCTCAGAAGGCTGAGTCTGTCACAGCAACAGAGAACACACCGTGCTGAAGCTTCCAGAGCACTAGAGCTTCACACCCTCTCAATCCTCATGTTCCTGAGAAATCGCACTCAAGGAAAACACAGATGCTAAAGAGCCTGCCAAGCAAGTTCTCAGGATTTCAATGCCCAGGGGTTACTCGCCACTTCCTGGCAGGGCTGACAAGTGCCAATCTCCACCTGGACCTGCCATTTCTTTGCTCTGGGTGCAGAAGCCTGGATTTGGGTGGTAATGGGAAAGCCCTGTCGTCCCTGCTCCTGGGTTTCTCCATCAATGACACTAATGGGAGTCATTTACCTGTCCAAGGTGTGAAGACTCTCAGGTGGTACAGAGCAGAAGTTGGACAATGTCCCAAGGCTATGGGGACTCAGAAATTTATTTACAGTTGGTTAGAGAGCAAGTTGGCAAAACTAAATCAGAATTTAAGCAAATCAGAATTTAAAGTGCCCACATCCTTTGATTTAATAGTTCCATGTCCAGGAATTGAGCATACAGAAACACTCGTGTTTATATACAAAAGACAAGGCTATTTATTTATTTGTGGTACTGGAGATTGAACCCAGGAACATTCTACCTCTGAGCTACATCCCAGCCCTCTCTTTTAAAATTTTTGTTTTGAGACAGGTTCTCAATAAGTTGCAGAACTGGGCTCAAACTTGAAATCCTCCTGCCTCAACTTCCCAAGTCACTGGGATTCACAGGTATGCACCCCACACCCAACAAGACAAAGTTATTCAAAGCCTTTGTTAGCTTCCCATTACTATAACAAAATACCCGAGATAATTAATTTATAAAGAGAAAATAATTATTTTGGTTCATAGTTTCAGAGATTTCAGTCCAAGACTAAGGAACCCACTGCTTAGTGACTCCTGTGAAGCAACACATTATGGCAAGAGTGTGTGGCAGAGAAAACTGCTCCTCTAAGGACCTCTTGTTAAGGCCTCACCTCCCAAAGGTTTCACGACCCCCCAACAGCACCACCCTAGAGAGCAAGCCTTTAGAATATGGGTCTATGGTGGATATTCAAGATGGAAACTATAGCAATGCCCTTTGTTTGTACTGGAAGAGATGGGAAACAACCTAAATGTCATCCACAAGGCTGGTTAAATAAATCATGGCACATTAAAAAATAGAATAACGGACAGTCCTTAAAAATAACTTAGATTTAGCCAGGCATGGTGGAGCACACCTGTAATCTCAGTGGCTTGGGAGGCCGAGGCAAGAGGATTGTGTCTTCAAAGGCAACCTCAGAAACTTAGTGAGGCTCTAAGCAACTCAGCAAGACCCTGTCTCTAAATAAAAACATGAAAAGACTGGGGATGTGGCTCAGTGGTTAAGCACCCCTGGGTTCAATCCCCAGTACCAAAATAATAATAATAATAATAATAATAATAATAATAATAGATTTAGGCTGGGCATGGTAGTACACGCCTGTAATTCCAGCAACTCAGGTCGAGACAGGAAGATCGCAAGTACAAGGCCAGTCTCAGCAATTTAGCGAGGGCCTAAGCAACTTAGCAAGACCCTGTCTCAAAATAAAAAAAGAAAAGGGGCTGAGGATGTGGCTCAGTGGTTAAGTGTCCCTGGGTTAAATCCTCAATACCAGAATTAAAAAAAAAAAAAAAAAAAAAAAAAAACAGATATATAAGCTCCCATTTAGAATAATCTGAGATTATATATATTATATGCATAAAATATTATATAAATTATATATGTGTATATATATATATATATACATACACACACTATATATATTCCTGAGATAATATATATTATATATAAAATCCTTTGTAATAGCATATTACACACACACAGAAGACCACAGTTTAAATGGTTTATTTACCATTTAAAATATGTAAATATGTATGTACCTAGGCTTGTATATGCCAGGCACATCTCTGGAAGGATTTCAAGAAAGCGTTTGCCTCTCAGGACCAGAACTGGGTTGGAGGTCCAGGTTAAGAAGGAAGATTACTTTTCACAAGGACCCTTGACTTGTAGGGTTGCCAATTCCTGTGGTATAAACAGTCCCATGTGGCTGTTGATGCTGTAAGAACGATGTCACTCAGCTGAGCTGGCAAGGGATGTGCATCATCAGCTGTCAGGAGCAGAGTGTCTCGCTCCAGCACACCATGGAAAGGGACCTTACCCCTCTATGGACGGCACCGCCAACTCTTCCCACTTTGTGCCTTAATAAAGAGTTGTTTTTCAAGAACAGAACAAGCATGAACAAACACACCTTTTCAGGACTTAAGAGCAGCTTCCAGGAATCTTCACAGATCTCATCCTTGTAGTGTTACTTACAGTTTTCCAATGAATTTGAAACAGAAACCCAGAAATTAAAATTAAGCATTTGTGTTTTATAGTTGCAAATTGCTTGGCCATTTTTTATGAAACATTGCAGACAGCTATGCAACCGTAAGGCAATAAAAGAATAACAAATTAATCAGTGTGGGTGTTTTGTCAATACAGCCGCTTGTTCTTAAAGAGGGCCAGCCATCTGAATTAGGAAGGTGGTTTAGAACCTTTTCCAGTGCATTCACAGGAGACACCGGGGGAAAGAGTCAGACAGACTTGGGTTTGAGTTGTGCCCTGGCTCTGCCACTTACTAGGGACCCTGGGTAAGTCACTTCCTTTTAAGTCTCAACTGACTGGCGTGTTAAATGGGGATAGTGTCCACCATGCAGATCTGCATCAGGCTTGCTGTGGTTAATCCATGAGGTTAACATGCGACATATACCTGGATCTAAGGCAGAGGGTTTGCCCCTCCAAAATGACTTAAGTTCTTGCAAAGACTCACGGAATCTTTCATATCCCCCAGACTCTGTGAACCTTACTTTAAATGATGAACTATTGTTTGGGAAGACCAATTTCTAGACGTCACTTGGAGAAAGTGGTTAAAAAATAAAAGTGAACAACGTTTGACCCAGATGTTAAGTCATTACCCTGGGGGTTGGCCTCACAACCAAGTGTTATGCAAGTCTTTTGCAAGTTTTATGAAAGAGGACTTTAAAAAGAAGTACATTAAGAAAAACAAACCAAAAGAGCAGCAATGCATTAAATGTTAGGATCATAAATGCAAACCCCTAAGAGAAATGGAAAGACAATCTGTCCTGAGCTTAAGGACATCGAGGATGAAATATTCTAGTGGCAGTGTCATCAAGGCTCAAAAAGTGCTGGATCACAATGTAGATAGGAGGGGAAATGAAACGACCTTGAAAGTGATCTGAGCAATGCAGAAACCATTTCCAGTGGTAATTAAGGATACTGAGACCCCAGGTGCTCAGTAAGAAATTGAAGGAAATTATTTTGTTAGCTGAGAGTGGGAAAACCCCCAATTTTTCTAAAAAACATCAAATCCTGTGCATGCACACCTAAGATAACAAATATCACACATAGACATTTGATTATTTTATCTACATCTTAAGGATTTATATATTCCACTTGACACCCCCCCCCAAAAAAAAAAAAGAATTTCTTTTTTGCAATCTTCTCACTGTGAAAAATGGGAAAGTGAAAATATACTCTGCCTTCCATCCAGGTATGTGCCGCCCGTGAACCTCATTCTCAAATCTCTGCCAGCACAGATCTGCACGGCGGCCACTACCCCATTTAACATCCGAGTCAGTGAAGATGCAGAAAAACACCTCGTGTTTGGGACCACCCAAAGCAAAGGCAGGTCTGGTACGTGAAAGCACTTTAAATCTCACAGAGCTGTGTGATTTGTGACAGTTGTTAACACTACTGTGATGACTACTGTTCTACCACAAACTGGGCTCTTTGATGGTGCTCTTTGAAGCACTTTTCCTGGATCGAAATCCTCTGACCGCTCTCTTCCTAGCTGTGTGATCTTAGGTAAGCTGCCTAAACTCTCTGTGCCTGTTTCCTCATCTGTAATATGGATACAATAATACTACTACTTCATGGGGTTAATCATTCAATAAATTAGTATATGTAAGAAGTGTTTGAAACAGTGCCTTTTCTTTTCTTTTGGGGTTCTGGGGATTGAACCTGTGGCCTTGAAAATGTAAGTACTTCTTAAATGTTAGTTATTGTCATTATTATCACCAAGGGGGATGTTTTTACTAATATGTTCCTATTTTGGCTGAGGGTGTAACCCACTGGTACAGTACACGCTTAGTATGTGTGAAACCCTGTGTTCAATCCCCAGCACCAATAAACAAATGAATAATATATTTTTATATTTAATTGACACACATTGTACACACATATGGGGTACAGTGTAATGTTACAATATATGTAAACAATGTGTAATGATCAAATCAGAGTGATTGGCACATACCCCCTCATATAATTATCATTTTTTGGGGGGGATATTCAAAATCCTCTCTACTAGCTACTTTAAAATAGTCAAGTAATTCTTTTCAAATGTAGTTATCCTGCTGTGGTATAGAACATTAGAAGTTATACCCAAAGGGGTTGGGGATATAGCTCAGTTGGTAGAGTACTTGCCTCACATGTACAAAGGCCCTGGGTTTAATCCCCAGGACCATAAGAGAGAGAGAAAAAAAAAAGTTACACCAAAAACATTTTTTAAACTATTTATAAGATTTTGTTTTTATTCATTGTACACAAATGGGGTACAACTTTCATTTCTCTGGTTGTACACAAAGTAGAGTCCCACTGTTTGTGTAATCATACATGTACATAGGGTAATGATGTTTGTCTTATTCCATTGTCTTTCCTTCCCCCCACCCTTCCCCACCCCTCATTTCTCTCTACACAATTCATCCTTCCTCCATTCTTCCCTTACCTGTTCCCCGCCCCCCTGTTATGTATCAACTCGGTCAGTTTTTACAGCAGACTCATTTATTTATTTATCCCAGGATCCCCCGTTTACATAGCGCCTAAACCCAGCACTGTAAGTGTTTGTTAAACAATAATAACTTCTATAGAGATAGAGGATAGCTCCAGGGCCCTGCACAGGCCTTGGTTCCATTGGCTAACTGGGAGTCTAGCTCAGTGGTAGAGCCTTACTTACCGTGTGGGGGATCCTGGGTTCGATCCCCAACCCTGAAAGGAAAGAAAGAAAGAAATACAGTCTGAATGTTGACTCCTCAGAGCTCAGCCACATTTCTCCCACTCAACCAAAATCTAAAGCAAAATCCCAGTGTGACAGAGCTGGGTAAGATCCTTGCGGGGATCTCATGAGCTCCTCCATGACAGGAACTGGGTTCCCTTCAGCTCAGTCCTCACTCCTACAAACCCCAGGAGATTAATAAGTACTCATTGAATGAAGAAAGTGATGAAGAGCATTCTAACTGAACACTGTTGTTTTCTCATACCTCAACAAGTACTTAAAAATTAATACCTATATTATTTTACACATATACAAAGTTTAAGACATACACAATTATGTTGAACATGAAATCACCTAGGGAATTTTCTTTGGCTTCCTGAACACTATTCATTCAGATGTTTTTATATACGCAAAACTTGGCAGGTTAAAGGCTGTATCATGTGATAGGTCAAGATTATGAGCTTTGGAATTGAATATACCTGAGTTCAAGTCTAATCGTACCACTTTTTAGTGGTATGGCCTTGAGAAAAATCACTTAATCTCTGTGCCTCGGTTTCTATGAAAAGTAAAGATAATAGTAACAGCTACCCTAAAACTGATTGGGATGATAAATTAGTGCCTATGAGCCCCCTTAGGATGAACCCAAATGCAGAGCTATAACTCAACAAAGATCAACAATTAGGTATGCCTATTTAAATAAAATAATGAGGTCATACCATAGATCCTCATTTGTATTTACGTTCCTATGTAACAAAATATTGTGAATATCTGTCCCATGGTACACACAGGGCAATTCCTTCTTTTTGATAACTATATTGTATTTGAAGGTATAAGTCTCTGTCACTAATCCCTGGATGTTGGCACTTGAGTATCTCTAATATTTTATTATTACAAATAGCCACAATAAAAACACTGGTTGCACGTATATTTTTGCATACTTGAGTAAGTCTCTCTAAAGAATGCTGGATCATAGTGTATGAATTTTTAAGAATTTTAATGAACACTGAGTTATCAAATTGCCTTCCTAAAAGGTTGCGTCGCTGTACGCTTTAATCAACGAGTGGACTTGGATTGTGTATATTTCAACCAGACGCCCCAATAATTTATTGCAAATGTCCCAGTTGTTACAGAATTAAGTACTTTACCCCGCTAGTTCTGCCTGCTAGTTCTTCATCTTTCCAGAAATCATAAACAACTCCTAAGAACTTAACAACCAATTTTCTACAACAAATATTCAGAGACACATTCTGATGAGGAATTTTTATGCCGTTCCCACATGGGACAGGAAGACATATTGGAATTTCTTGGACTTTTCAGTAGCCAACAAGAACATTTGAAATTAGAACAATCCACTAAGTTTTGGAGACAGGGTGGCTGTGTCTGGGACCTTCAATTAATGGACAAGAAGCCCTCTCTGGAGGGTCTACTGGAGACAATGCCTCTAATTCAGTGCTCCCCAACTGTGTTAAGGGTAGAACTGCTGGTCCTCCAGATGCAGGTAGGTGTTACCAGGACAACAGATGGACCTCTTGGCCAGAAGCTGAAGAGCGCCACCAAGCTGACAGGCTGCTTCAATGGTGCCTAAAGCCCAGACACACTTTTATTTTTAGTGCAATTTTAATTCAAGTAATATATATATACATATATATAATCTATACATATATAATATATATAATAAATATATGTATATAAAATATATATATACATATGTATAATGTTTAAGAGTTAGAGACTATCATAAGTTGTAGAGACTATCAGAACTTGTAACACAAAGGCCCTCTCCCACCCGCAAGCCCATCCCAGAAGCTTAACTTTAATTCTGTAGTTACCTTTCCAGAGCTGATTATGTTGTCACTTCTTGATTTTTAAATGTTAGACCTTTCCTATCAACTCACAGCTATGAAACATAGAGAAATAGTATTTTCTCTCTCTTTCTCCCTCTCTCTCTCTCTCTCCACACACATACTCACACACCTCTCCAATTTTCCCCACATAATTATACCATCATTTTTTGTTAAACCGATGTGCTGTTTTACATTATGACAATGTAATATTATTTCCAGCTGAGCCCTGTAGTTTATAATGATCATGATGTTTTTCTTATAAATTGCTTTTGTTCCTTGGCTTTAATAATCACTTCATGTCCTATTTGCTTAGTGTCCTATGTAAACAGCTCCAATCCATCCCCAGATTCTTTGCCAGAACTCAAATCCTTTGCAATTGCCTTCGGTTTTTGAAGTCTAGAGGCAGTAGAGTGTAAGGCAATCCTTCTCAAAGTGTGGTCCCAGGGAGTAGCACATCAACATCGGCATCACCCGGGATTTTACTGTTATTGCAAATGATCACATCCTACCGCAGATGTACCCAATGAGCCACTCAGCAGCTGGGGCCCAACAATCTGGCTTTAACCAACCCTCCAGGTAACGCCAATGTTGACACAAGTTTGAGAAGCACTGATGGAAAAGTTAAGAGCTCAGATCCCCAAACCCAAGGCTGCCAGAGTTCAGGTCCCAGTTATTCCATTCATTTGTGATGTAACAACTTCTGATCCTCCTGTGCAGAAAACAGGGACACGTGCTCTCCCACAGTTTTGAGCAGCACGGTGTCAGGCATCATGAGATGTTCTAGTTCTCTCTTGGAGCCCTGTGAAATCCAGCCTCACTGCGGGAGGGGAGCTCTCCAGGCTGGCTCAAGAAGCCTTGCCCAGGCCTTCTCCTGTCACCCCCACGCCACCACCTCAGGCTTGTCTTCAGCTCCTCTGCACCCAGGAGTTCTCCTGTACCTCTGTATCACCCGCTCCTCCTTAGCCCTCCCCTACCCTCAGCTCCGAGCTACGACCGCCATTCACGTGGTGCTGAGTTCATCTCATCACCCGCACCCTCCCTCTTCAGTCCCCCTAGGCCCTCAAGATGCCCAGCGCAGCCTCAGCACTGTCCACCTCGCTTCCAGCTCTTCCACCCTCCTCGCTCGGCCCCTCCTTTCTCTCCAAGGTCACAGCCTGCTGCTTTGCCCTGGAACCACCCGAGGGCTGGCTGCCTTTGGGTGTCCTCAGCCCTGTCAATCAGGCGGAGGGAGAAGAAGGCAGGGTTACCAGCCCCACCCCACCCCCTGCGCTCTCACTCTGGGGCAGTTCTCCCGCCGCCCAAGTCCTTTGAGAGCGACTGCCTCACACTCTACTGCTCCTAGACTGACGGCCAAGCTCGGGCAACTGCAGAGGATTTGGGTTCTGGCGAAGACTCCGGGGATGGACTGGATGGGTTGACGCTGTTCACATAGAGGGGCCACGGGGCGGGGAATTGAACGCAAGGCATTTCACCACTGAGCCACATCCCCAGCCCTTTTTATTTTTTATTTTGAGGCAGGGTTTAGCTAAGTGGCTAAGGGCCTCGCTAAACTGCTGAGGCTGGCTTTGAACTCGCAATCCTCCTACCTTAGCCTCCTGGAGCCACTGGCGTGTGCCAGCATGCCTGGCATGGGGCAGTTCTTAACACAACAATCAATCTGAGTCTCCTCAGCTGTCTCATCTGTGGAAGGAGTGGCAAGGGTATCCAGCCACATCACCTCCCACGGTCTTTGTAGATGGTGGGTGCTCAGGAAACCCAAGTCTTTATCATGGCCCTGCCTCTTCTGGGGACCCCACCATATCCCTCTTTCCTTTCTTCCCTTACTCTTCCCCAACTCACTCGGCCCCATCCCCACTAGCCTCTATGCATGCTCCTTCCCATTCGGGCCTCTGCACTTGCTCTTGCCTCTGGCATGGAATGTTCTTCCAGTAGATATGAATTTGGCATATTCTTTTACTAAAATCAGATTTCTGCTCAGTGGTCACCTCCTTAAGGAGTTTTTCCCAATCCTTTTTTTTTTTTTTTTTTTTTTTTAATTACCCAGTTGTTTATTTTATTTTGAGATAGGGTCTCACTAAGTTGTGGAAACTGGCCTCAAACTTGTGATCCTCCTGCCTCAGCCTCCTGGATCATTTGGATTATAGTCATGGGCCACTGCAGCCAGTTTCCAAATCATCCATTCTAAACTAGCACTTTCCCCATCCCTGGTCATCCTTTTGCCTACTTTATTGTCTTTCATAGGCAACTGTTATGTGGGATTACATAATTCCAATACTTTAATTTCTATGTCAACTCAAAGGCAATCACTGAGTTTGGTCTTGCTTTCCCCTTATATCAACTCTAAAATTGCCTAGCACATAGGAAGGGTTAAAAATAAAGTCAGGTGAATGAACGACTTGTCTTATGTTTGGTTTAGCCATGGTCTAATTCGATTTCAGTGATTCCTTTGGTATAAAGAGCATTACTAAGGGTCTGACATCCACAGGGTCCCCTGGATACAGCAAACAGGCACCCAGCAGGTGGAGGGCTTCCCTCTGCATCCCAAGGCCCACCAGAAGGGCCTAAAACTCCTCGTTGCTCTTCCTTTTTTCCTTTATTTTTTCAATCACTAAATACTGAGCTCTAGTCAAGAACCTGGTACCATTTGAGGCTCCAGGATATTGAGGCAGCCATATTTGTGGTCAGAGAAAAATGCAGAAGAGAGATTTTTATGAATGTTCACTCTGCTTACCTGAGGGAGGGGTTAGCTGGGATGGGGGATGAAGAGCCTGCAGGCTTAGGTCCAACCCCGACTGAGTAATTTCTACCCTCAGTTTCTTCATCTGTAAAATGGAGCTAATATAGTAACTACTTCTCAGAATTGTCACGAGAATTCTTTGTTAATCCTTTTGGCAGAAAGAAAACTTTCAAACGTGTTGGTTATTAATCATAACAGTGAGTATAGGTTACATCTGTAATGTAAGCAAACCTAAAATAAAGAATAAAAAATAAATCTCCCAGAACTTCATACACGATCTCTCAAAATTCAGATGGAGAAAGTAGCCAGAAAGATCCCAGGTCTTGTTCAACCTGTGGAATGAGGGGTGGCAGGCATGGGTTAGGGCTGCACAATGCAATCTCTGTCCTGAGGAACATCTAAGTAGCTGAGCATGGTGTCGCATGCCTATAATCCCAGTGACTCAGGAGGCTGAGGCAGGAGAATCACACATTTGAGGCCAGCCTCAGCAATTTAGCGAGCCCTAAGAAACTGAACTTAGTGAGATCTCATTGCAAAATAAAAAGGCTAGGGATGTAGCTCAGAGGTAAAGCACCCGGGGTCAATCTCCAATACAAAAAAAAAAAAAAAAAGGAACCGCTAAGTAAGACACAAGCATTCACAGCTGCAGTTTTGTTTTGCTTTTTCACCTTTTAGACAAACTTTATTGTGGTATAATCTTTTTTTTTTTTTTTTTTTTTTTTTTTTTGCAGTGCTGGGGATCAAACCCAGGGCTTTGTGCTTGCAAGGCAAGCACTCTACCGACTGAGCTATCCCCCCAGCCCTGTGGTATAATTTACATACAATAAAATTCCATCACCCAGAAAGTCACCTTGTACCACTCAGTCATCATTTCCTGCCCAAAAGACAACCACTGATAGGATTTCTGCCACCAAAGGCCATTGTCACCAGACTTTATATTAATATAAACATAGAATGTGTACTCTTTTTCTCTCCTTTTAAAACTAACTTTATTGACATGAAGTTGCAAAATTGATGTACATAAACTTACTTAAGGGTACAATATGTGGTGTTTTCACATTGTCCAGGAAACTGTCAACAATTAGGATAAGGAACTTACCCAAGACCCAGCAGTGTTTCCTGTGCTTTTGTTTTCTATCCCTCCCTCCCCACCCCTCTACTCACCTGCTGGCACTATAAATTAATTTGCATTTTCAAGAATTGCATATACGGCCTGGGGGGCATGGCACAACCTGTAATCCCAGTGACTTGGGAGGCTGAGGCAGGAGGATCACAAGTTTGCAGCCTGCCTGGGCAACATTTATGAGACAGTCTCAAAACAAAACAAAAAAGGGCTGGGGATAGCTTAGTGGTAAAGTGCCAAAAAAAAAAAAAAAAAAAAAAAGATTGTATATAGAATCATCCAGTAGGTATTCTTTTGTGCTTGATGTTGAGTATCGATACTTCGTCACTTTTTTCTTCATTATATGGAAATAACCACAATTTGTGCAGGTTGATAAACATGCACGCGAGTGCCTTCCAGTTTGGAATTCTTATGGGGAAAGACGCTATGAACATTCTTAACCAAGTCTATTTGTAAATGTTGTTTTCATTTATCTTCGGCAACTACCTAGACATGGAATTGCTGGACTATAGGGTCAATATATATATTGAATGTTGTAAGAAACTGCCAAACTGTTTTTTCCAAAGTGTTGTATCATCTTACACTCTCACTGGGTGGCTGAAATTGACCATCGAACTTGTTCCTATCTCAGGGCTTTTATACTTGCTACTCCCGATTCCCGGAAGGAACTTCCACTAGTTTTAGCATGGCTGCCCTCTTGAAATTTAGGTATCAGCTCAAATGTCATATTCCAAAGAGATTGTTATAAACTGAATTGTGTCCCCCTAAAATAATATGTCGAAATTGCAACCCCCAGTACCTTAGGAAGTGGCCAAATATGGAAATTAGGTCTTTAAAGAAGTGATTACATTAAAATGAAGCTGTTGGTAGAAACATCAGGAATGAGGAACCTTCTTCCCAGAGAGGAGAGACCATGTGGGAATACAGCAAGAATACAGCCATCTGCAAGACAAGGAGGTAGCCTCAGGAGAAACCAAATCTGCCCACAGATTTTGGATTTCTAGGCTCTAGAACCATTTAAGCCACACAGTCTGTGGTATTTTGTTATGGCAGCCCTAGAAAACTCATATAAGGGCCCCTAATCACCATTTCACAACCATCATAATAAAAATTGTTTCAAGCTTTTAGTTATTCATTTTTTGGATAAAAGTTCAAATGTACACATAAATTTTAAGAATAACAAAAAACTCACATACTTCTCACCCATAGAAATAGTTATATTTTGCCACATTCTCTTGTACATTTTCTGTGTGTACATGCATACACACACACACACACACACACACACACACACACATACAGGGTTTATATAATGTGTATATGTCCAAATGAGAATCATCAATGAATGCTAAAACCAGTGGATGAGAATCTAGTGACGAATAGGATATTTAGTCTCAAAATATAGTCCTATAAAAATACCTAACAGTTACAAAGGGAAAATGCAAATTTATGGTGGAGAACCCTGGCAGATTCAACTTTAACCAATGATCAAGGTTAATATCACCAATGTTGGGGCAAGCCAATGTCATGTGCTTCCTGATGTGAGGCACCGAGGACATAACTTTCTTTTAGTAGCATTCCTGTCAAAAAGTGCACAGTCTGAATCTACTTATGAGAAAATACCAGACAAATCCAATTTAGTGACATTCTACAAAATAACCTGCCAGTATTCTCCAAAAATGTCAAGGTCATGAAAGACAAAGGAAGGCTGAGTAGCTAACTGCCTTCCCAGGATTAAAGCAAACTAGAGACATGACAACTGAATTCAACAAGTGATCCTGAATGCAATCCAGGGAAATAGCCATAAAAGGCATTAATGCCACAATTAGCAAAACTTAAAATATGAATGGTGTATTAAAAGAATGTTCTCATAGTTAAAATTCCTGCTTTTGATCATTGTACTGAGATTGTATGAGAGTGTCTTTGCTCTTAACAAATCCAGAAAAAATATAAAGGAATAAAGGAATATGTCTGAAACTCTGATTTTGAAAAAAAGGACGTGTGTATTATACAGAGAGTATGCAAACTTGGCAAACGATAACAACGTATTTTTCTGGTAGAAAAGTGTGTGAGACGGGCTGGGATTGTGGTTCAGCAGTACAGCGCTTGCCTAGCACATGTGAGGCCCTGGGTTTGATCCTCAGCACCACATAAAAATAAAAAAATAAAATAAAGGTATTGTGCCCATCTACAATTAAAAAATATTTTTTAAAAGTATATGAGAGTTCTCTACTAGTCTTACAATTTATGTATACATTTGACATTTTATCAAAAAAAAAAAAAAAAAAAAAAAGAGAGAGAGATTTTTGGTGACCAAACACTATCAGAAGTGGCCTGTCCACAGCTCCCGGGAACTCTACAACTATTTTTTTTTTTTTTTTTGGCACGCTTATCTCTGGCTAAAATTACATTGTAATACATTGTGCGTTTAATGATTTTTATTGTGTGCAAGACCTGTTCTGGTCTAGGTGTTTTAAGGGGATAAGCACTTTGACTTTTCCAACTCTCCTTCCTACTTTACAGATGAAAAACAACGACAGAAGGTTGGTTAACTTGCCCAAAATAATCCAAGTGATTTGTCTCCTCCAGGGGTGAACAACTTCAACTAAGGCAGAGTCTGTCTCTGCTTTTTTTTCTCCGAGATTTGGAATGGTACGTAGCACATTCGGTAAATATCTGAAGATTTCAACTAAAATACGGGGCACCTACTGGAGAATGGAGTACCACGCAGTGAACAAAATATTTTTAAAAATTCATGCCTAAATGGAGCTTCCATGGGGCACTGTCGGGCCACACCCGATTAACCACCACTTTTCATTTGGTCCTATCAACCTTGGGAAGGCGGGCCCACTTTATTTTGCTGAGGAGGAAACAAGATCAGGAACGGGTAATGATTTGCCCAAGATCACTGGGCTGCGCAGGAGTGACAGTGAGCATTCCAACCCAGTCGGTGAGGTTCCCAGGCCCGAGCTGTGAATCAATCAAACTGACGAATCCAATCACCCAATCAGTATTTATGAGGCACCAACCGCGGGCGGTTAGTCCTCACGCACTTCTCGAGAGGAGAGGCGGTTGCGGTGCGCAGGCGGCTGCGTAGACCCTGAGGCCGCCGCGAATCGCGGGAATTTGGCGCGTATTTTTTGTTGGTTGGGTGTTCTCGCCGGTGATTGGGCCCCGGCTTAGCGTCCCGGGTGCGCTGGGTGGCGGCCGCTGCGTCGACCTTGGCAAGACCCGGGCGGCGCAGAACTGTGCTGGCCTCCCGGGGGATGGGCCACCAGGAGTCTCCGCTGACCCGTGCGGCGGCGGGAGGTGCAGCTTATATAAAAAGGTTATGTAAAGGGCTCAGCTGGCGCGAACACGTGGAGGGCCACGGGAACCTGGAAGCCTGGGCCTCCCCCGCGAGCGCCTCTGCCACCACCGGCGCAGCGGTGGGACCTGTCGCAAGCCTGACTCGGGCCGCCGCCTCCCGCGCAACTCGGTCCCGGAGGCAGCCCCAGCCCGGAGCGGACCATCCCCTGGCTAGGGCCCCAGGGGGGAAGCGGGCCGCCCGGAAGTGGAACGGTGCCGGCCAGGTAAGGACAGGCCGGCGGAGTAAAGGCAAGAGCCAGCTCTGGGGCTTCTGCCCGCTGCCTCGGCGCTGGCGGCGGGAAACGGGGTCTTTGGTTTGTCTCACTCGGAGAGGCCGAACTTTTGGTCCGTTTCCTCCACCCGCTGCCCTTGGGGACTTGGGTCGATCCTTTGGGCTCTGCTAGGTCTTAATTCAATGGACTGTTTACACCCCGGAGCACACAAAGCAGGACGCGGGGAGGGGGATCTCCAAGGGGACCAAGCTGGGAAAAATATTTGAACGGGCAGAATCCCTCCTTCAAGGCGCTTTTCATACATCGCGGAGGCTGCCGGTTCTTATTTTTCCGATTCCTACCGATAACTTAACGGAAAAAGTGGATAGTTTTTGCTTTTCTTTCCGGTTCACCCTCTGAGCCACTGCTTAGTGGTTCCGTCTTTCCCGCTTTCCCCTCCCTTCCCCGGTTCAATCCTCGGCAGTGGCTTCCGTCTTAAAGGGGCCGCGGCGGCCGGAGGAGGAGGAGGTGGGACGCTCCGCGGCCTACGCTCCTTGCCTCCCCGCCTCGGCCTGGTCGTTTAACTGATTCTTTCGCCCGCAGGTCACAATCCAAGGTCCCGCTCCTCCGCGTCCCGGGGCCGGACGGAGGGATGAGGCAGGGGGGGCCCGGGCAGCACCGTTGCTGCTCCCCCCGCCGCCCGCAGCCATGGAAACGGGGGAGGAGGACGGCGCCCGCAGAGGTACACAAAGCCTGGAGCGGAAAAGGCGAAGCCCAGTGCCGCGGGCGCCCAGCGCGAAGCTGAGGCCGGCGGCGGCGGCCCAAGCCATGAATCCGGTGGCGGCCGAGGTCCCGGGCGAGGCCTACCTGGCGAGGCGGCGGCCAGAGGGTGGCGGCGGGTCTGCGCGGCCGCGCTACAGCCTGTTGGCCGAGATCGGGCGCGGCAGCTACGGCGTGGTTTACGAGGCAGTGGCCGGGCGCAGCGGGGCCCGGGTGGCGGTCAAGAAGATCCGCTGCGACGCCCCCGAGAACGTGGAGCTGGCGCTGGCTGAATTCTGGGCCCTGACCAGCCTCAAGCGGCGCCACCAGAACGTCGTGCAGTTTGAGGAGTGCGTCCTGCAGCGCAACGGGCTAGCCCAGCGCATGAGTCACGGCAACAAGAGCTCGCAGCTTTACCTGCGCCTGGTGGAGACCTCGCTCAAAGGTAGGGACACGGTGGGCGCTCGCAGGGCCGGGACACCCGCCCTCCGGATCGCTGGGTCCTAACTGTCCCCGGGCCCCCTTGGCCCTGGTCCTGTCACCCTGGGCACAGACACACCCTCCTTTCCCAGGCCCAGGCATTGGGGCCCTCTTACCCTTGCTCAAGATCAGCCCCAGCCCCGAATGTTAACTGACTTTTTCATAACAAGAGCTCATTTAAATGCTGACCATTATCTTAGTAAGTAGTCAGCGTGCCGCTTTGTTTTTAAATGTCTAGCACTCATAAGATCTGATGGGGAGCAGAAGGGGTCCTGTTCTGGGTTGTTGGCAGAACTGCATGGGGAGCCCCCTCACCCTCTAAGGTTTCTTCTTTTTTCCCTCCTAAAACAAAAAGACACTTTCATCTGACCCACCCGCCCCCTCTCTGGTTCCAGGTTTCCTGACAACTCCAGCTCCACCCCCAAAACTCTTGCATTCCTAGTCTGCGTTTTCCTCTGAGCCCTTCATCTCAGAGCAGTCAGGAAAGCGGGTTGGCTTTCTGTCTTAGTCTTCTGGGGCATGCAGACTAATAACTCCCATAGGTGGACCTAGAACTGTCCCATAACAAACCACCAGACATCTTTTCCTGCCTTTTAACATGGTTAATCTTTTTCCTAACCTCAGAATCTGGGAAGTAATTTTATTTATGAAGAAAATTGGGCTCTGTGAGTCCAAGGAACTTGCAGCCCTGGGAGAACAAGTAACCAGGGATCTGTTCATGGAGGAAAAGAACAGTGGTCTCGAAAAGTGTGAAGAGACTCACTGAGATTGGAGAATCAAGGGGAAAATTAACTAATCTGAGTCCCAGGGTTGGTCTGAGCACTGAAGCGATTTTAGGTAATAATGTTATAAGTAAATTCTGTCCCATTTCTATAAATAGAAAAATTAAGGCTTAGAGGTGAACTTAATTTGATTAAGGTTAATCAGCTTGAAAGGGAAGTTGGACTATAACTCCTTGTTCTCATGTACTTAAGTAATGTTCTCATACTTAAGTAATGTGGACCCAGAGCTGTCTTTCAAGGCCTGAGTCCTTTCAAAATGAGTTAATTCTACTCTTCTACCTAAGAATGAATTTCTAAGAGTAAGTAGGATTTGTGGTTGGGTAGGCTGGTGTCCCAAAGTCTTTCTTGGAGCTTTGGCCCAATTTTTCTATAGAATCCCATTAGTCTATGCCAAGAGAACTCCTTGTTCTGTTTCAACTTATTTGTTTTGATGGTGGACTAGATGTCAAACCATATCACCTGGGGCCCTTTTCCAAAGTATACTTGTTACTTTGTTAGTCCCTGCCCCTTTCATTCTGAAAAAGTCCATCATTCCCCCAGAGTGATGCTTTTGTTTTGAAAAGACTCTTGGGACATTGCTTCTACCTTGCCTGTGATCCAGGAGCGCATCACTTATTTTTAAGTCATTCTTTCTCAGGTGTTTCACCATGGTTAATGAATGGTCTGGATTTCATACTTCAGGGCTGTTGTGGGATGTGGGAATTTTGCTTTGCTGAACACTCCCTTTTATCTTTAGTTCATTGATGCCAGTTTTGAAATTTTAACCTCAATTTACAGTTCTTGTTTACTCTCTCAAAATATAAATACCTGGAAATTTTCCTTACAGGTAGAAGAATTTTTAAGAATCCTACAGTGATCAAGAGCAGCAGAGAATAGTGGTTAATACTGTGGACTTTGGAGTTAGACTTATATTCAGTCCTGAACTAGTGTACAGGACATGGGATAAGTTGTCTAAAACCTGTGAGGCACATACCTGTATCTGTAAGGTCATAGAGTTGCTGTGTACACTGGGAATGTCAATAAGTGCTCCAGATAAGGAGGAATTCACTGCCTCAGTAACTTCAGGCTGCATTCTGAACCCTTTTCCACCAACCCCCAATTTTTTTTTTTTTTGTTTTTTTTTGTTTGTTTGTTTTTCCTGGTACTAGGAATTGAACCCAGGGGTACCCTACCCTAAACCTTTTTATTTTTTTGAGGGAGGGCCTCTCTGAGTTGTGCAGACTGACCTTGAACTCAGTCCTCCTGCCTCAGCCTCCTGAGTGGCTGGAATTATAGGCATGAGGTACTGAGATTCATGTTCTTGAAGTTTCCCAACTTGACTGTGGACCACATCTTATTTCCTGTGTTAGCAACACCAACTTCACAAAATCTCTGATGTTTTCATCCTGCCTTTGCAAACTAAAACTAGAGAAATAAAATAGTTTGCTTTAGACCACATACTTAATATTGTCCCTTTTACTCATTTAGAGTCTTCAGAATATTTGAGCCTCTACAGTGTTCTGGGCTCAGGATAACAATGAAGAAAATGTATTTTCTCTACTTATGGAAATGACAGTCAAGCTTCATTGTCCTTGTTAATTTACCAAGTAGCAAACAAGCAATCATTTTGCTTATGTAATATTAAAGTGGGGAACAAAGATCCAAGTATCTCCAGGTTAAGTTTTCCTGATTCGAGCTTCCAAGATTTAGTGGTCTTGATCAGGATTTACAGCCTACCTATCCTGTCCAGTAAGTTAGAGCAGGAAGGAACCCTAGAGATGACCTAATTCAGACCTCATTAAACAGAAAAGTCCTTTGCAGATACCCTCTGCTCCATCTCCTGCAATTTAGAAGGATTTTGAAATTAGACCAAAGTGATGATAATCTGCCCTGAAGTCTCAATGGAAGCAGATGCCCATATTTTTTACCAGGCCCCTACAGTGATATTTGAAGGGGTAGTACAACCCCCACTGCACTCCCATAATAATCTCCTTGCTAACTTACTTATAGAGTTCGAAGAATTGCATGGTGGTCGAGATCACTGGAGGAAATGGCAGGTTAGGTCATTAGCACTGTAGAGATTATTGTAGAATTTAGAGATAATCAGGAGTTAGGGGAGAAGGTGGGCTTGAAAAAAGGAACCCTTGGGCTGAGGATAGGCAGAGATCAGAGTATAGTCAAATTTACTCTTGGGCCAGTGGATTGGTTATTTTTTCTCCCTGTCATCTCAGCTGTCTAGTGAATGCACAGAAGGCATGTCTGTAGTCTCAGGAAATTACTTGATGTATAAATGACCCAAAATTTAAAAAAAAAAAAAAAAAAGGAAAGAAACTTTTTACAGTGCTCTTGGTCTAATACCGGTCCTGCTTTGGTAAACTTCGTGCATCACATTTTTCCTTTCTAAGCCAGGACCAACCAAGTCCTACCCAGAAGCACTTTATAGAGAACAGAAGCTATAGAGTCAAAAGACTATGGCCTGAGTTTCATAAGGAAGGAAACTGGAGCTCAGAAAGAACAGAGCTTGCCAAAAATGAGTTAGTGGCAGCACTGAAACCAGCCTTTTAAAGAGTGACTTTTTAAAACCAACTTTTAACAGTCCTACAAATTACTTGGTTGATGAGTTGGTGTCTGTGTCTTTGTTTAGCTTTGAAGTACTTTTCACATAAAAGAGGAATTAAGGCATCCCTTGCTTTCCATTGCTACATGGCCCTGTTTTGATTGCACCTAAAACAAAGTTCAAGATCCCTGCCACTTAGAAGACAGCAGGCAAGTCTGGCTGCAAACTCAGAAACTCTGTCCCTCTAAATCCTTCTGACAAACAGCAAGTGAGGAGCCCCTCCCCAGACACAAAGTAAAATTAGGATCAGCTCTTAAGACTGACAAAACTAGACATTTGAAAACTGGGATCTTAGCCTATCCCCGTCTTGGTAAGACACTAGTTCTACTTTACCAGTTGTTTGATATTTATGACTCAAGTGTTCTTTAGGTAGCTTGAGATGGTGGGAACCCAAGTCCTTGGGAAGTGGTCTTACTTGCTTACCAACAGAATGGCCACCATGATCTGGGCTGTGATACTAGAAGGGTCTATGCATAGCTTGCCCCATGAGGTACACACATGCCCGGGTGGACAGAACGATGCAAGGACATGAGTGGTGACAGCCTAGAAAACAGGTTCTCTCTGGGAATTTAGTTAGAAGTGTTGGGGAGCAGGGAACACAAGTGACTGAGGAAAGAACTGACGTGGGGAAGGCCAGGGTCTTAGCAATGGATTGGGTGTCTGCGAGCTCTTTTAGACTGTTGAGTGTCTGGGGAATTGTGGGGGCTTACAGGGCAGGGCCTCCCCTTGCCCAGGCTCCTGGAAAGCATTTTTGAATTCTGTACTGTAGCTTAGGCCTTCAGGGTTTATAGAGTCCCCAGGTAAACTGGGCTGGATGGAAGGTGATCTTTGGCTACCCTGCCAGATAAGTAAATTAACAGGTTACAATAGAACACTGAACTTGGAGTCAAGTTTTAGTCCATTTTTCACCCTGTTCATAAAACTTGCTGATATGTGCCAGGTGCTCTGCTTTCTACCTGTTAACTTCATTTAGCCCTTAGAACCACATTTGAAAGTCAACACTGTGGTTATCTTTTATAGGTGAAGCAACAGGTTAATGAAATGGTCCACCGTAAAACAGCTAAGCAAGTAACCAAGCCAGGACCGGCACAGGCATTCCGATTTGAGTCTGCTTTCTTAACTGCTATGGGCTGGACAGTTGGGACAAGTGGCTTAAGTTCTGAGTTGTTCTGTTTTTCTTGGTTTTAAAATGGGCATAATCATATTTAGAGGCTAATAGTTACTGTTTGTTTAATTATATATTAATCAGTGTTTGTGGCACTGCTCGCTTTCTGTGTGCATTGGGAATTTTTAGGTAACAGCCCCAGGAGATAGAAACGACTCTTCCTTAATTGAGAGCTTTGGTTAATTGGGGTTGCATTGGGTAAGGCTTTTAATAGTGCAAACTCTCAAGGAGAGCCTAACTTCTAGTAGAACTCAGTTCACCTTGAAGTTATCCTTTGGTGGTATTCTTTAGACTGGGAACCCTCCTCAGTGACTCCAATTCTGGACCCTGACCTAGTTGTCTTTAATTTACATATTCTGCATGCCTTAGTTACCACACACAGGCTCCTGCTCCTTGCGTACTTGATTGAAGTCAAGTCAGTGGAGACGCAGGTGATGGATAGAGTATTTTGTTTATTACAACGAGCTTGATGAAGGGTCAGCTTCCCAGTAGTTGATTTACGGGGCAGTCTGGAGGAGATGGGTGATCACAGATGGTGGGTACCTTCTCACAGGCAGTTTGCAGAGCGAGGCATATCTGATCCTAATCAGACACCTGGTCTCCAGGTGCTTCAGTTCTGCAAATCTCAAGAACAAAGATTATTTCCTTGGGCTCTTCTTGTCACTGATTAGTTTGTGGGGCTGTTCCTGACATGTTATACAATGGACCTGCAAGAGGGAGTAGCTGTCCCTAGGCCCCCTTGCTGATCATCAGCCTCACAGTAATGAAAGAAAAGGGATCACCTGATCACCGACAAGCTTCAGGTAAGAGTAAATGGGAAGTCGGCTCAAGGTCCCGTCTCACTGTTCAGCTTCGCTTCTACTTTTTTCATGTTCGTTTTATAAATCTGTCCAACTCATAACACCCATTCTTGAACACCTATTATGTGCATGCACTATATTGGGGGAACCCTCGGACTTGGTTTTAGTCCTCCGTATGTGCCCAGTCTAATGGAGGAGACAGTTATGTTATAGCACATGTGACTTCACTGCAACCTATGAGGAGTGCTGTAGGGAACCAGCTGCTGGAAATGTGGACTCAAGAGGGAAGAGGGATGAATTGTAAAGGTCAGAAATGACCTGGCAAAAGCCGAGGCTTGCGTATGTGGCCACTGGAGAAATTCTTGAACCAAGAATGCCATGGATTATTCCCGCTCTGCTTGGCTGGCAGAATACACACTTTACCCAGATCCCCAGTAATGTTCCAACTGGTGATTGCTTGTCCCTCAGTATTTTCATGTTCATTTTCTCATTTAATCCTCTCCTGAGAAATTAGTGTTTTTGTTACCTGATGTTACAAATGAGAAAAATGGAGATGCATCAATGTCAAATAACTTGTCCAATATGACACTAGTGAAGGATAGAGCCCTCCTTTTATAAACAGATGTTCTCTGCAGTTTCTCAGCTCTTGATATGCTGTCTTATGACCAATGTGGTCATATTGGATGACTGCCACTGGTGTTCAGAGACCTTAAAATAATTAACACCCAGTAGTCATCTGCTCTGGTGTCTAGGCACTGTGCTAGGTGCTTCAGATGTCACAAGCCTTACAAGAGCCCATTAATGGCAGTGTTCTTTCCAGTTTATGGAAAGTGAAACAGATTCTTTGGATCTTGGGTCATAATAGAAAGCAGGGGCTAGAGGGAAATGCTGATACCAGGCCTGCAGGCTGCAGGTTCATTCTTGGCCTCTGTAGGACACTGTATCTTGCCTGGCAGCCTTTGAAAACAGATCTATTTAACTAATTTTAGGAAGTCTTTTGGGCACACCCCATGGTGTTGACATGGTACCCAACCTTTTATGTAGTGTCGTGGCACAGCCTCAAATCATTGAAATTGGGCAGCAGAATTGGTCTAAATACTCATTGTTCTTGGGAAGACATGGTGGGGGCTTTCCTTCACCCTGTCAGGACTGATCTTTAGCTGAACCACTTTAAAAGATTTTAGCATACAATGCTTAACTAACTAAAGCAAAGCTAGTCATAACTTATTCAAACTACATTTTTATCTCTAATTTTTTCTTTAACATAACTTTACAATATTCTGCTCTTTTTTCCCCTTCACATTAAAACTTGTTTATGATGTGTTATGACTTTTGCTTTAAGTTTCTGTTGACATATAACATGACCCTTGAAAGCATTCAACCAAGTGGCAAATATCATAATTAACTGTTACCATTCTTAGACATTTTAGTTGTTTTCAATTCTTTACTTTTATTATGCTATGTGGAATACTGGTTCTGGGTGTTCTGGGTGTTTAGGGGGTGTCTTGTTGGTGGTAGGGTTTTTTGTTGTTGTTGTTTTGGTTGTTTTAATATTTTTGGTACTTTTAGTATAAATTCCTAGGATGGGATTTTTATTTTTTATTTAGTTTTTGCTACCAGGAATTGAACGCAGGGTGTGTTTTACTGCTGGGCTATGTCCCCAGACCCTTTTTTTTTTTTTTTTTTTTTAACTTTTTATTTTGAGATACGGTCTCACTAAGTTGCCAAGGCTGGCCCCAAACTTGTGGTCCTCCTGCCTCGGCCTCCTGAGTCTTGGGATTACAGGTGTGCACCACCATGCCTGGCTAGAGTGGGATTTTTTTGTCAAATCGATTGAGTATTTTTAAGACTCGTGGTACGTACTACTGAATTGTTATCATCCCAGAACATTTAGGTAAAAATCATAATCAGTCCTCTATTGAAAAGAAGTGAATCTGCATGTTGTGTATTTGGACCATCAGCACCAGGGCCTTGATGCACATCAGATTCCTCAGTACATGCATCAGTCTGCTCACAAGGCGCTTGTGCCTGCAGGGGAATCAGAACACCCGGGTGTGAGATTCTGCTGGGGCACTAAGAGGCAGTAGTAGAGCATCCTGAGGTTCCGTGCTGTGGAGACTCTAGCTCCTGCCCCTCACCAGCTCTGGGACTATAGATGGGCAAGTTGCTTATTTTTTGAGCCTTAATTAAGGCTATAAAGGAGGATGTTACTCAGAATATATGGGAGTCTGGAGTAAGAAGAGAGGACTGGCCAGAGTACTCTCTTGACTTGGTTTCCATCAGATGAGATAAAACACTAAATTCTGTTGATCCTAAACCTCCAAGTCTCTCTCATTCCCTCTCCCTTCCTTTGGTTGAGAACCTTCTGACGAGTCTCCTGACTACTCGCCTATCTTCCATCTCCAGCCCCTCATGCCTCCAGAGGGAACTTTTTCCATCAATTATCTAAGACAGACCAGCTCTGAGATGAGAAGTTGACTTAGTCCATGGTATGTCATAATGTTGTCAACAGTCTGTAAGGGCTTAAATGCCATGTCTAAACTTGATGACTTCTTACACTCGGTGAGCAGTGTATCTTTCTAAAATAAATTGAGACTTTTGAGTCATTTCCATTTCTTAGCATCTCAGTCTGCCCCAGAACATCTCCAGCCTCACCCTGCCCAGCGTTGCATCTCTTCTGTGACTCCCTGGACTCCTGTGACCTTAGCTGTGCCTTCACATCACCTTCCTGGGAGAGACAGCTGAAGGGTCTCTTTAGTTATTCCCAGCCTGCCTTTCTCTCCTTTTCTGTCCCCAGTCCTCAGGCAGAATGGGGCCTTGCTGGCTCTTACATTTGTACACATCATGCTTCTCCCAACCAGCAGCCTTTGTAGGGGCAGAGACTGCATCTTAACTCATCTCTCATCGCTGGAGTCTGACAAGCCATGTGTGTGCAGGAACTGTTTGAATGGAATTGACAAGAAACTGGACCTCCTACCTCTGGAGATGTCTTGGGAACTAATTGGCTTATAAACTCCAGGGCGTTTTGTATCTTCCCAGGAGGTGCATGCTTATGCAAAGCTCACACCGCTGTCCTCACGTGGAGCCTGCTGGCCTACAGTTTCTCAGTAAAGCAGGGCACATTTTATTGAAAGATTTCATTAGTTTATTTGCACCTGCTTGGTTTGGAGGGTTTGTTTGTTTTTTGTTTTCTGTCTCCTTGTGAACTGTGACATAGAATATTTTGAAATATGAAATCTGTTTTGTGGCCACCTGACTTCGGTGGGCCTGCCTCTTTAATCAAAGTGCATGGTTCGGCCTTCTGTGAACTGGGAGGCAGCATTATTAGATGAACTTGGCCGTGGAGGCTCAGATCCTACCAAACACTCCCCATAGTGCTCTTGGGCAGGTTACTTAGCTTTTCTCGCCCTTAGTTTCCTCACCTAGAAAATGTGCAGTAGGCGGTGAGATAAGACGGCTCAGGTAATGACATTGTGTCTGAAACCCAGTGAGCACTCGGGTTCATGTTCTCAAATTCTTGTCACTTCCAAGTAACATCCTCAATATTTTCTCCCTCTCTGGAATAGAAGCTCAGTTTTTAACTCTGAATGCCCCCCCTCCTGCCCGCCACTGCCCAGTACTGAGGATAGAGCCCAGGGCACTCTGCCATTGAGCTAAATCCCCAGCCCTTTCTTAAATTTTTAAAAATTTTAGAGACAGGGTCTCTCTAAGTTGCCAGGCTGGCCTTGCACTTGCCATTTTGTTGCCTCAACCTCCTGAGTCTCTGGGATTATAGGTGCTGCTGCTCCTGGCATTTCACTCTTAATTTTATTAGAGCCTGTCAGATTGTACCAGACGAGGAAATTATAAAAACCTAAGTTTTTATTTGTTTCTATCAGCTAAAAATACTGAATTTCACATGGGAATTATAGAAGTTGCCCATTCCAATAGTACATCTTGAAAGTGGGAAAATAACCACAGGCTTGGTTGGGGACCCACTGGATGCTCTGAGGTAGGCCTGAGCTCCATCAGTCCCTGCTCTGACAGATGGACCACTGTGACATTTTGGTCTTCAGGAATTAGTGTCATTTCAGAACCAGTGTTCTGTAATCCCCGATAGTTTGACCATTTTCTCTTTCCCAGTACACACCTGGTAAATGACTCAGGTCGTCCCTCTGGGGATGCTGGAGAACTGAGAAATCTAACCCGCCCCTGCCCCGCACCCCCCAGCGTTTGCAAAGTGAGCTAGCATTTCTCATGACCAAATAGAAGTTGAACCATGAGTTGTTAATGAGCTGTCTGGTCTAATTTAATTAAAATTGAAATAAAATAAACTAGGGCCCTGCCTGGTCAGAGAAAGAGGTTCCCTGGGAAGTTGGGCAAGAGTGGCCTTTGGGCTGTCCTTAGGTGGACGTTTACTTGTATCTTGAAGACTTAACTCTGAAGGCTCGTTTGGTGGTCACAGTTAGCAATTCCGGCACACATTTGGCAGAGATAGGGGATCTTTTTAGGTAGAGAGACCACCCCAAGTAAAAGTGGCCTGCACTAGCTAGAACTTAGGTCTTAGTTGTTATTGCCTAAGAAATGTGATATAATTATCCACTTTCATTTTCTGATCTAAGAGTCATCTTCTGCCTCACATGCAAGAACTTGATTCTGGGTCTATACCCCTGAGATTATTGAAATCATGACTTCCAAGGACCTGGTTGGGGTTTGGTGGCAAAGAGAATGTTAGTCATGATCAGTGATTCCTCCAAAGTGCCTTTGTCCTCTGCAAAATTTCATATAATTGTATTTCATGTAATCTGTGACTTAATTTATGGCGATCATGTGCTGTAGATGTCATTTTCAAATTTGATCAATGAGAAGATGGAGCCACCAAAAAAGACTGATGCTCAGGTTCAGGGACCAGGGTTCTAGCCATCTGCCCTCATACCTCAATTTTCCCCGCAAACTAAGAATCCACCCACAAGTTAGTGGAGAGAGTTGGGGAATGCACCCAGACTCCTTGCTTCTGGGTCTGTGCTCCCCCTCTTAGGTCACCCTGGCTTGCTTTACCACAGAAGAGCACAAATGTGGGGTGCTGTCCATGTCCCCTCCCTTTGGTCATAAGGTAGCCAGGAGACCCGGGCAGGCCTTCTGCCTTACGTAAGGGCCAAAATTCTAACCTCTTCCATTTTTCTGGTGTGCAGAAGCTGAAATAAACCCAAGGCCCTTGTGTGCTCAGAGTAGTTCTGTCTCTGGGACAAGTAGCTGTACTCCCAGGTTTTCCATTCTGTCACTGATGCCATTTCGGCTTCTGAGAATGCTTCCGCCCAGTGTTTTCCTCCCCATACCCAGCCCCTCCTTTAGCGCCTCCTAAGCTTACTTAGCTCACTCCTCAGAGCAGGCTCCTTGGTCCAGGGGTCCCCCCTGCCCCACCCACGGACTAATTTCAGGCACTTTTTTGGCCCTTATTTTCTTTCCCTGGATTCTTGTGACCTAGACCTACATTATGGTCTGTTTGGTAGACTTGTTTTCTTTTTTTCTTCCATTGCCATAGTTACCAGCTTTGTATATAAAATAATCATCGTTCCCCACCCTTTATTCTCCCACCAGAAGTTTCACTGTTTTCTGATGTGGCCTTTGCAGAAGGAATTTGATGACTTTTAATCTTTTCCTTTCTGGCTGTACCACCAGGAAGCCTTCCTCTTCTTTTTCTTTCTCTCTCCTTCAGTCTAGATAGATTGGGGCTTTAGGTCGCTGCTTCATTTTGCAGTGTTTTTAGGTAGAGAGCCTCAGCCTGCTTCCCAGTGACCTAGAAAGAGGATTACGAGAGGGGAAACTACTGATCTTTAAAAAAAAAAAAAAAAAAGAAGAAGAAGAAGAAGAAGCCATCTGCCCTAGACTGGTTCTACCTGTATTACTTTGTGAGTAATAGAAACAAATGAATTAATTGCAGGGGAAGTGAGGTATGTTAGGTTATAGTCAAAACCTAAAACTTTTGTCAAATCACAGAGGCTCAATCTGGAACTCCCCAACCTCTGGCTTTGGTAGACCATGAGCCTTGGTAATTTCAGGGTTGTTTGGGGTAGTAGGGACTCATCTGGATCACTGATTGTCTTTGTAGTAAGGTACGGTAAAATCAGTGACTGGTAAAAAGCATCCTTTGGCAGAGGAGGTTCAGCTCCTGTCATTGGGAAGGTGGCTACACCATACTGGGACCTGAAGGCTTGTTTTCAGATCCTGGCTGTTACAGATGACCCAGGGCAAGTTGCTACAGTTGTAACCCTAGCCAAATTTTCATTAGCAAAATAAACATCTGCCTACTTAGACAACTTTTAGGGCACTTGTCATCAAATAACTTTCACATAAGTGTTCAGTGTGCTGTCAGTTGCTTTATAAAGAATGTTGGGATTTGCTTGGAGATACTAGTCCTCAGCTTTCCTGCTTTCAAGCCCACACAACTAAATTCTGCCTTACACATCTACTCCAGACTTCTGTTTACCCTTTCCTACTTGGTTCATTCCTGTGTCCCATTGTCTGTGCCATCTCAGCCTAGAGTTACCTTCTTATTTCCTTCTGCTGGTCCACTGCCTGTCCTTTAAAGGGCAATTCAGGTCCTGCCCACTCTTCATTGTTGATACAGGTTGACCTTACTGCTGACCTACAGCTTATGGTGGTTGCTATCGCAGATACCTGCCCCCTTGAAACTAAGCTAACTTTGTAGTCAGGCCCATGTTGCCCTCTTGACTTGCAGTGGGCATGTGGTGGGCTAGCGGAAGATATTGCTGGGTTGGAGGGGGCTTCTGAAATAATTTGTGCCATTCTTCCTACATCAATGGAGTCCTCACACAAGTCAGGAAAGAAGGGAGGGTCATTTGCCTGGCGTAGAGTATAGTGATAATAGAAACAGCAAACACCCTGCAGTCTGCTCCTGTGCTTCACCTTGTCTCATCTTCCCAGCAGCCCTGGGAGGTGTGGGTGCTTGATGCTCCCTATTCAGAAGCAGTAAAGAAAAAAATGGCTTCCCAGTCAACCATGTAAGCAGTAACCTGAGCTCCTACCCAGACCTCTTGATTCTACACCCCAGGTGCTTGACACCAGTCTGCTCCGTGTCATACCTAGACTTAGCCTATGTGGTTAGAAACACTCCTGCATGTCTATAGTTGGCTTGATGCCAATTGTGTAGGAATTGGAGGAATTATTTGTCACCACCATCATTTTTAACATAGTGCATTGTTTTGGTTCAAAAGTGATGTGAACACATCCATCTCACTCGAGCTCTTTCCTGTCCTTTGGTTTAGGAGAAAGGATCCTGGGCTATGCCGAGGAGCCCTGCTATCTCTGGTTTGTCATGGAGTTCTGTGAAGGTGGAGACCTGAATCAGTACGTTCTGTCTCGGAGGCCGGACCCAGCCACCAACAAAAGCTTCATGCTACAGCTCACCAGCGCCATTGCCTTCCTGCACAAAAACCACATCGTGCACAGGGACCTAAAACCAGACAACATCCTCATCACAGAGCGCTCCGGCACCCCTATCCTCAAGGTGGCGGACTTTGGACTGAGCAAGGTCTGTGCTGGGCTGGCACCTCGAGGCAAAGAGGGCAATCAAGACAACAAAAATGTGAATGTGAATAAATACTGGCTGTCCTCAGCCTGTGGCTCAGACTTCTACATGGCCCCTGAAGTCTGGGAGGGACACTACACGGCCAAGGCGGACATCTTTGCCCTGGGCATTATCATCTGGGCAATGATAGAAAGAATCACTTTCATTGACTCTGAGACCAAGAAAGAGCTCCTGGGGACCTACATTAAACAGGGGACTGAGATCGTCCCTGTTGGTGAGGCGCTGCTAGAAAACCCAAAGATGGAGTTGCACATCCCTCAGAAACGTAGGACTTCCATGTCTGAGGGGATCAAGCAGCTCTTGAAAGATATGTTAGCTGCTAACCCACAGGACCGGCCTGATGCCTTTGAACTTGAAACCAGAATGGACCAGGTCACATGTGCTGCTTAAAATTCAGGGCTGACCATCTTGGGTGTTTTTAAACTAGGTGAGTGCTCCCTTCTTGTCACCCTGGGCCCTGGGTGGGCTCTGGAGAGTTGGGGAGAAGACAGGGTTGATGAGAAGTAAGTCTTGTTATTTGCCCCCAAGTCTTGATGAAGAAAGAGGTGGGATTATTGGAACATAAGTTGGGAAGCATAGGGGAGTCTTCGGAGAGGACATTGTGTTTGGGTTAAATTTTATAAGAAACACCCCATCAAGTAGTAAATGCAAACAGGAGTAAGCATGACCAATCCTATCCTTCCAGTTCACACATCTGATTCTACATTGTTTAGGTCTATCTGACTCTACATTGTTTTGATCTGACTGCGGTTAGGGGTCATCTGACTGCTCTTTTCACTGGTCTTCTGCTCTTTTTACTCCATGTTGGTCTGAGCACCTCCTCATCATACTTGGAATATGTAGTTTTCAGGCTGGGGATATAACTCAGTTGGTAGAGTGCTTGCCTCGCAAGTACAAGGCCCTGGGTTCAATCCTCAGCACCGCAAAAAAAAAAAAATGTAGTTTTCAGTGATTATATGACATCCCATTATATAGACCATAATATAACCTTTCTCCTACTTTAAATATCAAATTGTGTCTCCATTTTAGACACTATAAAGAATATAGTAATGAAGTCTCCTTTTTTTTTTTGTACCAGGGACTGAACCCGTGGGCTCTCTACCATTGAGCCACTTTAATTTTTTACTTAGCCACAGGGTCTAAGTTGCCTAGGGCCTCTAATTTGCTGAGGCTGACTTTGAGCTTGCAATCCTCCCACCTCAGCTTGCCTAATCACTTGGATTATAGGTATGCACCCTGCTGCTGGAAGTCTTTTCTTGCTTAGCAGAATTATTCTTCCTCTGCTGGCTCTGGAGGAGCATGTTAAGCAAAATCTCACTTTCCCCATCTTCATGCAGCTTTAACTAGGGAGCAAAGCATTGATCAACATTTGTCACATTTGTTTATAGTGAATGAGGGAAGTGTTAAGGGGAATTGACCTAACGGGTGTGGTATCCAGAGGCAAGAATAGGGAGTTGGGGGTAGCAGGGAACATCCTAGGTAGAAGGATTGGTTTCTGCAAAGGACCTGGTGCTAGAGAGATCCTGGCACATTGGAGAGATGAGAGTAACTTCAGTTAGTGAGGAAGGACAGGGACCTGCCAGGACAAGGAACCTGTGCATGGAAGTTGAGGCAGAAGGTCCAAAGTTGTGTGCCCAGACAGGAGTCTGAGGTGCTGGCAGAGGAAATAGATCAGAAGTTACCTCCGTGTGTGTGTGTGTGTGTGTGTGTGTGTGTGTGTGTGTGTGGCATTTTGACATGTGCCATTTCATTTCACCTTGACAGCCTGGCAAGGGGGTTAAGTGGTTGCCCAAGAGCCCACTAAATTTAGGGAAGAGACATGTTACGCAAGCAGTCCCACTTTCTTCCCCTCAACATCAGTATGGCAAGCTGTAAATGAGCTACCCTTGATGAGCTTGGAGATGAGGTGGTTGGGGGGCTAGTGCTATTCCCAGTGGGTCACAAGGAGGAAGCCTCAGGAACCATCCAGCCCAGGCCTCTGTCACTAAGAGTCAGTTCTTACTCCCCTTTCCCATTCTTCTGAGATTTCTAGGTTGAGTTGGTTTGAAATGAAAGGAGTTGGTTAACATCAGTGCTGAGCGAGGCACTAGGTTTAATTCTTCCGTCTACAGATATTTATGAGTACCTTTTCAGGTGCCAGGCCAATTTGTCTGCCATGCATTGAGTAAGACAGTACCATTCCCCAAAGTGAAGCCCATGGTCATGCTGTGTTAGAGACTGGGGGCTTGGCCAACCAGTGTTTGAGCTGTATTTCATGCTCTCTCCCCCCAGTTCCATCTTGTCCTTTTTGCTTCTGAAAGCCCTCTTAGAATTCTTAGTTTGCCCTGGTGTAGGAGGAACACTGTCATTGGAAGAGGAACCTGAATTTGGGTTAGGATTGTGAGGTTGTCAAGCAAATTGAGATCAGGGCTCCCCTTTGGATATCCACACTTGGGACTTGAGCTGCTTTGCAGGGCAGAGTTTTTGCTAAATAGAGGTGATTCCTTTATCTAGGAGAAAGGGGTGACCTTGAGAAGAGGAGAAAAGGTTAGGAACTTCACAGGTAAGTGCCCCAGGCCGTTTCGTGATTCACTTTGTGATTCACAGCTAAGTAGGACCCTACTGGTAGTATTGTACTGGCTTCCCCTGTGCTAGGTGGGCACTTAACTGTGGGCTGGGCCTAGGTCTGTGTGACCAGAGCTGAACTGTGGTGCTAGAAGCTTCCCTTTCATTGTCCTGTAGATGAACTGGATCTGGCTGGTTAGAGAATCAGGCTTGAGCTGAAAACAGTGAATCCAGACCCCCTCCCGAAAAGCTAATTTTACTTTTTCAAGGTATTTATTGGGAAACTATTTTCCAGGTATCATTTCAGGCATGGGCAATACACTGGTGAAAAAAGCAGACACATTTTTGCAGTTGAGGAGCTTATATTATGTTCAGAAAACAGGCAGTAAACACAGGTCATCTGAAGAAAGGGCCAGTGGAGGAGGAAAGAGAATGCTGGGAGGTGGGTGGAATGGCAAGGTGAGTCTCCTTGAGACTGTGACCTTTGAGCAAAGGTTAGGAGTTGAGGGAGAGAGTCGAGGACTTCTGGGAAAAGAGCATCCCAGACAGACAACAGCCAGTATAAAGGCCTAACTACCAGATGGTAGCCAAGAGTTGAGGGTAGGAAAAGAGAAGCCGAGGTAACAGGAGTCAACAGCACAGGCTTTGTAGGCCATGGTAAACATTTTGTCTTTTGTTCTGGGTGAAATAGAAAGCCATTGGTGTGTGTTGCTGTGCGATACCTCATCTTTTGAAAGATGTGTTTGTCTGCTGTGCTAAAAATAAGCCATGGGGAAGCAAGTGAGAGGCGAAATGGAAGGCCCCTGTAATAATCCAGGTAAGAGTTGATGGGGGCCTGAAACAGTGGAGGTGGGAGGGGATGATTGGATTTGGGGTCTATTTTGAAGTCAGAACTAACAAGATTTCCTGTGGATTGGACGTGTGAGGTATGAGAGGAGGAATTAAGGATAGCTTCAAGATTCAGGACTAAGCAGTTAGAAGGAGAGAGTTACCATCAAGTGCAATGGGGAGAATTGGGGAAATGGGTTTGCCTGGGTTTAATCCTCTGAAGTTTGGCACACCATTTTAGAATTCAAGTACTGGTCTAGAATAGGCAGTTGGCTGAGTCTGGAGTTCAGGAGAAGATTCCAGAGGACTAAGCTCTGGACCACTCTGAATACTAGGCATTGGTTTTAGCAAATGGGAAGTGATTGGTGTCTTGGGTGGTTTTGGTAGGGTAATACTAACCCCTAACTAGAGTGGATTTGAGCAGGCATGAGAGGATAGGGTTTGGAGATAGTGAGAAAATAGACTAGTGATTCTCAAAGTTTGGGGAGTAGACTCCAGGGAACTTTCGTTTGGGATTACATGTGGATATGTGTTAAAAATTAAAACTGAGAAATGTTACTAAATATCCCTCTTGAATGAATAAATAACATGTCATAGCTAACATTTTATGAAAAATAAGTTTTCAGAAACATTTAGTAAGTAGGGTAGTTGTGTGTGTTTGCAAATCTCTTTAATGTCTTCCTTAATAGTCAACTGGATTCACGTTTCTGCAATACATTTGGGCACCATGTCACTCATCATGTAACTTCTGGAAAACTCCATTGTACAGCCAGGAGACGAAGAAAGTGAAAAAGGCGAACTGTCTATTATCATTCTGAAAAGGTTCAGCTGCGCAGATAAACCAGGGAGCCAGTAATAAAGATGGATTTTTCTGAGGAATTTTTGCTGTGAAGAGGAGCCAGCAAGTGGGTGGTAGCTAGAAAACTAGGAATGAGGCGATAGTGCGAGGTCCCAAAAGAAGAGACAGAACTTGCCTGTCCTGATTTCCTAGCCAACGTTCCAGTTGGACTTGTCACAGCTCAAACTAGCTACGTACATTAAGTACATCGGACCCCAGTACTGACGAAAAGAAACCCCTCAGCTCCAAGGTTGCAGGTTGCAGAGTAGCATTTTAGTCAAGGGTCAGTGATTTTAACTCTTCACAGAAAGGAAATGCACTTTGGATTGGAAACTTGGGTTTTCCCTGAAAGGATTGTTGACTTGGGACAACCTAGGGATTGAGTTCCATTTCTGTGGTTTACTGACTCTGTGGCCTCAGGCAAGTTATTTTACCTCTCTGTGCCTTGGTTTTATCATCCCTAAAATAGAATCAGTCATGTTTATCTTATGGAGGATATTGGAGTCACAAAAGGTTGTGCAAGAATCATCTATAAAACATGTGGATTAAATACTGTCACACTAGGTGCACACTGCTGTGCTGCACTAGGTGTCTGGAGGAGCTCGTGGCCTGAGGTGAAAATACTCCATTCCACTCTAAAGACCTGCACTGTCGTAGCTTTGCTTCTGAGGATTACCAAAGAACTTTTCTTTTAGGACAAAGCTGTATCCAAGGCCACCTTGTCCAGTTACTTGTTCCAGAAAATTTTATCTATTTTTAACTATTACATAATGATAGGCCCTATCTCTCCCTTATCTGTCACTTTTGGAAGACATTTAATAATTCCTAATGGATCTTACCAGCCAGCCACAAGCCTTATTACCCCAATCCGGAAGCCAGCCAAACTGATCTTCCAGGTGCCACCGCCCACATGTTACTAGGGAGGATGTTGTGGGATGAGGGACACTGCATTCATGGCCAAGTCTGCTGTCCAGTATACAAACCTCTGTTACTAGGGCCTTTTGAATCCAGGCCCTCGAATGACGTCTATTTGGAGTAGGCAGCTAAGGGCTGCTGAAGGAAATCAGATGTTCATGTGACCTGAAGGGTCATAGAAAATATTCTTTGCTCCGTGTGTGATCTTGGTAGTAGTCTGGTGTTGCAGAAAGAAATCGGGCCTAATTTCTTGTTGTAGGTCACAGAGCTACGAAGAGACAAAGGCTACACTGGAACCCAAGTCTGAGTCCCTGGCTTTAACCAGTGTGGTGTGTTTTCTCATTGAATTTCTAAATCCTGGATAAATTTTAAATGTTTCATGATTGAATTCAGCGAAGAGTTACACATCAGCTAGATTGAACTTCCTGCACACCCAGCCCCAGGCATTCTGAGATGACTGACAGACGTGAGGCACTTGGCACTTAGTAGGTTTCCTGCAGGAGGTAGTTTCTTCCGAGAAGATTCAGTCTGCTGCTAAGCCATCAGGTAGCTCGAAGGAGCATATAAGCGAGCAAGCTTCCAGGAAAGGTGCAGCTATCAAGGAGCTGCAGTCGGTGACTGATTCTGTGCCCTAGAAGCTGATCCCAGCTTAGTGTTGAATTGCCTGGGGGAAGGCGGGTGGGAGGAGGGACATGCCTCCCTGTGCCCTAAAGTAGATTATTAGATCCTTAAGAACAGGGGCTTTATTTAAAGTAGAGAGATCCTTTGGAGGTCAGGGGTTATATATCCATTGATTATCAGTTCTTTGATCCAGGCCTATCTAGAACTTCTGAGCCTTTATTCCCTGATCTCTCTTGAGTTCCTGTCTCTACAGTGGGAGGTCACAGCTTTACCTGACTCTGTCTCACTAGCACTTCACAGATGTGTGCCAGAGTTAGAGGGACAGTGAGCAAAGACAGTGTTTGGTTTTCTCCCAGGAAGTTGAAGCTCATCCTACAACCGTGAAGACCCTGGTGAAGACTAGTCCCTGGAGTCTTGTCTGTACTGCTGTTTTAGAGAGACCGTCCCTGGGGTCTTGTCTCTGCTGGTGTTTGGAGTCTTGCTCTGTAGGTGGGGAGGCTGGTATTTCCGTAAGACCCGGGCAGCTCTCCCGGCTGCTGTTGCCATCTCTTGGTTGTTGCTGCTGCATCAACAGGAAGAAGCTGAGCTGTCAGTTATGTAATGGGGCTGCTGGCCCCTGGGATCATCTGTCCCTTGAAGCTCTGTAGGACATGAAAGCATCTGGGAGGGGACAGGCCTGCCCCTGGGCTGTTGACAGCAAGGCCCAGATGCTGCTCACATTCTCTCCCTCCCTGGCATCCTTGGCTCCACCCAGCCGAGACTGTATCCCTGTGGGCAAGGCAGAGGGGCATGGAATCATCCAGCTGTGAGCAGAGCTGTCTGGAGGTTCAGGGCTTCTCCATCTCCCATTTCCTTTCACCCCAGGGACCCAGAGACACTCCCACTGACAGTTATCACCTCTGCTTACCAAAGCCTGCTTTAAGGGTCCCCTGAAACGTGGGGGCAGTGGCCCTGACTCGAAATCTGCAGCACTTGTTAAATTCAGCACTGTACTTCTTGTTATCAGGTACCATCTGCCTAACTGTTCTGTTGGTTGCTCTCATTCTGTAGATAAGGAAGTCAAGAATCGCTTTCCTAGGGTTTTGAGAGTCAGGATTTGACGCTAGGTGTATCTGACTAGAGATTCCACTCTTCCATTCTGCCTCCTCCTGTCTCTCAAAAAGCACCTTGTGACGGATTTGTGCTTTGAGGCAGGTAGTGGGTTCCCCTCACCACACTGCAGCCAGACCACCAGCCACTCCAGGTGAGGTGAGCCCGCATGACGAAGCCCCAAACATTGGCAGGAGAGGAAAGGTCACAGCAGCAGAGAAGGGAGAAGCCACATAAACAGAAGTCAGAAATTACCAAAGGTTCGGAAGCGCACACTCGGCTCTGGAGGAAAGCACGCGGCTCGGAGGGAATCTGACAGTGGGACCGCCTGACGCTCAGTCATGAGGAAGGGGCTCATGAGCAGACGGCATCCTAGTTGTCTCTAGTCCCTGGTCCCTGGCAGAAGCCTATTCCAAAGACGTTTCTTGTTTGTTTTGGTTTTGGTTCTGGGGATTGACCCCAGGGTACACTTAACCACTGAGCCACATCCCCAGTACCTTTTTTTTTTTTTTTTTTTTTTTTTTTTTAAAGACAGGGCCTCACTAAGTTGGAGACTGACCTTGAACTTGGAATTCTCCTGCCTCAGCCTCCAGAACTGCTGGTGGCATATGCCACTGTGTCCTGCTCAAGGAAGAGCTTTTAAGGTTGATGAGGACCCTAAGCAAGAGGGCAGGAGTTGCCATGTTTCTCACTCACAGACCTTTCAGCCCCCTTATTAAATCCTGATTAAAATGAGGGATGACATCAGTCTTGCCGCTCTGGTTGAGGGACCTGCCTGCAGACCCAGGGTGAAAAATTCTGGGGTCAGGTCAGGTTTGGGGCAGGAGCTCCCCTGGTATCTGGAGGCAGTTGCCCAGTGGTGGCCCTGATGATTTTATCCTCTGGAAGCTTATAATTTAGTAGTGGAGACCAGAGGTAGATTATGTCTCTGTAGGGAGACTGGAGAATAGAGGGAAGCCTTTGGAGAACAGGGGGTTTGTGGCTGGATCTTGAAGGAGGTTTGGTGGTGCCTTGGACCTGCCAGGTGAGGTGTGAGGGGGTCACATTTCAGGATGCATCCTGAGGCTTTGCTCCGGGCAGGAGGAAGTGTAGAGATGGAGAGTGGGCCCACGCCTGGGGAAGAGCACCCAAGTTTCCGTCTCAGTAAACTAGGGCAGAACATAAGCTCTTCGCCCCTTTTCATTCCCACTTGTGAGTCCTCTGTGGCATTACAAAATCAGAAAATGGAGCCCTCCTCCCGCATTTCTGGGGCTCAGAGGTATGGCAGGCCTTAAAACTGCCAACCAAGTTTAAAATAAATCAATACCATAAAACACTGCAATGAATTTCCCAACTTTAAAGGAATTTCACTTTCAGTGAGAGGTGCCAGGGGAAAGCTATAACTCAGCCTGCATCATACACAGGTCAGAAAGCATTTGGTATTTTGTTTCTTTGTTAAAGAAAGTGATGTCTGGGGACTTGGGAGGAGTGGATTAGAGCCACCCAGGCACCCCATAGGGCATAGTGACGAAGATGGAAATGTTCCTGCTTTCCCAGGCTGCAATAAGGGTCTCGCTGTGGGGCCAGGGAGGAAGTCTTGTGCACAGTGGCTGTTTTCAGAATTCAGAGGCTCGGTGCTGAAGCACGTCACCTTTGGTGTCTCATGTTGGATTTTAACATTGATTATTTCTTCTTAAGGGAGGATGACCAAGACGTTGCGAGCCAGCTGACTCACTCTGCATCTCCTTCCATCCTTTGAGAAAGGGACACCCTTGACAACTACATGCAACACCCTTTTTTCCCTCTTTCCCTTCTTGTTTTCAGACATGTCTAAGACATGCCCTTCTAGAACACTGAAGTCTGGGGCAAATCTGAGGCATGGGGTAGGAGTATTAGTGCTGTCAGATTTTGGCAGACTGCATGGGCATTACCAGCATGGCCCAGCCCCTAGTACCAGACATAAAGAGAACTGGAAGTCACAAGTAAAGAGTCATTTGTTGTTAGTAACCAGATTGCCTGCTTGGATCTGGTGAATATTTGGAAGGAACCCTTGGTTTGCATGGGGTAGCAAAAGTGAGTTTGAGTCTACCACACCCCGAACAAACAACAGAGTGACTTTTACCTTAATAAAACTTGTTCTGGGGTTGAAGCCAAGTGCCTAAACTGAAATCCAGATGTCACCACTGATACGATCTCTGCTCTGCCTGGAGCATCTCGGGCTGGGCACCAGCCTGCCATGACACAGAAAGGCTTCGGAGAGCACTCACCCTGTGCCTTCTCTTGAGCGTGTCCTGTAGCAGTACTGCAGCAGTTGCTAGAATTCCAGTTTCCCACCTGTTCCTGGAATGAATTGGGATTGATGCCATAGGCAGACTAAATGGAAGTTTCTGCCACCTTGATCCTGGGTGAAATGTGGCAAAGGTTGGAAGAAGGATTGATTTGCCAGTGCTAGAAACCCAGGGTGTCTTAAGTAAGGTGTTTTCTATTGAACAGGTTGAGATTCTGTCCCATTATCTGGAAGATAGCTTTGAGCCATTATATCCTCCCTCCATTCCACTCCCCAACAGTGTCTGAGAAAACACCACACCAGTGCTTCTCAAAATGGGATCCACAGACCAGCAGCAGCATTACCTGGGAACTTGTTAAAAGGCCTGTTTTGTGCAGCACACCTGGAGGAGGGGTACTGTGTCGAGCCCTTCAGGTGTTGCAGCTGTATGCACAGTTGTAAAACAGCAAAGGCCCAGCGGGCCACCCTCTTAGGTTGCAGACCTTTGCCTCATCTTTTACTTATTTGCCTTTGAAAAGCTTGGAGCGAGGCCTAAGAGTCAGGAGGGCTGCAAGTTTCTAACCCTGGCTTCTGTAGTTCTGTATGGTGATCTCTAGTCACCTGGCCCTGTGACTTCAACCAGGTCACTCCTCCTATCTGACCTTGGTTTTCTGATTGAGAGAACCAGGGTAACGAGGACCACTCTTGACCCTCTTACCCCAGCTCTGACATGTTCCTCATTCAGAGGTGGACATGATTCTAGGACCTGGGACAGCTTTCTTTTACTCACCTCCCCCCACCGGGTGTGTGTGTATTGTGTGTGTGTGTGTGTGTGTGTTTGCCTTTAGGCTGAGGCAAGGCCCTGTGGTCTGCTCCTGGGAGGAGGAGAAAGAAATAATTTAACTTCTCCCAGGGTTTCCCCAGCCCTGGGGAAGTGAACTTCCAAGCCATGGTAATGAGGAACCTCTTAAAATGATCTCAGGCGAGTACCAGCAGGATAATAAGAGGATCTCTGGGAGTCTGCTGGGAGGAAGGGACTCACCCTAGGGAAAGGGGCACGTGGAACGGGGAAGCACCGCGATGTGACGCACAGGTAGGACCTAAGGCTTAGATATAGCTTTGAATCCTGGCTCGATTCACATATTGAGCACCTGCTGCGTCAGGTTTGGGTCATGGAGGTGAGGGTGGTCTCTGACTGACCTCTGCCCACTTCAGCCCTAGCCAATCTCCAATCTCTAGGCCTTGAAGGCATCATTTGTAAACCAAGGTTGCTGACACGTACGGTGACGTTGCCTCCCTTCTTCCTTCGTGAGGATTAAATGGAGCACCAGTGTGGAGGGAGCAGAGGAATGCCAGGCATGCGGCAGGTGCTACACAGATGCCAGTTCTCGACCAAGCCGGAAGTGGAGATAGGCTTAGCATCTTGAAATGCGTGCACGTTCATTGCTTTCCCTGTTCCCCACTAGGAATAGGAAAAACACATCAGAGAGGGCCCATTCCTTCTGTATTTATCGATTGCCTACATACCAGGCACTATGGTAGGCTCTGGCGAAAAAACAGACTTGGTCCCCACCCTGGAGGCACATCAACCTCCTCAGTTGGAGAGAAATATCATAAAAGAAATACTGCTTGGGAATATTTGAAGGAACTAGTGAAAAATAGGGGTCTAGCCCAAAGAAAGTTTCTTGAAGAACATGCCCCTGAAACAGACCTGGAGGATGACGCCTCTGCCAAGCAGAGGGAAAAGGAGCCGGACACCGCGAGGAGAGGACGGGAGGGACTGGGAGCCCGATCAGTCCGAGCTCTGAGGTCCCTGAGTGGTTGAGCTGCAGTTGGAACCGTGGGTGTGCATGGGTAGAGTGTAGCCCTGGCTGCTGTGTGGCAGGTGGAACTGGAGGGAGGCAGGCGTGGTGGAAGCAGGGAGCCGGCAAAGCACAGATGAGATCAAGGTATATTTGGGGGGATTTCTAAAGGGACTGTCAGACCAAATGAGGAAGGGGTGGCTCAAATATGACTCTGTGGTCTGTGGCTTACACAACTGGCCGTGGGGACAGAACTGTAAGAGATCCTGACCATTGCAGGAGAGGGACTTGGGAGCAGGAGGTGCAGGACGCCAGTAAAGCCCCCCTTGCTTCTGTGGGAGTTTGTGCTGAGCTGTGTGTGATCAGTGGGGTCGTGGAGGGTGGTTGAAGTTCAAATTTGGTGCTGAATGGAGGTCACCTTCCCAGGCATGGGATGGCCTCCTGAGACCCGAGTCTTCCTTCCTGGCCTTTATTTGGTGGCTGTGATGTGCGGTGTATTGCTTTTTACTGATGATCCAAATGAAGGTGACTGATGTGTCTGGCTCTTGTCTTAGTTTGCATATGCAGGCTGCTGTAATCATGTCTCAAGAACATGGCATTTTGGTTTTGTATTGATTTGCTTTTAGAGCTGAAAACCTGAGCAGGGTCTTGTCCCAGGGATAGCCTGGTAGTTCTGCCATGGAGCAGCTTTGTAGTGCCAGCATCTGGCTGTCTTTACTTTTAAATAGTTGTCTAACACCAGGACCATGATTGCTGGCTATAAAATTGATTTTGAGAGTTGCTTTAATTTGCATTTGAGAACTACTTTCTATTTGGGGTTAAGGAAAGGAGTGGAGGGGAAAGTCTCTGGTCAGTTGCCTCCAGGTTGTGAAGTGCAATTCCAGGGGCTGAGGGGTGGCCCTGCAACCTTAACTGACATCTAGCTGGCGGGAAAGGGTTTCAAGGTCACTCCTTCAGTTCGTCTTCCACACCAGGTCCACTCCATGGAACCCAGGAACCCCTAGGTTTGTTTTTAACATTCATTTAACAAATACACACCGAGCCCCTGGTGCTTGCTGGTGGCCGTGCATCCACTGTTCCTGTGTCGCACACGGCCTGTGCAGGCTTCAGTCTGGTAGGCAGGAGAGGAGGGGGTGAGGGTGTGTCCTCCCCTGCTCTCCCCCATCCTGAACTTGCGGAGCATGTGCTTTTTGCCAGACCCAGTACCCTCCACTGTTACCTTGTTATACCTCACCTGCATCCTGGGTGTCTCTGCCCCCCACTCCCATTCCAGAGAGGGGAAGTGATTTTGCCCTGACCACATGGCCAGCGAGTGCCAGCACAAGGGCTGGAGGGCAAGCCCAGGCTCTTCTCCATTGAGAACCCAAAAAGAGAACCATCTGGCTAAGTCCAGGGTGGTCCAGCACTGTCCCAGGCCCATCAGAAGCCAGGAGAAGGGCATGCTGGCAGTCCGACGGCAACGTGGGACTGGACGTTTCACTGTGGACAGACCTTGGAGAAAGGGGAGTAGCAGGGGAGCCTGTGTGGGTGCAGGCAGAGCAGGGACGTGTGGGAGAGCGGATCCCAGGGAGGGACTGTGCCGGGCTGTGTTTTAGGAGGGTGAATGAGTAAGAGCGAGGAGAGGTCACACCTGGCAGGACGTGTCTCCAGAGGGCGTGAGACTGCACAGCCACCTTCTGAGCATGTGGAGGAAGAAAGGCAGCAGCTGGAGAGGATGTCCCAAACCCCGTTTTCCCATAGTGGTTATCGGGACATTATGGGACTTGCTGTTGAACCTAATGGACCGGAAGCCTAGGTTTACATGGCCGCTCTGCCACTTACTGGCTGGGTGAGTTGGCAAGCCATCTGCCTTTTCTAGGCCAGCGTTTCCCTGTCCCAAGCGCGGGGCTGTGCGCACTGTGTGTCCTCCACTCCAGCACGTACACAGAAGCTCAGTAAGGTGGCTCCGCTGCGGCCTCACCCTGCTGTTTTCTTTTTGCCAAATCCTCTTAGGCGAATCAAGTGTTCTCGCTTTGTTTCTCCCTATTTGTGGTACCCTTCCTTCCCCAAGAGAGCGCAAACCCCTTAGCACGTGCCCGCCAGTTCCTCTTGGCGTGCTGGGCTTTGGCCAGAAGTCTGTATGGTCTCCTTTTGCCTGGGCCACTCTGTGGTCACAACCTGGTTTAAGTCTTCCCTTTTATAACCACAAATTGTCTTGTCCCCATATGGAAGAGTGACCTCTCCTTTAGCTAATAACAGGGACTACGACATCTTCCTCCTGGCACGGGGTCCTTGGGGTAGCTCTCAGAACCCCAGGCTTCCCTGGAGCCCTTTCTCTGCTAATCACGGCCACCGCAGCTGAACCCGGCTCCGCAGGGACTCAGGGAGGCCGTCCGCGGCGGCTTTTATTTCAACCCCACACTTAATAAATTGAGAAAGGAAATCGTTAGGGTATCCACATCACTAACTGCCAATTACCAGGGCTGCTTTAGGGACAAAAAGTTCTCCTCGGCTGGTCTTGAGTTCCACCCAGGACCTGTTTACCAGCTGAGGTGCTTAAGGGAAACGGCGGCCCCAGTGCCCCAGGGCCTCTGGCTTCTCAAGGCCAGAAAGACCAGTTTCGGTGGGTCTAGGTTCTCAGACCCAGATGGGGTGATTCAGTGCTACCGCTGTTACCACGGAGACCTCCAAATCTGGAATCTTCCGTCTTGCCCGGTGATTCTTCTTCTGATGCGTTTGGCGAACTTTGTAGTACCAGCATTTTTGGCAGCACACTCCAGGGAATCGGGCTCAAAGTCCTGTGAAGTCAGCAGTGCTGATGACATGGGCACTGCTGCAATGTGACTAAGTCTCCTCCCTGAGAGCTTCCACCCTAGCCACTCACTTCAGTCGGCATAGACCTGTTCGCTCCCCAGATGGCGCTTCCTGGCACACTTGAGTTAAGGTGACATACTGTCCTGGTGTTGAGCTCTGCTAGTACCCTTTTAGCAAGCCACTCCCTGCCGTGTGCTGGGTCTTCCAGTTGTGCTGTGGGAGTGTGTCCTCGGTGTAGGTGGTCAGCTGATGGGGCACAGAGCCACCTCTTCTCCATGGCACCCATCCCTTTAAGTGGGGGTGGCGCGTAGGTTATTTGAAATTCGCTGGGAGAAGAACCTCACTGCCCCACTGTTGGGACGGTTGAGCTGAAGTCTGCCTCCCGCCAAATGCTCACTGATCTGATCTCCCCAGCCCTGCTGTCTTGGGCTGCGGGGAGCCCTTCCTCAGGCCCACAGGTTGCTTCCTGGTTAGTTTTTGCCTCACAGAACAGGAGCCTACAGAGATTCTCCTGGCTTCCCATACTCTTTGTGTCCTGGCCCCATCTCAGTATCTGAATAGTGGAATATTTTACCAGAAAAGTGAATGTGACTTACATTTCATGATCCTTCACGGGGTTTGTAGAACCCCTGCCATATCCCTGGGCCTAGAGAGATCTCAGGTTAAGAATCCCTGCTCTGGTCCCAAGTCCTTCAGTTAGCACCTAAGAAATGAAGTTTCCATAGAGGTAGAGCAAGCAATGCCGGTGGAAGCAGGTCTCCTGGCCACCGGGCCAACCTTCATCATTTTCTTGCATGTTACCTTAGTGTCTTTGAATGTGCTGCGACCTAGGAGCCATGTCTCAAATCGTACCTGTGCTGTTACAGTCTGGTGAGAGTCTGCCTTACAGAAACTCCATAGGGCCAACCTCAGACTCCAGTCCTCTTGAATTAAGTCACCGGGGCTGACTTAGACTCAGGGGACATGCATGGTCTGAGGCCAACTGTTCATACCTGGATTTCAAGGGCCCGCTCCACATGAACAGCGTATTTGTAGACAGTTAGATCTTCTTCCCCTTTGAGGGAGGGCCTCCTGCTGAAAGGGGAGGGGGAGTGGAGAGCTGGAATCCAAACAGTAGGCTCCTGTGAGCCCCAGTCTGAAGGTGTGAGGAGAGCTGAATGGTGAAGCTGGCCCGGGCTTCCGGGTTGGGCCCAGTCCTGGCTCTGACCCTTACCAGCTGCTGGCACGTGGAGAGGTGGCCCAGCCTTCTGAGGTGAGGGGAGCATCCCTCCCTGCGTCTGTGCCCGGATGCTCAGTGGGAGTGTGTGCAGAGCACTTGGCAGTGAAGTGGGACCTCGACCAGAGCAGGAATTTTTAACCATGTTCTTGTTGCAATGCTCATGTTGAACGAATGATCCCTCGGAGCTCACAGATTAATTTTGTGTTGCTGTGTGTTGACCGGCCATTTCTATCACTCACTCAGTATCTGAGCTCCCTCTAAAAGCCAACACTGCTTGGTAACCTGAGAGGCCTAAGAGAAGCAGCAGACTGTCCGTCCTCAGGAAAGCTTGTCGTCTAAGGGGCGGTGAGATCAGAATACACAGCGTAGTATTAAGTATTTCTTGCCACACTGCCTGGAAATTTGCCAGGTCTTCACACCTGGCGAAGTAGATGTTTCCTCATTTTAAGTTGAGAAGACTGAGGCTTGGAGGCCTTGACTAGGTAAAGGCCAGAGCAGGTAATGGAGAGAGTGGAGAGGTAGCTTTGGGTCTTCCTACTCCAGGGCCCATGCCCTGGACAGAACAGCTCTTGGCCATTCTGTACATCGTATGGAGTCATCCTCCCCACGCGGCTGGATGCGCTCCTGGATATCTACCTATGGACAAGCTGCCGGTGAGGGCCTCCTGGTCTTCCAGGTTGTCATGGCCTACTGTGAAGCTGCTGCCATGTCTGATTTCATAATTACTGGCGTCGTCTTCCGCTTTTCTCTAACGCCATGCCCCTTCTTGTAGACCTTAAGACTGAAAGTGGCATCCTCCGATTCATTGTCTACCCTGACAGCAGGACACCGAGTGCTGTGCTGTGGGCTGCTGTGGCATCATCGGGTGTTGCCTTACTTGGAGCACCGCAGTTGCTAGCTCAGGGGCGTGGCAGGGGGCTCGACTCCCCGCTCAGCCCCTCCGACCCATGGGAACAGACAGGTACTGGGCCTGCTGAACCCCCAGGGCTGGTGTGTAGATGTCTGTATGAGAGGCCAGACGCTTTGGTCTGTTGACCAGGTGAAGTATGATTTGGTTGGAGTTCATCTGTGACCCTGACAGATTATCTTTGCTCTCTTCACCTGTGGTGCATGTTTGCTGAGAATTAATAACCCTAGCCTCAGCTTGCTTGTCTGCACAGTGGGGATAATTCCTATGTGGACTTTGGTTTAAGCAAAGAAGGCACTACTTATTAAGCCTCGTGGGGTGTCTAGCTTATAAGAGGTATTGTTAGCTGCAGAGACGGTGCCCAGCCAGGTCTGCAAGAGAATTTAGTTGAGTTCTTGGCTCCCACTGGCAATACCACACTTCGAGTTCATTCTGCACCTTAATCTGTGAGTGGGCCAACAAACAGGTGAGAGGCAGGGCATAGTCGAGGAAGCTGGACCACGTTGGAGTCCTAGTCAGCCACTGTAACTTAAGTGAGCTCCAAGACTGAAATTCCTCATCTGTAGGAAAAGCTTTTTTTTTTTTTTTTTTTTTTTTTTTTTTTAATAGATAAAAGGGGATGTGTAGAGCAGAGAGAACCTGTGCTTGCACTGGGCATCACAGATGCTCGAGGTCCCCGTCTGCTTGACCAGCAGGACTTCTGTTGCTCTGAGCCACTCTGAAGCCTGCAGGGGCTGGGGGAGGGGGCTACTCTTCTAACACTTTCAGCAATAGGTCCTGATAAGCAGCCAGGTTGTATTTAAGCTTTCTGGGGAAATGCTGAGAATACTTCAGCTCCCACCTGCTGTCCTGGGGCCCTCATGGCAGTGTGTGGCAGAGATCCACATCCCTCCAGATGGGGATCTGAGAGCTGCCTTCCCCACCACCTCCATTCCTCCATTCATACCTCCATGGCGAGAACGTAGGACAGAGATTCCCTAAATTGAGCCCGGACTCAATATAAGTTGTAGATAGTACAGTCTGTGGCACCATAAGAACCAAAGTGACCATGAACGCAGATGGCAGCGAGGTCGTTCCGATTAGGCTCACTCTTCCAGGTGCCATGACTCCTCACTCCTCACAGCAGACCCCAGAGGACAAATAGCACCATCTGCATTTTCTATTAGGAAAAGGAAGCTTGGATCATGGAAGTGACTAGTAAGTGGCAAGGCTTGGATTGAACCCTCAAGTGCCTGCCATAAAGCCTGGGCTCTTTCCCTGATAGAGCCCTGGAGTGCAGGCGCTGTGTTTCATTTGCAGTTTTAGCTCCTAGAAATTTTTCAGGGGACCAAAACCAGGGGCCCTTTACCACTGAGCTACGTCCTTGGCCCTTTTTATTTATTTTGAGACAGGGTGTTGCTAAGGTGGCAGAACTAGCCTCAAACCTGCCATCCTCCTGACTCAGCCTCTTGAGTCTCTGGGATTATAGGCCCAGTGCTCCCAGAGATTTTTGAATCCTGTGTGTGGGTTACAAGACTTAACAAAACCAGGGATGGGGAGTCGATTTTTCAAGTAATACCTACTTACCCCTCACCTTCACCTGTTCAAAGAAATGGCACTTTGACATCAACAAAGCAGGAAGGCCCTACACAGAGAGTAAGGAAGGACCCTTGGTTCACCAGGGTGTGCCATGCCTGCAGGTTGAGGAATCGGGGCAGGAGAAGGGCATGGACCCATCCGTCCCCCTCTTCCTGTCGCCTGCTTGCCTGAGCGCCTCCCTGCTTCTGTGCTCCAAGCCCTTAATGACCTTAGTGGAAGCATTTTGGCTCCCCAGACCCCTCGGGCAGACCAGACAGCTGCTCAGCTGGCAGAGGAACTTGCTGGAAGACTGCTCACCGTCTGGTTGGCAACACGTCCCTCCTTGTGCCCTGGGCCCCAGACCTGCACAGAGGCACCTAAGCCAAGCCTTCCAAGAGCCCTTTTCTAAGTAATTCTATTTATAAATGCAGGGATTAAATGGGTTTTAAACTCTCCTCCAGCTCCTGTCTCTCTAGGAAGGGATTTGATGTGACGGAGTTACACATTAAGAGCAGGGACTTTGGAATGAGACTGACCTGAGTTTAAACCCTGTTCTCTACCATTTTTATAAACCGCAGCCTTTCTCTGAGCTTCAGTTTCTTCAGCTCTTTCAGACGGGGGTGACAACAGCTCCTGCCACATAGGGTTGCTGGGGTGAAATGAGGTGGTAGATAAAGCTGGTCCCTTTTGGGACAGTGATAGGAATGCAGTATAAGAGGGTTGTGGGCTGCCTTGCTAGGTTGTTACCTGTACCAGCTTACTAAGGCATATATTAAGTGCTCAATAAATGTTTGCTGTATGATAGTTTTAGAGAAATAAGGTGGGATATATTGGGACCTCAGTCCAAGAGCCAAATTAAGGAGGATAAGGATCGGCCAACAATCCTTCCAGATTGCCTTCTGCACTTAGAGATCTCAGATGTGAGCTGCTAGAGCCAGCGACCACTGGCTTCGAAGCACATGCAGTCCTGGTGGGAACGCTCTGCGCCACAAAACTGCAGAAGTTTGGATTAAGCACAGGGCCTACTGCTCTGGGATGTGGCCTGTATTGTTCTGTATCTCTGGGCTTGTGCCCTTGGTCAGACTGGCCCACATTCATCCTCACAGTAATCACAAAGTAAGGTACAGATGTCACTCACAGGCTTGTCACATCACCATGTTTCACTGTGCTTAGCAGGTGTGGCTTAGCGTACCAGGAGCACGCTAGGTCAGCAGTAGGATCTCCAGTGAGTGGGACAAACCAAGCCCTGTTGAGACTGGTAGCCACTGAGGTGAGATGTGGCATCTGCCAGGATGAAGGGTGACGCATGAGTGCTGGAACCTGTACCGTTTATGGTGCCAAAGGTGCCCAGGAGGGTCGCTGCTGTAACCCAGCATCGTGTGGCCGCACCGTTCCCTCGACTGTTTGAAAGGGCCTTTCCACCTCCATCGAACAACCATGCCCCGTGCTCCCTGGGAAAGGTGTATCCTCCGTGATGGGAGATGTAAGAGGAACCCAAGGCCAAGGTCCTCTCCCCAGGGGAGAGCCAGACCTAGACCTGGGCTGTCCTGAGGCCTCCCGACAGGAGGGCCTTGGGAACTGCCAGCCTCACTTCCCAGCAAGGGTTCCTGTTGTCACAGCCTCATTGCCAGCGGGCATCTCAGGAACTCTTGCAGGGTGCTGTGCTGTGGGTGCAGCCTTCTGTTGCCACTCTCCATCCCACTAGTTTGTTGTGTAAAGGGGCCTCTGGCTTCTGAAATTCCCCACCACCTCACCAGCACTGCTTTCCAGCCGCCACACGCCACCTACCTTTTGAGGGTGTTGACAGCCACCCTTTTGAGAACGCTGTCCAATGCTTAGGTCTCACCTGGGGAGGAGGAAAGGGAATTTGAAAGATCCCAAGGAGTGTCTTAGCAGACCACAGCGGACTGCACGGTTTCCTGAGCTCTGTCATACTTTACAAGGTCCTAGTGCTCAGATGGGGAGGTGTCCTCATCTGGTCAACTTGCCTCACCTGCTGAGAGAGCTTGAAACTGGGGCTGGAGGTGGCTGCTGAACTGGCAGGGAGTGCACGGTCGTGGTGATTTGCCTTCTGCCAAGCTGGGATCGAGACCCGCAAGTGGGCTCTTGTTGAGGGTAACTAGCAGGGGAGCAGGAGCAGCAGAGTGGGAGGCTGACCTGAGGAATCTCTTTTCTTTCCAGTTTTCATACTCTCCCAGTGCATCTCAGCCACCCCAGAACAAAGGAGACACTGGGTCACCCCTTCCTGGGGCAACGGAGCAGGAATTATCCGTCTAGCCTCTCACATGACAGGTGTGGAGAAGTCTCCACTGCCCGCTGTACAGAGGAGCCCAGACAGGAGCCTGTGTCTGAAAGAGTGTGCTGTTCTCATTAAACAGTCAAGTGTGAGAGTGATGCGTGTTGTACCTTGGAAATCAGAGGCTGGGGAAGAAGTCTTGGTGTGGTTCTGGCCAGGTTCTGCTGTCAGCTGGTGTTGGGGGTGGGGTTTATGTAGTCACAGTGCATCAGTCTGCTTTCTGTTGCTGGTAACACATTACTCCAGACTGGGTAAGTTTAAAGAAAAGATTTATTTGGTCTCAAATCAGAGGCCCATATCAGGTGATGGCCCTTCTTGCTGACAGTTTCAGGCAGCACAGGGCATCCTGTGGCAACGGAGGGAGCATGTGTCTGTCTGGCCTCTCTCTTACGAAGCCACCAGGATCCAGTCAAGGGTAGGGGGGTCCACCTCTAAACCCCATAATTGAGTTGCTGAGTTTTCACTCCCTCATCACCTCACTGTGGGGTCTAAGCTCCAGCATGAGCTGGGGACCCACCATATTCTTACTTCATGCCATGCAACTTTGTAACCTGCTGCTTTCCACTTAACCCAGAGTCGGGCTTCTGGTTTAATCAAAATGCCATATAACTCCCTCGTTTCCTCTGCAGTATATCAAGTTGATGGATCATTTGCTTAATCATCCCTTATTTTTGGACTTGAGTTATTGCCTCATAAGTTACGGCAGCAAACATCTCTTCACAGAGTCCTCTCCTTATTTAGTGTTATCTGAAGCTCGATTTGCAGGAGCAGAACTGGAGGGTGTGGGGCTAAGCACATCTCAGACTCTGACAGTACATTGCCATGCTGCTTTCCAGAAGGCTCTCCCACGTTGGCTGGTGGGTGGGGCTTGGCGGAGGTATCCTCACTTGGCGCCCTCGCCCAGGCCGCAGCGCCGTAGATGACTGAACAAACCGCGGCCTGTTTAAATCTAGCACGTTGAGAGTGTGGCTGAAGACTGTTGGCTGGGGGAAGGGGCGGGCTCATCAAATACGTCAGCCTGCTGTGGGAGGGTACAGCCCAGTCATTATTCCACGCAGTTCAAAAAAATGCCCCCCCCCCCCCCCCCCCCCCCGTTTTCAGAGGAAGAGCTCGAGGCTGAGGTAGTAAATTGCCCTATCCCCCCGCCCCGCCGCCTCTTCCGAGGGTAAGAAGGCTGCCGCGGAGGATGGCAGGCAGTGGCACCAGACTGACGGGCAGGCCTCAGCCCGCGGAGAGCCTCTGGGGGGTAGTGTGCACACAGGAAAGATGCATCTGTCCAGTGGTTCAGTGCGGAAGCAGGCCCTTGAAGAACCAGCTGATTCCATGTGCAGGGATGTGGAGCGTTGCTGCCCTGAGCCCACACTGCTAGGACAAGGCCGGCCTTAGCTCTGATCACGGGGCTTGGCCCCAGGCGGCCCAAGACCAATCTCTTTGTAGGCTTTTGGGTTCTAGGTTCCACTAGATTTAGGTTCCGGGGCAGGCTTCTTGTCTGTCTTCTGGCACCAAGGTGGTTTCCAAATCACAACCAATACTAACACTAACCAACACTAACCAAATACTAAAGTTTTACGTCTAAAATTAGGATAGCACAAGCTTGAGGGGACGCTGTGATGCCCAGGGCCGCCGCAGTTAGCCCTGGAGGGCGGGGAGGAAGGGCTCAGCAGAACCAGGCAGGCGAGGCCTGTGGGGTCTGTCCCCTCACAGTGCCGGAAAGCTGGGGTGGGAATAGGACCTGGGACCCTGATCAGATCCCAGGGTCTCTCCTTAGTCATGACCTTGGGCATCTGTTTCCTTTTCTGAGAAATAAGAATGCCTGTCCGTGGCAGGATCGTTCCGCAGCGCTCGAGTCCCTGCAGTGGAGCATTTAGGAAACTGCTTGAGCACAGTGGGTTGGGTGGGGTGCTGGTGCCCCAGCCCAGCGATCCTGTGTCCACTCCTTGCTTGCCTTCTGTCTTCCAGGTTGATCCTTTGGAACCCACAGTCCCATCGTGTCTCCGGCAGGACGGCAGAGGGTACAGGTGATGGCTCGGCTGGTTGGCGATCTCCCGACAGCTGGATCTCCGGCAATGTGAAGCTTTTGTTTGGTTTCCCCTCCTTTTAGTTTCGCTTTTTTTTTTTTTTTTTTTTTTTTTTTTTTTTTTTTTCTTTTTTCCTTTTTTAATTTAAACCATCAAGACTTCAGAAGAGCAGAAAGCTATGCTGTGGACAGGCACCATTTCTTTAAAGAAATTCAGTGTGGACAAGGCATATGTATAAATTTCACTGTTCGTTTTTATAAGGTTAGGGAACGATTTTGGTTTTGTCCTTCATTTTACCTCTGTCTTCTTTCTTTTACACATCTCCCAGTTCTGCTTAGAGCATCTCACCTTCTCGGAGAAGACCTGTCTCCCCAGAGAGAATTTTGGGGTTTCTCCTGGATTGGGACATGAAGACCCAAGGAGGTCTCTGGGCCACCTCCCTACCAGATGCAGAAACTGCTGGATTCCTTGGTGGGCTGGTCCTGGCCCTGGCTCCTGGCCCTCGGATGGGATCAGAGGCGAAGAACCACCTGGAAAAGGGAGCTAGGGCTTGGCCAGGAGGACTCCAGAAAGGAGGCCTAAACTGTGGGTTTGGTTCTCTTTAAGCTGTTGGGAACCCCAGGCCACACCAGGACTCTCAGTGCTGGGAATCAGTCCCCTTTTCTCTCCTTTATAACTGGGAGTCCCCAGGGAGGAGGTAGCATGTGACCATCCCCACTTGCTGCAGATGACTGACCACCTGACCCCAGCCCCAAAAGCCCACTTCTCTGTTAGGAAACTGTTGTGCCAAACCTCTGCCCAGGACACCCTGGGTCTTCTGTGGGCACCTGTCACTGCTGAGGTCACCCCTCACTGCTGCCTCCCGATCGTCGTCTTCCCAGGGGTGCTGCAAGTTTCTAGGCCATCACAGAGACTGCCTGAGGCCCCACGAGCCGGTTGTGACCATTGCCATGAATACAGGGCACCCTGCACTAGCCACCACCGTCTTGCAGTGAAGGGTGTGCCCTGTATGCTGGGGTCCACAGTGTCACATCCAGGACACACTGTCGAGCGCCATCTCCCTCACCCCAGGGACTTTGCCCACCCTCAATGTAAATGTGTCCAGTGGGAAGAGATTGGAGCTGCCCTGGGCAGGAAGGTGTCTGGCAGGACAGGGGAGACCCCGTGCTTGCTAGGTGCAGGTGTGGTCCATTGCCGCCTCAGGTACCCCAACCTTCACTGTCCAGGCGGCCCTTCTGCTCCTGACAGTATCTCCTGACAGCAGCCCTTCCTCTTGGGCTGCTTCTCTTAACCGGGCCCTCCTGTCCGTGTGGCCCTCTGTCTGGGTGCACTCTGGGCTGCTCCAAAGTTTTTCCAGGCCTTTTCACATCCATAACAGCCACATGGGATTGGGCCTCTGGGAGAGGGACAGTAGTCATTCCTGTTTGGGTTTTTGTTTTATTGTTTTTGTACCTAAACCAGCAGAGGAGTGATACAGAGACAGCTGGAGGGCATTTCAGTTGGTATGTGACCAAGAGGGATTTCCCCGCAAAGCAGCAGACCTTTGGCCCTGGGAGTGTAGGAGACCAGCACAGCATCGAGCCACGCAGCCCAGGGTTCTTCCTCCCCTTAGCAGGCAGGGCTGCAGGGGGCGACCAGGCCCTTCCCTTCCTGGACTGAAGCCCGCGGTGGTCCCCTGTCTCCTCCTGTCTTCTCAGGCAGCCTCTTAGCACACTGCACTGCAGCTGGAGGGTCAGGGCAGCAGGGTTCCCTACTGAGTGTGTGTTCCTTCTCTGCCCCCCGCCCACCTTCCTTTGCGGGTAGCCGTCTCTGTACGTGAGCAGATGGGAAAAGCAAGCCTCCAGACCCGGCACCCTGGCTCTCTGGCTGTAGTTGTGTTCTGAGGCCCCTGGTGGGGGCTCCAGCCTGAGGCGCCTGCTTTTTGCCCATCTTTTCTCCTGCTTCCCCCAGCCTCAGCTCTGTCTAGGGTCTTGGGGCCATAGCTCTTCCGCCTGGTGTCACAGTCTCCCCTGTAGGTCTCAGGGAGGCAGCTTGGCAGGGCTGCTGCTTCCTCACCTTTCCTCCGGGACTCCCAGCCAGCTCCAGCTTGGTGGTAGGACCTCCCTCCTCAGCTCACTCGAGGGCCAGCTCTTTAACCCCAAGTGCCTGTCCCTCCCTCTTCTCCTCCCCTCCCATCCCCTGCCGCTCCACTCTGTCCACCACAGGTACCCAGCCAGGTGGTGGGCAGCTTTGGGTCAGCCCCAGGTGGCCCTGCAATCTCTTAGGGCCTCTCCCTGCCCCCCTCAGGGATTGGCACCCTCTTCTGTTGCTTCCCTCCTTCTCCTGCCCACGCCTCAGGCTCACCAGGACCTCCGTGGGGCCTCACCTCAGCACCACCAGGTTTGTTAGACCTGTCCAAGTTCTAGGAGTTTCCAGACCTTAAGACAGCACTCAGTCATTCTCTTCTTGGATCTGTGGGAAGGATGGCTTGTTGGAGACCATCCTGGCCCCGGCCCTCATGGGTCTGAGTGTGAGGCAGCAAGGACAGGTCATAGTGCCTTAATCTATTGCCCCCCCAACCCCACCCCGCCAGCCCAGCTGAAAGTGTGGCTTCCTTCTCTCCTTCTCCCTGTCTGTCCATCTGTCACTTGCACTCACATTCCCTCCTGCCCAGAGACAGCCACGGGGGAAGGATGACCCTCTGCACTCCCACACCTGCTTCCTGAGGGCTGCAGCCAGGCATGTCCCCTACCCACCTCCAGGCGCTCCAAGCAGCTTTAACCCAGGACAGAAAAACTGCTGCAGACAGGTGCACCTTCTGCCTCACCTCTCCAGCAGGTTCCTCCCTGCCTCTTACCTCTAGCCAGGAGGACCCAGCAGGCTGCTCCTTCCAGATCGATTCCACCTGACCCCTTTCTGGGCACTGGGACTGAGGTTGCCAGCCTTGGGCTCATCTCATTCCGGGGGTTTTGGGACAGGTAATGGGAGCTCTTTTCTCCCATCCTGATGGGCTCTGCCCACCATGGCTGCCTTTCTGAGGAAGTGTATCAAATGTTTACTTAAGAAATACCCTGTTTACAGCTGGAGGAGATCTGTGCCCACACTGGGTGGAGAGCTAACTCTGGAAAGGCCTGGCCTCCTTTGTGGCACTGCCAGTGGTGGCCCCAGAGCAGATGCAGGCAGAGAAGCCCAGGGTCGGGGAAGGGCCCTCACTGCCCCTGCTCCCTGCCTGTGGTGCTAAGACCACTCCCTGCTTCCCAGGGCCTTGCCCCAAACATTCCCCACCTCCACCATTCCCTTCCTCCAAGATTCTCAGCTCCTTAACATATCACTTGTCTCCTATCCTAGAAAACCAGTGTTTGGAGCAATAAGATTATTTTTGCTTGAATCTTTTTCTAAGAAAAGGAAAAGAGCTGGCATTGTGGGAATCTATATGCTGTTGGCTGTTTACCTCTTTAGAAGACAACTAAAAAGGACGGTGTCTGGGTTTTAGCCTTGGGGTATCTTTTGGACACTTGGAAGAGCAAGAGTCAGGCTGCCACCCCCTAAGGAGGGGACCCTAACTCTGCCCTTGCCTTGCCATAAGGCCCCTTCCAACCCTGCCCACCAAGTGTGCCTCCCACCGATCACCCTGCCCCTGTGCCCTACTCCTCCCCCACATCTGGAGGCACTGGCGGCTCTACGCGGGATGGGTCTCTTGGTATCCCTCCCTTGATTAGTTTTACCTCCCTTAGGCTGTCTGGTACACAGACAGCTGCTGGCAGGCAACCTCAGAGCAGCCAAGCTTCTTTATCAGCTCTCCAGACTGGCAGGTTTGGGAGACAGAAGCCCAGGGATACTGCCTCTTCCTCCCTCCTGTGCTGAACTGTAGCACAGTGTGGCCCTGCCCTGCCCAGGCCCTGAGGACAGGGGGGCTCCTGTCCTAGACATGCTCTTGAAGGGAAACCAGTGGGTGCAACGGAGGACTGTCCCATGTGAGCATCCACAGCCATCCCCAAGAGATGAATCTACTGCCATTGGTTGCCCAGGGAGCTTCCGCCCCAGAAAATGTTTTTCCAGGAGAGACCACAGGAGGAAGGGAGCTTATTTGGGGATGCTTTAAAGAGTTGTGTCCCGGGGACTTCTTTCCATCTGCAGGGCAGGCAGGATGTTTTCATGACTTCTTAACATTCATGTGGGACAGTCTTGGGCATGAGGGAGGTTTTAAGCCAGGCACAAAGTTAGTTTCAAATACTAGTTAATAAATCTATTTTTCTTTATTTTCTTTTTTTGCACAGAAGCTGGTAATCTAGGACCTACGTGTGAACAACTTTATATGAATATGTTTTGTACTTGGTTACTTGGGCTGGTATAATACATTATATTTAAGTTCTTTGAACACTGTGGATCCCCTAATGTGTATGAATGACTGAGGCTTTGTAAATTAAGGGACGTTTGTGTGAATAAAGTTATTTGATGGGGTCAAAGAAGCCATATGTGATTTGAAAATGAGCCTTTTGTGCTTTTGTTGCCACCTGTTTGGGAGGGTGGAGAAGCCAGCATGTCATAGTGCCACCATCCTGTTTGGTGGTGGCAAAAGAAAAGGATGCTCACCACTCAGTGTCCTCATGCTTGAGAAAACTGCCAGTGGCCCTAAGGCTCTTTGGTTCCACACCTGAAAGACAGGCACCTCGAAGTGAAGGAGCCTGTCCGAAGTCGTGCCACCTCTCCTTGGGGGGGGGGGGGGGTTCTGAGTTGGGACCAAGGCCTGAGAGAACACCAGGGACCTCCAGACAGTTCTAAGGCTCTCTCAGCCCCAGCCCTGCAGGTCCATACAAGTCCTACCCCTGAAGAATTTTAATGTAGAAAAAAATGTCACCACAGCAGGGTTGGGGATAGTGTTCTGGAAAAGAATGGGCTCAATCAAGGGCCCAGTTGGTGACAGGGTGAGGTGGTAGCCCACTTCCTGAGAGCAAAGGTGTCTGAGCAAGGCAGGCCATTGTGGGTGGGTTGGGGGTGGGGAAAGGAGCACACAGCCCATCTCCTTCAGCCCAGCCGGGGCCAACAAAAGCCACATTCCATGAGGAATGGAGACGAATTTGCTAAAAGCCAGGCCCTTCCGATCCCTCCACCCTGCTGCTTGGGAGGTGGGATGTGTGCTCCCTCTGCTGATGAGAAACGATCCAGAGAAGTCAGGACACTGGGCGAGTACAGGGGACCTGGGAAGAACAGGGATTTGTGCCGCTTGCCAGCTGGGACGGGTAACAGCCATGCTGAAGCTATGTGCGGGGGTAACATGGAGGTGATAATGGCTGCCTTTGGAACAGCTGAAGACTAACCTAATCCTGGGTCCAGCAGGCAGCCTCTCCACAAATGCAACTAGTTTCTAGTTTCTTTCCCCCAAAAAAGAACAAGCAGGTCAGGGACTCTCCTGGGGCTTGGGGAACGCGAGGCCTGACTTTCTGGCATCCTGCAGCCATGGTGAAGGTTGCCTGTCATAAGAGCTGATGGTGAGTGTGGAGCCCACCATTCAAGGCCTTTCCAGAAGACCTGTGAACCCAGGAAAAATAAAACCACCAGAGGACAGAGTCAGAACTTTGTAATGTGTGAGCTGGAGGAAAAGAGCGCAGGCTTGCTGTCTAACCTGGAAGGACCAGGGCTTGGGGTGCAGTGGCTGCTGGGGATGGAGCTTCCTGTAAAGGATTCCTCTGTCCATATCATGGACAGTAACCTGGGACTTGAAGAGGACAACCCACAAGTTGTGGTTTTATTAACAGGTTTATTGATCTAATTCACCCTCTCAAAGCATACAATTCAGGGAGTTGTGTAACCATCTCCTCCAATTCCAGAACATTTTTTAATCTCAAAAAGAAACCTGTACCCATGAGCACCCACCTCCCAGGTGTGGCACAGGCAGCCGCTGGCAAGCTTGCACTGATCTACTTTGTGTCTGGATTCGCCTGTTCTGGGCATTGCATAAATGGAATTATACAATGTGCGGCCTCTGTTATTGGTATTTCATTAATGTTATTCCATGGTGTGGATATACCACATTTTATCTATTCATCAGTTAATGGATGTTTGAATGGTTTCCACTCTTTGGCTAAAGAATATTGCTCTGAATATTGGTATACAAGTTTTTGTGTAGGTTCAAGTTTTTAATTTCCATAGGTGTATAACAAGCAGTGGAATTGTGAAATTTACATGATTACTTTAATATAATTTATATTAAATTTATATTTTTGGCCAAACTTTTTCAAAAAGGCTGCACAATTATAAATTCCACCAATAGTGTATTTTTGCCATACCTTCCCCCCCATATTTTATCTGTGTCCCTCTTTTTTATGATAGTTGATCTACCATAGGTCACGGGTTGTAGATGTCTATCCCACAGTACTATAAATGGTGAATAAGAGACTAATCACTAGGTACTTTAGCTTCTGGAGTCAGTCAGTTAATGATTCAGCAAGAACTAGTGACCTGGCCCATGCCTAGGGAGTTAAAGGAACACACACTGGCTCTGCTGGGCACTGGCTCTCTGACCTTGAGGTGGGTCGTCTTTCTGACTTCATTTCTCATCCACAAAAGAGTAAGTAACCACTTCCAATGATGGTTGGCAAGACTGAAGGTTTTCATGGAAGATGCACGTTGGGCATCCCTGTGTCCCAAGCCCTGTGTGTCAGGGCAGGGTTCGGAAGAGAAGAGGCATGGAGGAGCTCGGGCGTGTTGCTTGGGCAGGGGCGGTATGGAACAAAGGACTGACATCACTAACGGTCTGCTGAGCGCCCTGCTCTACGAGGATGCGAGGTGCCGCTCTGACCCTGGAAGGAATGATCTAGAATACCAAACTAGGCCAGCTTGCATGCTAGTGGAAGGAGTTGGACATCTAGGTCCTCACTGATCACCACCACCCCCAGCCCTAGGTGTCCTGGCTCCAGACCTTGGCTTAGTGGTTTGAGAGAGACCTGCTCCCAGCCTCCTACTGGCTGCCAGCAAGGAGCTCCCCGAATAGAGGAGAAGTGCATGGTCATGGCGGGCCTGGCCTGTGGGAGAGGGAGGCTCCAAGGGCCTGGGCACCCAGAGAAGCCCCAGGGCAACCCGGGAGGCAGAGGGGAGACTTCCTGGAGGAAGCCAGGTCCGAGGAGCCACACCGGGTCCATCCCGCTGCCTGCCCTGAGCTCTGCCCTCCAGGCCACGCTGTAGCACCCGACTGCTCACCGCCCAGGGTTCTGAGGGCAAGCTTCCCTCAGCTTTTCTGGCTTTCCAACGTCTTGCAGAGCAGCTTCTCAGTCTCCCAGAAGGTCTTTACCTCATGACATCCCAACCTGAAGATCCAAAAGAGGTACTATGGCATGGAAACCCCAATTCAGTCCACCCACGGATGTCCTTTGAAATCAGTAGAACAGCGGATGCCAAGGCCCAGAACACTCTGCAGACTTCCATTGCACCGAAGGCATCTCCCAGACCCCTCGCCTTGCCTGTGGTCCCCTCCATCCTCCTGCTTACTCACCAGACCCACTTGCCACCCAGAACCTCCTCAGGCTCTGCCCCCAAGCCATCCTGGCTTTCTTGCTGTCTCTAAGCACAGGGGACTTGGCAGCAGGGCCTTTGTTCCTTGTACCTGGAATGCGTTGGTCCTTCTCGGCTTCCTTGCTCATATCACCCCCTTAAAGGACTACCTCCCCCCATCACTACTTTTTCAGCATGCTTTATTTTTCTTTATAATACATAATTATGAGCAGAAAGTCTTTTAATATATGTAATATATATGCAAATGTAGACATAAATAAAATCTCTAGGTAGATCTTTACGCAGTGCCTGACATAGCACATAGTAGACATTCACGATACATTTAAAGAACATGTTCTATCAGATCATACTATTCCACCCTGGTGGAAGGGGCTTCTTGGGGCCCTGAAAGGTAGAGGGCAGCACCCGGACAGGAACTTGGAGCTCCTGAGCCCTGGCCCATCCGCTGGCTGGCCTGCAACTTACCTTCATTCCTGAGACTTAGTCACAGGCCACTTCATTCCTGCCAACCCCTGAGAAGTAGGAACGAAACCAGATACTTGAGTAGGAAATTGCCAGATGTGAGTGATAATATTACTGGGGCTTGATTTCTTTCATCTGGATCAAGAATCAGCAAGGGCCAAAAAGTCAACATGTTAGGCACAGACCATGGGGGCCACTGCAGTCCTTCAGCCCTGCCGTCATGATGTGCAAGTGGAGACTATCAGCGACCGAGCGTGGCCATGTACCAATAGAACTGGAGTTACGGATTCTGAAATTTGGATCTCACGTCATTTTCACCAGGGTGTTACAAAGTCGTATTCATTTTTCTTCAACCATTTAAAATCACATAACCTGTTTAAAACCACATGGCTCAAGTGGTCTAGGGCTGCTTCTAGGGAGCCTGTGGTAGACAGCATGGCATGTGACACAGGGGTCAGTGCAGGTCCAGAAGGCTGAGGGCGAAGCCCTATGTATTTTGGCGATGGGCAAGATCCAGAAGATTCTGCTCTGTGTCCAGCTGATTCCTTGACCTTCAAGGGACGTACACGTGGAGCGGTGGATATCACCCACCATCCCACACAGTTATGAATCTAGAAACAACAACGTGTGAAAAGCAATTGGAAGGGTTGAGGTTGAGGCTCAGTGGTGGAGCACTTAGCTAGCACGTGTGAGGCACTGGGTTTGATTCTCAGCACCACATATAAATAAATGAGTAAAACAAAGGTCTATCAATATCTAAAAAAAACCTATTCTTAAAAAAAAAAAAGCAATTGGAAGAGGAGTCAACTCCAGATCCATTCCGGCCTTCTGCCAGCTGTGTGGGATGCAGCAGGTTCTCTCCTCTCTGGCCTAATGGGATTCCGGAATCAGATAGAAGGGTTTGGCTTACCACTTTTTACTTCTTACAGCCTTGTGACTTTGGGCACGTCACTCTCTGAGTCTCGGTTTCCTCACTTACATAATGGCAGTGATACCAGTACCTGCCTCATAGATTTTCCTGAGAACTAATGAGACAGTGCGTATATAAATACAGAACAAAGTACTTGACATGCAGTAAATTATCCATAAATGGCAACTATTTAAAATCTTTTTTAAAAGAAAAATATTTTATAAGATGCTCCTCAAATAGTCAAAGGGCTCAAACTGAAATGTTAAGGAAGGCTGCATGTTTCATCTCCCTCCTGGAGTGTCCTCGTGCATGCTCAAGACCCTGAGCAGTCCTGTAATAAGAGCTGTTTGTCAAGCGTTCTCGGATCACTGATGCGTCCACATTGAACACCTACTAACATCGCCTGATTGACGTGGCGGAGAGATGCTTCAGAGCCCGCTTCCGGGCATGCTAAACGAGGTCAGCTTTGCAGCTTTAACATCCTGAATCCCAGTGAAGGCATTTTAGCTAGCTGCCCCATCCTGTTTCACATTGGGCTGAAATCACTTCCCTCTTGCAAAAGCCTTCAAAAATTGCCTCTGCTTGGTCAACGGGTTCCCTGAGGGCAGACCAGAATATGAGGAATTTAATAACCGTGGTCTGGGTCCCCGGCCAAAACACTGTAGGGAAGAGACCCAGATAACTTGAATGTGGTAAGAACACAGAGAACAGTCACCCCAGCCAGCAGACCAAGGATATTGCCCAAACCTGCACATTCCTGGTTCCCGCACTGGCAGGGCCCAGCCACCCTCCAGCCAGTGTTTACCCAGAGCCCAACACCTGCAGTGAGCTGCCTGCTGGGAGGCACTGTAGGTTGGTGGTTCTGTACACAGGTTCTACCATGAGTCTGTCCACGCTGAAAGCAAGTTACTCTACCACTCTAGGACTCAGTTTCCTCACATATAAAACGAGGATCATAACTTTGCCTGTGTCTGTGTCTGTACAAACTGGATAGCCCAAAGAGCAGCAGGTGAAACGAGATGGAGTCTGACTTCCCTCTTACATGAAACGAGGTGGCCATCCAGGGCTATCACTTTGGTTACATGAAGTCAGCCGGGATCCCATTTCTTTTCGGTCTTCAGCAAGCACCTTTCATCTTCCAGCCCACCTCCTGGTCCAGGATGGCTGCTGGAGCTTCAGGCGTTTCATCCTAATCCCAAGTAACAGCAAAAAGCGAGGGATAAAGGAACCTCTCCCTCTCTTTAAGGAAACTTCCCTGAAGACACACACACTACACTTGACTTATATTTCCTTGGCTAGAACTTGGTCACCTGGCCACATCTGGTGCCAAGGAGGCTGAGAAGCAGAGGGGGCGATGGTTTTGTTATTAAGGCTAAGGGGAGACTAGCTGTCTGTCAGGTCAAGTATGCCTCTGGCTTATTCTAATAATACTGATGATAGCTCTGCAGATCTAGTTTCAAAAATAATAAAAATAAGGAAGAAAGAAAAGAAATAACTAAATCAGTCTTTCTTAGAACCAGATAGGCTCCAGGGTGTCGTTTTCAGAGTTGGGACGATGTCTAGGTTAGTCTCAGTTCTGACCTTTCCTATGTGCTCTTGGGCAGTTTACCTAACCTCTCTGGACTTCATTGTCTTCATCTCTGAAATGGAGAAGATAAGAATACCACCACAGGGTTATCCTCAGGGGTAAATGAATGAATAGAAATAAAGGGCTCTGAACACTGGAATAGGGAAGCTTCGATCCCTTCCATGGACCCAGAGAGCTTCTGCATGGGTACATTGCTTTCTTCCTTCCTAACCTGAGCATTCACCAAGTGTCTCCTTGTGTGGCACTGGGGTTCAAAGATGAAATACACATAGATCCATGTTCCCTAATTGTACGAATGTTTCCTGAGCCCCTAGTGTGTGCCAAGCTCTGATCATAGGACAATGTCACAGAAAGAGACAAAACATTGTGTAGAGTCAGGCATGGGATGTGTAGAGAACAGATCCTGAGAGCTCTCATTTCAGGGAAGATGGATCTAATGGGTGTGCAGAGACGTGCGATCTGGTCCCAGCTCTGTGGGTGGGATTAGCCTGTAAATTTGTGTCCCATGATTGTAGATGGGCAGCAAAGCCAGACCTGAAAATTGGGTCCCGGAGGGGAGGCCACCCAATTCTAGCATAGAAAAATGGTACTGTGTTTTCCTGGGTCATCAAATGAACAGTAATCTGGAAACAAAAGCTGATTAGCCACGGATGCCTGCAGAGCTAAACCAGTTGCCTGCACCCAGGAACCAAGCCAGTTCTCTGCTCTCTGGGGCCCCAAACTTGCCTCCCAAGACTGTTTCTTTTTCTTTTTTTAAAATTTGTTCTAATCATACATGACAGTAGAATGCATTTATGCATTTTGATAAATCATACATAAATGGAGTATAATTTCTCACTTTTCTGATTGTACATATTGTACCATCACATGGGTCTTGCAGTAATACATGTACATGAGATGTTTCTTTGAGACCTTCCCATCTACCTTCTTCAACCAGCTTTGGAAAGCAGTTAGAATAGCAAGCCTGCCCATCTGAGTCAGCTATTAATTTATTTCATCTCAGTTCCAAGTGCTGCTTCAATATGCACTCCATGGTGAGTGACCAAATGATTTTAAGCATTTCTTCTGTAAGTGAGAATGATTTTAAGTTCTCACTAGAGGATATACCCTGATAGGACACTGCAGGAGGAAAACACAGGGGATCTGCAGTAGACTTTTACCCTAGCCACGGGGCCAGAACATGATCTGTCTGCACCCTTGCGGGCTCAGCCCAGTAGTATCCTTTATACAACCCTCTTGAAACCGAAGTTCCTGTGTGACCCGCACTCAGTTGCCCGTGGACCGGAGAATCCCATGCACTTACGGTAGTGCTTTGTCACAAACCCACGTGGACCCAGGTCAGCTCTGGCCGGACTAAACCATCCAACCTCTCTAACATCTAAGGACTGAACTACACTTTTCCCAAAAAGGTCCAAACCCCTTCCCAGTTGGACCTTCCTTGGGCACTTATGAAACAATTAGAACCAACATACCAACGTCATATTTAATGGAGCAAAACAGGATATCCACTCTTACCATCCAACATTGTCATAGGGTTTCTAGCCAGTTCAGTCAGGCAAGAAATAAAATTAAAGAAATAAAAGGTGTGAGATTAGAAAGAAGTAAAATTGCTTTTATTTGCAGATGACATGATCATCTATGTAGAAGATACCACGAAATCTACAAAAAAACTGTAAGAATTAAGTTTAGCAAGGTTGCTAGATACAAGATCAATACACTACAATCAATTTTGAGTCTATATGCTCACAATGACTAATTGGGAATTGAAACACCAGAAAAAATAATACCATTTGTAATATTATCAACAAATAGGAATACTTATGGATACATCTGGCAAAAGATATTAAAGATTTGTACAGTGAACATTATGAAACACTGCTGAGAGAAATTAAAGAAAATCTAAATAAAAGGGGAGACATAAGTCAATCCTCATTTTTTATGTATTCCCTATTTGTGATTCTGCCTAGCCACAACAATTTGCTTGTATGGTAAAAGTGGATATTCTGACATGCAGGCAGAAAAAGAAATCGAGTAGCCGGGTGCATACATTTCCAGCTAATGTCAATGAGGAAACTCCCTGCCTTCTTATTTTAGCTTTCATACTATAAACAAGTGTTCTTTCCAATCTATTTAGTGCCACATTTTTCATATTTATGCTCTTTGCTGGTGTTTTAAAATGGTCCCCAAGCTGCTTGTATGTGCAAGGAGGTTGCAATGAGCCTTACAGAGCAAATACAGGTTTTAGATCAGCTTTGCAGGTGTGAGTTATGGTGCTGACATTCGTGAACTCAGGGTGAATGAATCCACAACAGGTATTACATAAGGGGCCTGCAAACAGAAACAGACATAAGTCAAAGAAATGTATTGACCAGTTCATGAGAATGTTGTGACCAAACCTTGTAGGAACCTGACCTTGTGTTCCCCCTAAGAGCAATGTTTCAGTATTTGTTAACTCAGTGTTCACAGAGACTCTGAGAACATAATTCCCACAGATCATGAGAATCGACTGTACTGTTTTGTGTCAGAAAACTCAATATTGTTAAGATGGCAATTCCTCCCTCACCCCAAATTTGCTGGAAGGATTCAATCCTTCCAAGCAAAATCTCATAGGGCTTTTTTGTAGAAATTGACAAATTGATTTTCAAGTTCATATGTAAATAAAAAGGACTTAAAAATGGACAAAAAAACTCTGAAAAAGACCAAAGTAAGAAAACACAGTACCTATTTCAAAAAGCATTATGAAGCAACATTAATCAGAACAGTATGGTATCGGCATAAGATAGAGGTAAAGATCAGTAGGACAGAATAAAGCATCCAAAAGTAGACCCACACACATGTGGATGACAGATTTTTGACAAGGTTACAAAAGCAACCCAGAGAAGGAAAAGTGGCCTTTTCAATGAATGAGGCTGGAACAATAAAAAATAAAAAAATTTTAAACTTCAATCTATCCCTCATATTATATGCAAAAGGTAAATCAAAATAGACTAATAGGTCTAACTACAAAACCCCAGATGATAAAACTTCTAGAAGAAAATATACATGAAAATCTTTGGGACCTGAGGTTAAGCAAATGCCTCTTAGTTATGACACTACAAGCATAATTCATAAAAAGGTCAAATGGATAAGTGGAACCACATCAAAATTTAAAAATTTCTGCATCTTAAGAGACTTAAAGAATGAAAAGACAAAACTCAGGAAAAAAAAATCTTTACAAAGCATATCATAAATAAAGAATTTGTATCCAGAATATAAGGAACTCTCAAAATTGAACAATAAGAAAAGAAATAATCCTTCCAAAACTGGCAAAAGTTTTGAATAGACTTATTACATGAGAACATAAACACATGGCAAATAGTACATGAAAGAGATGCTCAGCATCATTTTCCATTAAAAAAAATTAAAATTAAAATGTTTTAAATTTAAAAATTAAATTAAAAGCCCAGTAAAGTACATACCTAATGGGTATGTACATACCTAAATAAAAAACACCGAAGACACCGATATTGGGAACAATGTGAAGGAACTAGAACTCTTGTACCCTGTTCATAGGAATGAAAAACAGTGTTACCATTTTGGAAATAATTTGTTAATTGTTAAAAAAATTAATCCAGCTAGCCAGTCATGGTGGCACAGGACTGTAATCCCAGCCACTTGGGAGGCTGAGGCAGGAGGATTGCAAATTTGAGGCCAGCCTCAGCAATTAGCAAGACCCTATGCCAAAATAAAAAATAGAACTAGGGATGTAGCTCAGTGATGGAGCACTCCTGGGTTCCATCCCCAGCCCTGCCTCCCACCCCATCAAATTAATCCAGCTATTCCATTTCTAGTTGTTTACCCAAGAGAAAAGGGAACTTAACCTGTCCATACAAAGACTTGCACAAATGTTCATAGCAGCTTTATTTGTAATAGCCCCAAACTGGAAATAGCCCAAATGTCCATCAGCAAATCAATCAACACATGGATAAACACATTGTGGTTCATCCGCACAATGGAATGCCACTCAGCAAAAAAAGTAAATAAATAACTATTGATACCCACAATTGCATGGAATCATCTCTAAGTAATCATGCTGAGTGCGCGGAAATGAAACCCAAAAAGTACCAACTTGTATGATTCCATTTCCATGAAACTCTAGAAAATGTAAACTGATGTACAGTAACAGAAGGCAGGTCACTGGTTGCTTGAGGACCAAGAATGGCTGGAGGGAAAATTTCAAGGGTGAATGGGGAAATTTGGGAGGAGGTGGGTATGTTCCTATCTTGAATATAGTGATGGCTTCCTGGGCATACCCCATGTCAAAATTTATTAAGTTACATACATCAAATATGTGTGACTTGTTATATGTTCACTATGCCTTAATAAACAAGTTTTTAAAAAGAGGAAAGGGAGAACATGGTCAATTTGAAAGGACTCCCCCAGGCCAAACTTGGAACAATTTGATCATCAAAACACAATAGCAGGGGACTGGGGAGATAGCTCAGTCGGTAGAGTACTTGCCTTGTAAGCACAAGGCCCTGGGTTCGATCCCCAGCACCCAAAAAAAAAAAAAAAAAAACCACAATAGCAAACCCAGCATCTATAATTCCAGTGATTCAGGAGGCTGAGGCAGGAGGATTGCAAATTCAAGGCCAGCCTCAGCAACTTAATGAGGCCCTAAGCAACTTAGCAAAACCCTGTCTCAAAATAAAAAGGGCTGAGGGTGGAACTCAGTGGTAAAGCACCCCAAGTTCAATCATCAGTACCCAAAACCAAATGAACCACAACAATAAAAATGAAAACATACAGTGATAATGTATTTTTAGCACATCAAATAATAATAATTTTAAAAAACCCTAAGAACATGGTCAAAACTACAAAAAAAATGGGGAGGAGAAAGAGAGGGAAAAACTTTTCAGAAGTATGGAGAAAGAATAATAGAACTAGGAAAATCTCTATTTTGCAGTCACCAATAATTGACTTCAGCAAGGTAGCAACAGCAGTCGGAATCACTTTGTGAACACGTGTAACAGGATATTCACATGTCTCAAACATCATAATCCATCCCAGAGAGAAATCATTATTTTCAAAAGGAATCAACTTCACAACAGAAGCACTTCACTCAAATGATCCTATTCAGTGTCACGGACAACAGGGTGATTGGGCACGGTGCCACCTTACGTAACGCAGTGGGGAAGAGGCAGCCTCACCTCTCTGGGGTTTCTGCCTGAAATATTTAGCCAGAACCTGGTCACAAGGAAGCAATTAGGTATGCCCAAATTGAGAGAGATTCTACACCACAACTGCACTGCCCTTTCTTCTTCTTCTTCTTCTTCTTCTTTTCTTTTTAAATGTCAATGTCAGGAAAGAAAGAAAAAAAAAAGGCAGGGAGATAATGCAGTGTCCCCTAGTCATTCTGGATGGGACACTGAAGGGACATTGACAACCCAATGAAAAGTCTGATCCTTGATGGAAACTCTAAAAGAAACAGCTAGCATGCATGTTTAGGGAACTTGGATCCGGGCTGTTTGGTGGCAGTGCGGCAGTGTGAAACTTTTTGATTTGGTATTTGGAATTTTTGTTGGATAGGAGAATGCCCCTTGTTTGGATGGCCATATGCTGTGTTTCGGGGTGAAGTGAGAGGGACAGAAGAGAACACCAAGGTGACAAAATGCTAACAATTAGGGAGCTTAGGTGATGGGTGAATGGTTCTCCATCATATGATTCTTTTTTGGGGGTGGGTGGGATTTAACCCAGTGGTGCTTTACCACTGACCTACATCCGCAGCTCCTTTTTTGTATTTATTTATTTTATTTTGAAACAGGGACTCCCTACATTGCTGAGGTTGGCCCCAAATTTGCAATCCTCCTGCCTCAGTCTTCTGAGTTGTGGATTACAGGTGTGCACCACTGTGCTGAGCAATGATTTATTTTATTTATGTATGTATGTATGTATGTATGTATGTATTTATTTTTGCAACACTTTGGATAGAACCCAGGGCCTCATGCATGCTAGGCAAATGCTCTACCACTAAACCACATCCCCAGGCCTGTATGATTCTTTTAATGTCTCTGTCAGTATGAAAATATTCAAATGAAAAGCTGGTGGGGGAGAAGAAGAGGTGGCTGGCCCAGTGGGGTCTTTCTAGCTCCCAGAGTCTGCTTAGAGCGCCCACCTTTAGCCACCAGGCAGTACTGGGCCTCTCCCAACCTATACGCATCTTCCTTGGCAGCCTGCCTGGCCTGGCCACAGGGCCCCGGCCCCTGATAACTGCAGGGTCCCCCCACTCTCCTGCCTCAGCCTCCTGGAGTAGGGCTCAGAATGGAGGGATGGTCCAGCTGGAGGAAAGGAACACACAGGGCCAGTAATGCAGGTGTCCTGGGAGGTGTGGGAGACCCCAGCCGTGTCTGTGGATGACAGACGTAGCCACCATGCTGTGCAGAGATGGACGAAGCCTGGAGATGGAGAGGGCCACGCTTGTCCTCCAATATGTGGGCTGACTGCCTGGTGTCCCTCCTGCTGAGGGGGGAAATGGAAAGTCCTCTCGGGGAAGACAGGGCCCTCCATCCGCTGCCCTCCTGCTCCTTTCCCGACCTCCTCTCGGTCCGACCCCACAACTTCAGTGTTTTTTCTAGGCCACTTACTCCGGCCCCAGGGCTTTTGTATTTATTTGCTCTCTTGAGACGCTCCCCCCTGCCCCTGCCCCAGAATCTGCCCAGCCCACGCCCTCTCCTCCTGCTGCTGGGCTGGTTTTGTTTGTTTTCCTCTGGAGCACACAGCACCACCTAACATGCCACCAGGTGTCACATGCTTGGCCCATCTCTGCCACTAGGTACCAGTGCCCAAAAAGCAGTCGCGTCTACCTATTGTGCTTTCTGCCACTCCCAGCACCTGCTACAGAGCAGGTGCTCAATAAAGAATTCTTCCTTTTTTTTTTTTTTGGTACTTTATCACTGAGTAGTTACATCCCAAGTCCTTTTCTTTCTCTTTTTCTTTTTTCTTTTTTTTTCTTTTTTTTTCATATTTGAGACGGGGTCTCACTAGGTTGCCCCAGCTGGCCTTGAACTTGCCATCCTCCCGTCTCCGTCTCCTGAGCCGCTGGATAGCAGGTGTGCGCCACTGCACCCGGCATTTGATGAGGAATTCTTGAGTGAGAGATGCCAGAGCCAGGCTTCTGCTCCCCAGAGGATGACACGTGGGTGTGCTCCTGGTGTACGTGCGTGCGTGCGTGTGTCCCGGGCAGGCTGAGGAGTGCTTGGCCATCTGGGTCACCCTCCAGGGGCTCACTTCCTGAGGGGCAGGCAGGGTTGGAGGGCTGGGTGGATGCCACTTGCTGCATCAACACATTATATAACCCGGCACCGGGCAGGGGCGAGGGGGCAGGCAGGGCCTTTATCCTGCGTTTGCCCAGAGACTCTTCCCCAGGCCACATCCCAAGCTGCCAAGCCTTCAGCTTTGTGCTCCCTAATCGTCCTGACAGGGTCCACCCCCCATTCACCCGGCCCACTGGCTCTGAAAGGCAACTGCACGGATGGGCGCCCAGGGCAGGGAGGAGCTCGCGCCTGGCATTCTGACACTGATGCCTGGGGTCTCGGCCCCGCCTGGCATCGGTGACCCTGGGAGGCCAGACCCACCTGCCCGCCCGCCTGCACACGCTCAGGGCTCCAGGTGCTCCCCTGGGGCACCACCTGTCTGCCCACTGACCTTTCCCGCACTGGGGTTCGTGATCTGAGCCGTCTTGATGGGCATCACCCTCTGGGCCTTGGGCCTCCTTCCGCCCACGAGTGACTCAGAGCAGATCGGCCTCCATCTGTCAGGGCAGAATGGCAGCTGACCTCACAGAGTTAGAGGGAAGCCACGCACATCAGGTGTCCCACTCCTTCTCCGAGGCCCACAAGTGACAGCCATTGGTGTGGTCAGTCGCTGAGGGTCCACTCTGAGCCAAGCCCTGGTCAATGGCTGGGCACTTGAAACCAGTCATGCCTGCAACTTCTGCTTGGTACCCAGAGCCCAGGGTGGAGAGAAACATAAACAAACAGCAGTCCACGTCGGTGAGAGCTTTGAGGTCAGGGTCCAGGGACACGGGAGAAGGAGGTAGGGCGGTCAGCATGACTTCCCTGTAGAGGTCCTGACTCAAGTGGGGGCGAGCCAGGCAGGGACTGGGGAGCGGGCACAGACAGCTCGACGACCCTGGGCAGAAGGTGCAGGTGGGCTGGAGGCCAGGGTTGTTGAAGCAGAGGGAGCGAGAGACCGTGTGAGGCGTCAGGTCGGGAGGAGCCTCCAAAGCCGTTGTGACACCCTCGTCTTTTCCTCCAAGTGGTCGGGGAGACTGGAGGGTTTTGGCTTCTATTTCAAAGGGTCCCTCGGCTCCTATGTTAGGAGTGAATTTGGGGAGGAAGACAGTTGGAGAAATGTGAAGGGCGGATTTGGGGAGGAAGACAGTTGGAGAAATGTGAAGGGCGGAGGCCCCAGCCCTGTAACCATTGGGGGAGGATGGTTCTTGGGTCAGATTGGCAAGAGTGAAGGAGTGACAAGTGACCAGAGACTAGAGAGGGCATGAGGGTGGAGCCACCAGACTGGCTGGCAGGTGGGGCACTGGGGCTGGGGGAGACGCCAATAGCAACTATTAACTCTTAACACCTACTCCAGATCTACCTTTAGGTAGCAGACACTTCTTTCATGTCTACACCCCTGAGGCTGCACACCACTGTCCTCATTTTAAACACGGAGGAACCGAGGCCCAGTGGGTGGGGGAATGGTATTAACTGAGGGCTGCTGGCTCAGACCAGGGGCCACCACTAGCTTTCTCAAAAAGAGCTCTCCTTTACCAAGAGGCTGTAGATGAGGCCGGGGCTCACCTCCCCACAGCAGCATCTCAAACTCTTCCTCCTGGAGGCACACGGCACTTCCCTTTGGGTCCCAACCAGTATGGGGTTCTGTTGCTCATTTTGAGATAGAAATTGCAAAACAGCGAATACAGTTCATTTTAGTGTTCCCAGCTCATCTGAGGTTCTGTTGCTTGATGCAAGTTAGAAACCAGGGAGAGGCCAGCTGAGCATCCCAACCAGGCTTTCTTTTTTGGGGGCAGGGATACCTGGGATTGAACCCAATGACACTAGACCACTGAGACACATCCCCAGCTCTATTTTGTATTTTATTTAAGGTCAGGGTCTCACCGAGTGGCTTAGTACCTTACTTTTGTTGAGGCTGGCTTTGAACTCACGATCCTCCTGTCTCAGCCTCCCAAGCTGCTGGGATTACAGATTTGAGCCACCTTGCAAGTTTTTCTTTATCCCTGCTTGTGCTTGAATACAAGGGAGACCAGCGCACGGGTCAGGGTCCCCAGACTGCTCACTGAGAGCACAAGTTGCAAAGCTCACTTAGACAACACAGGTGGGCTCGTACCAGCACAGTCAGATCCCAGGATTTCTGCACGCGCATCCTCAGATCTTTGCACTCAGCGCGTGGTTTCACACTTGACGTGGTGATCTGCTCACACATGTTCAACTCATCCATGACGGTGGAGGTGCTCACTCCCGCCACCCCAAGAAGGTCACCTATCAGTCAAGATCAGCTGCATTGCACCTGTTGGGGTCGCTGGAAAACCTGGGGGAGGAATCCGCAGCTCCTGAAGCCCAGCACCGGTGCAGACAAACAGCAGCTTGCTCTCAGGAGATCTGGGTGGGGGACTCAGAGACCCCTGCCCTGCTCCCACTGCAAGGCCAGTGAAACCTCCATGCGCCTCACCAACGTACCCAAACGTACCCATATCTCCTCGTCCATCCCAAGGGCCCCTCACACACACCCCGCAGGTTCAAAGTGGAACCTCACCCTCTCTCACCCTCTTCTTGCTCTTCCTGGGATCACCTGGCTATTGCCTCTTGACACTGGCAGGCACTAACTGGTTCACAGCTGGCATCTACTCTGTGAGGGGGGCCCCACAGGTACCCCAATGTGCACATGAGAAGACCAAGGCACAAGGACGTGAAGCAACTTGCCCATAGGCAGCCAGTTGGTGAATGGTGGAGTCAGGATCTGAACCCAGATCCTCCTCCTCCAGAATCTGTCCCTTCCCTGGGCTACCCACCAGCTGGGACCGTGGCAAGACTGGAATTCCAGGTGCACAGAGATGGTGAGCTCCCTCATCCTGGCTTCCCTACAAAGTACTGCCAAAGAACTGTTAGCTCCAGAATCTGATACATTGTTATCGTTTCTATTCTACAGACGAGACAGCCAAGGCCAAGAGCTGTTGAATCATTAGCCAGTTTTGCACAATGACCAAGTGACCTAACCAAGATTGAACTTGGGTCTCTGACACCGGAACCCAGGGAAGAGTTTCTTCCATGCCTCTTCCATGTGACCATAAGTGTGTGTTTGGGGTGCGGGGAGGTCGGGATGCCAGGGTGACAGCAGATCAGGCATGGGGAGGGGAAACCAAATCCACGGCTTATTTTACACCTCGCATTCGCTTCTGGGTAAAAAAGAAAGCAGTTCATTACTGAGACAGCCACTGCGTTCCGCCGCCTGAATCGTCGATAGCTGAGGTAATTGGGGGCCTCTGTCTGGCCTCTTGGTCCCTGAAAAGAATTTTCAGGTAGATCTCAGCCGGGAGCGCTGAATTCTACTTAGAATGTAAAATGCATCTGTGAAGTGTTTTCTCTGAAGTGGGAATAGGTAATTGATTTTTTAAAGAAGGCAACCTTTCTGGGCTCTGAAAAAAATGTGTTCAGGTCCCTCTCTTATTTTTCTGTGCATAAAGGCAATTATCCCAGGTCAGCACTCCGCATAGGAAATGGGACTCACTAATTTTGCACAACAAACGTTTCACTGTTGCATTTTCCTTATTGCAAGAGAGATTATGGAATCGGCTTGTTTCACATCAGAGAGAGAAAAACAGAGTCCTGCCTTCAACCGTGAATGGAGGTTAAAGATTCTGCAGGCCTTGGAAGATCCCGGCTCTGCCTCTAACTCCCAGCAAGTCGCTCAGAGTCCCCTTTCCTCTCTGCACCAAGTTTCCCCACCAGTGCAAGAGCCATCATCATGGCGCCCAACTCCAACGATTCCGTGGGTGAGTGGTAAAAATGGCCACACGTTGTTCTCCGTCTCTGCCCTTTGGGGCTGTTTCCCCACCCCTCTCTGGCTGTGGCCACGTGACTTGCTCTGACCAATGGGGATAACAGCAAACACGGTGCAAACAGGTTTGAAAAGCCCAGGCTGTTCACTGGAACTCTTGAGACCACCATGAAGGCGCCTGAGCTAGCCTGCTGGAGGGTGGTAGCCACATGAGACGTGGGTGAGCCAACCCGGTCATGCCAGACCGGAGAATCAGTGATGGAATCAGGCAGGAACTGGAATGGCAGCCTTCCCAGACCAGCTAATCCTAGGCCGGCTGGTCTAACCCAGACACACTTCCCAGCAGAACCCCAGAACTGTTGGAAACAATTGTCATTTTAACTCACTGAAGTTAGTGGCATTTTGTTTCACAGCAGTAGCTAACTGATACATCTCCTCTCATTCTTATATCTATTATGTTCTTGGGTGCTTGGGTGAAAGGAGAAGTTATTGGAAGATTATTGGGGATCCTGGAATTGAGACAAAGACTGAAGAATCAGACAGGAAGCAGAATCATAGCTATGGGATGATCAGGTCCCCACCTAGGGAATGAGACCTCCACCAATGCTATCCTTGCATGATTCCACTCAGGAGCTAAAGTCCCATCTGGCTGAATGAGGTCAGCCATCTAACCCTGGCCACAGAGTGTGGGAGAAGCAGGGTCTGAGGAGAGGATATCTCCAGGGTGGTGATCAAGTACAAGCCTCTGGAGCCCGTCCCAGCTCAGAGCCCATTCTGCAGCTTACTAGCAAGTTCTTTCTCTGAGCCTTGCTTTTGCCTTCTGGAAATGGGCTGCACCTGGCTTCTGGGGCTACTGGGAAGATTAAATGGAGTGATACATGAACAGCTCGGAATGGAACCTCGCTCTCAGAAAGCGACCATGGTGCTGGCTTGTATATAATTATCATAGAATTATTATTATTTTCTGAAGTAGGAGGGAGAACTATAGAATTCAAACTGGGGAATGTGTCAAATCGCTGAGACTCCACCTCATGGGGTGGGGGGTTCTCCAAAACCACGAGGGTACCGTTCAGAAGGGGAGGATGGATACCAGTGTCCCCTCTTGGGGCCTCATGAGGGTCCCCTTCATCCTTCTGGTTACTGTTTGCCCAGCATGTTGGGGGGACACTCTCAACAAGATGGACCGGGTCCCTACTCCCCAGCAGCTGACCTTCTAGTTGAGGGGCAGTGAAGGAGGAAGTCCCAAGCTCACTTCCGAGGGCCCTGAGTGCTAAGTTGGATGAATGGGAGGGGAAGGGACAGGAGGCTGCTTAGGTGATGTGACGGGGAGCAAAGAAAGTCCCCGCGGTGCTGGTTTAGTATTTATTATCTGCTGCGACGCTCCTGTTCAGGACACGCCGGCAGCAGGTAGGTCCTCTAGACCTGCTGACCCCAGTCCTGGGGCGAAGGGGAGCAATGTGGATCCCGGGCTTCCGGTATTCCCAGGACAAATCCCTTCCCCTTCGTGAGACTCAATTTTCTCATTGATGCAATAAGGTAGTGGTCAGGTCAGTGACTTTCCAAAGGCATCTCAGCCTCTTTTTCTCTTGTGAGACCCCAAAATGCTTAAAGTGAGGGAAGGGGACCAGAGTCCCACTTGTGAGCTCAGTGTCTGTTTTACCTTTTCTTTGAGACACTTTTGCAGACATCAGAGGTTCCAAGAAGCCGCACCACCAGCAAACCACAGGGTACATAAGAGATGCTACAATGGTCTAAGAACCGACAGATGTGGCTAGAATCCTAGCTTTGACTCTTACTTACTGTGTAACCGTGGGCCAGTCACTTGACCTCTCTGAACTGTCTGCATCACCTCACCAGTAGGGCTGGGAATGAGGAGATAGGTCTGAGTTCTAGAGTACTCATCCAGCCAATGACATACTCTGTGTCTTGAAGAGCCCTTTCCTTTCTCTGGGTCCCAAACCTGGTGACAGATTGGAATTCTTCACGCCAGCCTCTGCTGAATCTGCTTCTCCAGGGCCATGACAATTTAAGGAGTCCCCAGAGCAAAACCTGCCCCTTCCTCCCACCAGGCTTAATCAAGAGGAGAAATCTAGGAGGAAGTGGCAGCCCCCCACATTCCAGAAATAGCAGGCCAGTAGGTGGGTGGCTGACCTTGAAGCCCAGGGCCTAAGCTGAGGCCTGTTGCCTGGCAACAGTCACCATCACACACTGTGGGTGGCCAAGGGCTCCGTGGTGGCTCACACCACCAGGCCCGCCCACACATACCTGGGTGCCAAACAGCAGCAGCAGAATGTCCTTGAGGCTTAGAACAAATCTCCCCATCTTCGGAGAACTTGCGTGTGGCCCAGCCCCCCTCGGCCTTCTGACTCTACTGGGAGAGCCAGCTTCTGGGTCAGCAGCATCTTTAATCGTGACCGGAACTCAACAAATAGGGCCCCCTGTCCTCCCTTACAGGAAGGGAAGCCGAGACCCCAGGGGTGGAGGTCTCTCACCCAGGATCAGTGAGCAGCATGGCCCCTCAACTGACCGGAAGAGAGGGCAGGGTGGACGTCTGGAGGCCCTAGGAGGGGTCCAAAGTGGGTTTGGCGAGAGAGGAGGCAGCTGAGAAGGAGTTTGTGGTTCTGACAACCTCCAAGTCCTGGTGATGTAAGGTCAGGGTTCAACTGCACTGGAGGTGGCCGTGACCTTGACCTTGAGTGGTGGTCAAGACCTTGAGCAGCTTGGGAGAGGACCTGAGCCATCCCCAGAGACGGTCCTTTTAGTGGACCCACTCGGGATCGTGTATCTGGAAGCGCTGGGACTCTGGATGCTGACCCGTTCCTTCAGAAAGGACCTTCCCTTTCCTTGGTCAACCCACCTTGGATCCCTAGGGAGCGCTTCAGAGTGTCCCACCAAGACGATACTCTGCGCCAGCCTCAGGCTCAGGCTTCCGGGTCTCTGCTTGCCATCTGAGTTCCCATTTCTGGGTGTTTGGGGGATTTCTCATGAGAATGTTTGTTTATCTATTTTATCATTATCCTTATTTCACAGTTGAGAACACTGAGACTCAGAGAGGTTAATGAACTTACTCGAGTTCACACAGCTGGTCAGGGCAGGGCAGAAATTCAAGGTTCTTCCAGTTATCTGCTGCTGCATAACAAACCACTCACCACATAATGACTTCACACAGAAGTATTTGTTTGCGTGAAAGTACATCTTGGGCAGGGTATGGTAGAGACGGCTCCCCCTGTTCCCATTGGCATGAGCTGGGCCTAGAATCTTCCACAGGCTCATTCACCCATATGTTGGGTGGTTGGTGCTGGCTGTTGACTGACAGCTCAGCTGCATGGCTTACCACAGGGTCTGGGCTGCTTTACAACACAGTACCTGAAGTCCCGAGAGTAAGAGTCCTAACAATCAGTGTCCAAAGAGAGACCCGTCTTCCTCCTCATAATTGGTTGAATGAATGAAGAGCAAAGCACTGGAGGAGGGGCTGCCTGGGGCTGAAAGGCCCCACAGAGGCTCCGAGCAGAATGTTCTGTTCCTGAGCCATGCAGCGCCCCGGGTAAGCCTGGGAGGAGGAGGAAGCAGCTGTTTCGAGAGCCTCTCTCCCAAAAGAGGAAGCAGGAGGAGGGAGGTCTGAGCTGATCAGACAGGCCAGGGAGCCAAGCCAGAGAAGCCCCGGGCAGAAACAAGCCCTAAAAATGCCAGGCTGCCCCCGACACAGCTGTCACCCTTAGAAGACTAGCCCTCGTCAGGCCAGCGACCCGGGAGCTGCCCCTGCTTCCGCCTCTTGCTCCCCTAGTCAGTGCCACTTCCAAAGTGTGCTGAGCCCAGGCCCTTCCTCAGCTCCACGGTCACACCCTGCCTGGGTCCAGCCACACAGCCCTCGCCTGTCACCCGCCCAGCGCTGAGGCATTTCCCACTCGGCAGCCAGACAGGGCCTGAAAGTATAGATCGAACATCACCTCACTTGGCTGTTTACCGACATCCAACAGCCAGGTGCAGAGGCGCACACCTGCAATCCCAGCTCCTCAGGAGGCTGAGGCAGGAGGATCGCAAGTTTGAGGCCAGCCTGGGAAAAACAGGGAGACCCTGTCTCAAAACAAACAAATAAATAACAACAACAACAACAACACACACACACACACACACAAACCCTAAAAATGTCTGAGCTTTTCCTACACTTAGAATTCAATTAAAACTCTTTCAACTCCTGCAAGACATCATGGCGTCCAGCCTTTACCCTCCTCTCTCCCTCTTCCTGGAACCACGGCTCACACCTTTGCTTGGCTGGATCTTTCTTGTCCCATCTCAGTGTCATCGTAGCCTCTTTGGAGAGCAGCTCTGACCACCAGCTCTGCGTCAGTCCCTACCCCCACCTCACCTCACCCTTCGAGGTCACTTCGTTTATTTGCTTGCTTTTCTCTGTGTATCTGCTCTCTCCCGCCCTGGCCTCAGAAACGCAGGGACCCCCATCCCTGAGGCTCACGGCTGCATCCCCCTCATCTAAGTGCAGGGAGAGAGTGGAGCGAGCACACCTGGAGATAGGCACATTCTCACTCCCATGTGCACTCAGCCATACACTCGGCCCCTCTGCCACGCTTGCAAACACGTGCACACACTATTATCCACACCTGCTTTGCACGTTGAAACACTCCTAAACACATTGTCTCCACGCAGATCCAGGAAGCCGACCTGGTACCGGTAACCAGGGATGCTGCCGCCCCCTGCTGGAAAGAGTGGGGAAGTGCAGTCAGTCTGTCAGGCAACAGCTCTGACACTATCCTCCGGATATCAGGAAGATTCCTGCCATCGTCCCTTCCCTGGCAGGGTCCCAACACTTTTCTGAGCCCTCTCTTCTACACTGGACCTCAGGACGTTCTAAGCAGGTGTAGAAAAGGAAGGAGGGAAGAAGATGGGGACAACTGTGACTTAGGCAACTGAGATGCTTTACCTCTTTACCAGATCAGTGTCACAGACCTGGTACTATTTGTGTGCAAAAATCATGGTTTAGAACAAGGTGTGAAAGAATGCCAGAATGAAGCCCTGTATTTATTTCATCCTGAAGTTCACAGGGAGCCACCCAGAGTGTTCTGGTATGAGGACAGGATCAGACCTTTGGAAAGGTTAGCCAGACCACCAACATTCACCCATGCATTATTCACGTGCTCCTCTAACAAACAGTGCTTTCAACATGCTTTGCCAGGCTCCAGGAACGCAGCCATGAGCAGACAGAGGTGCCGTGGGCCTTCCTGGAGCATTCAGTCTGGAGTAGCGTGGGAGGTGGGGGGCGGGTTTGGACACACAGCAGGCGTCACCCGGGGCCTAGCCAGGTGAGTTCTTGGATGACATGAGGCTCACAAAAGCACCACAGCGCCTGCCTAGGTAAGCCCTGGAGGCACCAGCAGAGGCCAGCCTGAGCTCCACCACTGATTCAAGTACAGACCCTGGGGCAGAGACAAGCTGGATGATCCTCAGCCCCTTTCCCACATAATGAGAGGACAATCTGACTGAATCAGGAGCTGCATCTGTTGATTCTTTTTTTTCTGAGCCTAATTAAATAGATGCAAATAACATGCAAATATATGCAAGAGGTCCTAACTGAAGGTATGTTCAATAAATGTATTATGATCTGCCTGCTGCAATTATAGTCAAACTCAGCATTCAGGATGTGACCAACATGAAATACTGAACTGATTTTAGTATCGGGCAGCATAATCACTTTGGAGACAAGATGAGGCAGAACCCCAGGGACCCTGACACACCATATGGGGAGCTGCGCACATGGGCAGGTGTTTGCAGAAGATTCACTGCATTCAGGAGGTGCCACGAGGAAGGGGCATTGCTTTCTCAGCCAGGGCTGGAGCTTCAGCCCTTCCTGTGAAGACATATGAATGAAGAGGTAGATGTCCTGGGTACTAGAACTGGGTCCCTGGAAACTGCAAATTCTAACTAGTCACGTCTCCAACATTCTCGTCTGTATGATGGATCAGTGATAAGGAAGCATGGAGACCACAGAGGTGCCTTAGGCTTGCCCCCTGAGAAGCTGCCTGCAGACAAGGATTCTGGTGAAAGTGACCTGCTGTGAAACACACTCAGGAAAAGCTGGCGGAGGGTAGAAAGGCAGAAGGCACGGAGGGAGGCCAAGCGAGGGTGCATCACCTCCAAGTCCCAGTAGGGAACCATCCTGCAAAGAGATAGCGTAGGTCGAACTCAGAAGTCGTCTCATTTGGAAGGCGAGGGAGCTGGGGTAGTTACGTTCCCCAGTTCATCCGTGATTGGAGGAGTAAATTCCCTCCAGACACCACATTCACTTCCAGGCCTTCCAGCTCTTCATAGATGCAGCCAAAGCTGGATCCTTTTAAGGCTAAGAGCCATCCTTCACAAGACACACATCCTGGCCCCTGGGAGTAAGAACATTCTGGAAACAGCTATACACAATATGGCGTCCAATGGGTCATCTGCTCCAGGAGGGCCAGGGAGGGTCCTCAACCCAGTCCTGTCTGGAGCTCTGATCCCTCTTAGGCAAGCTGAGTCTATTGTTGCCCATGCAAATGAGTGTAATGAAACACATGGAGCCCAGGAAGGTAGGAGGCAGGGTAACTACGTGGGAAATGGTCTCTACTCTGGAGGTGGAGCCACAGGGAGCAGGGCAGCCAGAACCTTGCTGATGGGAGGGGACATGGGTGTCATCTCCAGGGGGGAGGCAATGTGACAGTTTCTATCAAAGTTAAAAATACACAAATCCTTCACCCAAGAACTTATTTATAGGATTTTGTCCTACATATATACACACAAACAACACATCCTCGAAGGTATCCATTGCAGCACTGTTTGTAATAACCAAGAAATTAAAGCAATCTAATTGTTAAGTAAATTATGTACACTCATAAAATGGAATATTCTGCAACCACAATAGCAACAACAAAGGCGAACAAGGAAGTGCTGTCTATTCAGTTATTGGGCGATCTCCAAACCCTATATTTAAGTTAAAAAAAAAAAAAGCAAATTAAAGAACTGTGCATGGTATTTGTTTAACAAATTCTTACACAGTCAGGTATTATCTGAGGTGCTTTAAAAATATGATTTCACTGAGTCCTCTAACAATCCTGGGATAGGTGTTATTGCGATGTCCATTTCACAGAGGTTAAGTAACTTGGCCAAGGTCAGGGGGCTTTTAAATGGCAGAGCCAGAATTTGAAGGGGCAGAGACTCAGAATCTGAGCTTTTTGTCATAGGCTGTTTCCTCCCTAGAGCTGGATATTACTCCAACCAATCCTGTCTTTTCCTATCCAGTGATTGGTTCAAAAAAGGCACGTGACCCAGTTCCATCCAATGAGATTGGAAGGGCTGTCTGCTGGGGAACTTCTGGGAAAGGTCTTCTCCTTGATCAAAAGGGATGTCCAGCTGGGCATGGTTTGCTGGCCTGTCATCTTAGCTACTCAGGAGGCTGAGGCAGGAGGATTACAAGTTAGAGGTCAGCCTGGGAAATTTAGGGAGATCTTATCTTTAAAAGGGCCGGGGCTGTAGCTCAGTGGTAGAACTCCCCTGGGTCCATCCGTAGTACTGAAAAACTATTAATAATAAAGATCCAGAGGAAGTGTCCGTCTCCTTTACTTCTGGAAGTCTGGGTGAGGCTGTCCATGGAGCAGCCACTGGGAGGGCCTGAGCCCAAAGGCATACGTCCAAGGCATGGAGGAGTGGGAAGACACATCATCTGGGTCCCCATAAAGTCATCGAGTCACTGAAAGAACCAACCCCAGTCTCTCGTTTTGTGAGGTCATAAACATGTTTACTGCGTAAAGCAGTATGTCTGTAGCGGGAGTGGGCGGTAAGGTGGCCTGTTAAACACAATGACGAGACCACACCCCCATGGGTTCTGCTTGGGAAGGCCAAGCCGAGAGTTGGCGTGTGTAGTTGTGATGCTGATGCGGCCTGGCCCAGGAACCACACTTTTAGGATCCCTGGTATGAAGCATCTTGTGACCTTATGCTGTGGGAAAGGGGAGGCCAGGATTCTCCATCCATCCCTCTTGTGACTTTGAGCAATTGGTTTCTTCCCTACAGGATCTGTTTCCCCATCAGTCTTGAGAAGGAGGTCTGCTGAGGCCACACTGTCCCTCTGGCCCTGACACTCTGGAGTGGAGCAGTCTGACATCAGGGATGCTGGTGGTGTCCAGTCAGGTCCCCTTCATCCTTCTCTTTCCATCGCTCACACTCTGTGGAGGGTTCAGCGCCTGTGGCACCAGGCACCGCGAGGCAGAGTCTGGCTCCACAGTCACTTATAACATATTAAAGTTGCAGGCAGAAAGCTCATTTGGAGCTGAAGTTTGTGCTGGCAGAAGAGGGGCCAGAGCCAACCCTCTATTGGCAGGGCTTCGTCTCTCCCAGCTGGGCTGGGATGCATCACTAGCCAGTATCCGAGGGTCGCCGTGCCCAGCCTGGGAGCCACTTCCCGGGGGTTCTCACCATGACGGTGCTGGGCAAACACACAATTTCTCCCTCTGTGTTCAATCAATCACTGAATACTGGCTTCCGCCTCGTAAGTGTCACTCAAATCTGCCAGGTCTCCCTGTTTGTTTGCCCTGGGTTCTCGAAACAGAGATTCTAACTGGTCTCCACTGCTGGTCCTGCCCCCTGCACCCTCCTGCACCCCCAAAGTCACCTGCTGTGGGCTTTGGATAGAGAATGGAAGGCCTTCATAGTCTGGCTTCTGCCACCTTCTCTGGCATCCCTGCTCCTTCCACACTCCAGCTGGAGCAAAGTATTACAGTTTCTGGAACATTCCAGGCTTTCGCTCATCTCCGAGCCTTTTCCCATGCTGTGATCCCTGCCTGGAACCTGCTACTTTGCACCCATGCTCCCTCCTTCCATGGAGCCTCCAGGTCTCCACGTAGGTCTCATTCCAGGCAGAAGCAGTGATAGGATTTGTAGGGCCCAGTGCACAACAAAAATATGAGCTCTCATTCAAAATGTATTAAGAATTCTAAGACAGCAACAGCAGAGCATTAAACCGACTTTGGGGCTCTTCCAAGGGTGGGGTCTTTGTGTGTCTGCATAGGTCACATGCCCGGGAAGCCAGCTCTGCTCCAGCGATCACCCTAGTGTCTCACTCAGGGTCCCTCTGTGCCTCCACAGCCCTCTGCTTTGTCCTGGGTCAGTGCTATGACCATGAACACCAGGGGACAAGACTCCACCTGCCCGTGCCAAGGGCTGTCCTGGAAGCCTGGCAGAGGGCTTGGTACATCAGGCACTCCACAATATTTGTCGAATGGTCATTCAGTGCATAAACAGTTTGTTCAACACATATTTGTCCAGAGCTCCAACGTGCCAGGATTCTAGGTTTGTGGGCTACATCCATGAACCAAAGACCCTCCCTCATAAAGAGCTTACATTCTAGTGAGGGAGACACACAGTAAATGCAGAAGGAGACCCTAAGGCTAGTGCGAGTAGATTGCTTGGGAGAACAAGATACACCAGTAAGGGTGTGGGGAAGGGAGACGGCAAAAGAAAGAAATCACACTAGGGTGTGAAGGCAACTAGGCTCAACTCTAAGGGGGATTCTGGGAAATTGTGATGGTTACTTTTATGTGTTAACTTGACTGGGCTAAGGGATGCCCGTGAAGCTGGTTAAACATTATTTCCGGGTGTGTCTGTGAGGGAGTTTCTGGAAGAGATTAACATTTGAATTCATAGATGGAGTAAAAAGATCACCCTCACTAATGTGGGTGGCATCATTCAATCCACTGAGGGCGCAAATGGAACAAAAGACAAAGAGTGATTCACTCTCACTTTCCGAGCTGGAGTATTCATCTCCTCCTGCCCTTGGACATCAGTGCTCTTGATCCTCAGGCCTTTGGACTTGGACTATGTATTAGTACATTTTCTGTTACTTTGACAAAATACCTGCCACAGGCTAACTTATAAAGAAAGAAGGTTAATTTAGCTCACAGTTTCAGAAGTTGAGAGTCTAAGACAGGGAAGCCTTATCAATTTGACCTCTAGTGAGGGGCTAAAGGCAGACGGGCATCATGGTGGGATTGCATGTAGGGGCAAGAGCTCCCAGGACAACAGGGAATCAGACAACTGGCTTTCCAGGGCCTCCAGCTTGCAGATGGCAGCTCAGGGGACTTCTCATCCTCCCTGACCTGAGCCAATCTCTCACAAAAGAACTTTTTCTCCACATTTGTATCTTTCCCACTGTTCTGTCTCTCTGGAGAACACTGTTCCAAGGGATGGTGTTCCACCTACAGGGCAAAGAAGATGACAGTATTTATCCTTCAGCTCCTATTCTTCGGTGGCTGAGAGAGGCTCCCAGAGTCAACAGCTCCTGGATACTTCTGGCTGAGCTGCTTCTGGCGAGCCAAATGATGTCCTCAGGCGGAGTCTGAGGCACTGCAGGGAGAAGTCGTGGCAGGGAGAGAGACACACAGCAGGGCCGAATATGGGTGTACTGTGCATACCCTGCAGGGACCCCGGGGGTGAGTGAAGGGTGTCAGTGAAGCAGAGCAAAGAGGCTGCATTGAGGGGTTGGGGTGGGGTTGCAGAACCCACTTGACCTTGAACTGACCTCCCACATCTCAGCCTCCTCGGCAGCAGCTGGCTCGCCTCCCATTGCCCCTCCCCTGCCTCAGTCCCCATCTCATGAAATAGCGTTTTTCCTTTATCCTTTAATTCTGGCCATAAATTACGATTTCATAGTCACTGATGGCATGAGAGATGAGGACCCAAACTGCGGAGACTTAATCTGTTTTTTGACAAACCCTCTGCTGGCCCCTGCCACTCTGGGCGAGCTTCATCTGGCCCCGCTCTGGCCTGAGGGCCTGGAACAGAGTTTCCATTGCTCCTCAGGGAACAGCTCTGCCTTCCTCCAAGGGGTCCCCCGGGCTTCGAGTGCTGTGACGTCAGCAGACAGAGTCGGCTTCCGCAGGGCATACCCACCCGGGCGGGAGGACTGGCTGCCGGCTGTGCGATCCCATTTGTCTGGATTTTACTTGGATTTACAGCTCTCACAGAAACAGGATTCTGAGGTTCAACACAACTGACGCACAAAGCCAGAGTCTAATTTGCTTCTGGAAGGAACTGAGTCACCAAGTCCCTCTCCCTTCTGCTGCTCTTGTAGTAATTCACAAGAACCCTCACCCCGACAGCAGACTGGTATCACACACACCAGATGACTAAGTCCTTTAACGTCCATATGATCATTTACCCCCCAACCAGTCTACAGATTGGGCAGAAATATTAATATTCCTCTTTCAGAAATAAGGAAGTGTGGGATTAGACAGCAAGGCAAGGTCACCCAGCTAGCAAGTGATGAAGTGGTCCTGGACCCCAATTTCCTGAACCCCCTCCTTTACACCAAGCCGTGTCTGCCTTCCCCAAGCCCTGAAGTGGGAATAAGACCTTCCAGAAGCATCATTTAAATATTTTTAAATCAAAATATTGCATAGGTTAAGAACAAACCCAAATCATACACTTAAAGCTCAGTGAGCTTCCCACAACTAACACACCCATTTAGCCAATATCCACTATCCAGGTCAAAAACCAGAACATTTCTCATTTCTCCCCAGAACCTTGGTGCCATCAAACTTTGGTGCCACCATGCTGTCACTATTCAAGGATGAAGTAATTTTATTCAGTTGTGACTTTAAAGTGTGCCTTTACCCTCAAGGTATAATGCTCCAAGAATTTCCATTCTTGGGAGAAAGAGAAAACTGGTTTCCAGGTGGACCTGGTTTAATGTTAAGAGCAGCAGGCAGGGACTAAACTGGAGCTAGAACCCCTCTCTGTAGGCCTGAAGTTTTCAAGTCTCTTTGGAACCGCCAGTATAAATAGTCCCTGTGGATCTGGGCTCAGTGTGATGGACTGACAGATCTGGCTCCGTAAGAATGTTATAGGCCAGACAGACTCCATTTTGCTCTGAGACTCCATGTTATGTAGGAAATAAGCTTCTCCCTTGGGAACACCCCCCGCCTCTCTGCCTTAGCATGACATAGCAATACAAAATGATAATTCTTATATAATGAAAAATTGCTCTCTTTTGATTCCTATTGCTCCTAAACAGTGTACCATATGAAGTAACCATTCTTTAGTTTGTACCTAGGTAAGGGTCGTTTTGACCCACTTCCCCCTCTGTTGATGATCTCATGATGTTAGTTTGTAATTTCGAATCATAGCAACAAACACTTATGATTGATGTGATTTTTGGTATAAGAACCCCTACAACCCTATGATTGGGACTGTTCTCCCAGTAGTCATTTTTGGGGGCATTGTGTGAGACAGTCAGCTGGCTGGCTTAATAAAGACTCAAATTTGAACTTCTCAGTGGTGATCGGTCTGTTCTTAAGTTGCACCCCGTAACACTCAGCACATGCATGTCCTCTGTGGGGGTTGCCAACAAAAGTTCATTGTGGGGATGGGTTAGGATGAGAAATGCTAATGCTCTGGGGAGACAGGTCAGTCCCCCACAGTTGTTGATACCTGCCAACTTTTACTGCTCACTGTGTCCTCAGAGCTCCAAGTGCTTCACATACATTTCATCTCATCTCCCAACAGGATAATGAGTATGATTTCATCTCTAGCACAGAACCTGGGAATCCCTTTGGCTGCAAGTAAAACATATCCTTTTTTTTTTTTTTTTTTTTTTTGTGCAGTGCTGGGGATTGAACCCAGGGCCTTGTGCTTCTGAGGCCAACACTCTACCAACTGAGCTATATTCCCAGCCCCATATCCTTCTTTAAACCGGGAAATTTAGCTATATCATACAATAAATTCTGAAGGAGGACCCTTCTACTTTGCTACAAGAGCTCAAGGGAGATGTCTGTAGCCAGGCCTTTTCTGTTTTTCTCTTGTCTGTTGCATTTAGTTGCAGATGGCCCCATCAGGAGATGGAGTCTAATCCCTCACTTTCTGAATCCCTGATGCACCACGTGACTGTTGACAAGTCAAATGAGATGGAAGTGAGTAGGAGAGTTCTGAAGCTAGACCTCGGGAGAACTTGGGCTCTGACTCTGGTTCTCCTGAAATGCTGCTGCATCTGAACAAATCTGGGCTAGCCTCCATTCATGGGAGAGAGACTCAGCCATCCCCTTGAAGGCCCCAGACATTAAAATGATCCCAGGCAGTACCTTGTGCAATGGATGAACCATCCCAGCTGAGCCCTGCCCAAATTCCTGACCTGCAGAATCCTGACTAATAAGTGACTGTTATTTTAAGCTGCTATAGTTTAGGATGTCTTGTTAATCAGTACAAACTAACTGATAGAGCTGTTTTGATCTTTTGTCCTTAGGTTTGTCATCTGTCTTATGGCCGCAAAATAGCCACTGTGGTTCCGTAAAACAAAAGTCAAGGCAGGAAGAAGAGGATGGATAAGAAACAGACTATTTTTTTTCACAAAGCTCTTCTTTTGTATTGGGGATTGAAATCTTACGCAATAGCCTTCACACTCTCGAGATACTCATTGGAACTTGATTTTAAGCTCATCCTCACCAATCACTGGCCAGAGGACGCAGCACCATGGTAAATGTTACCATCCATGACTCACCATGAAAAGGGCTCTCTGCCCACCAAACACAGTGGGGTTGTTAGGAGGAAGAGGGAAGAAATGATGTTGGGTCTGTACACCCATTTTATAGGCAGAGGAAACTGAGGTTCATAGAGGTGAGAGGAGCTAGAAACTTGATAGGCAGGCAAGGCAGGACCTCAATTGCAACAATTCTGTATACAAAGTATCTGCTGGGCCAAGCGTGTGAACAAGCACATGATCAACTTCCTGATTGGAGGGGTGTGGGTGCGTGATCATGGGGTGTCTCACTTTGGATGAAGAAACTCCCCTCCCCTAATGTTATCAGTCAATAGCTTTGAAGGTCACCTTCAGCAATACCATATAACCCCTAGATAGCACAGCTCGGTGGCTGCACATTCCGGACCCCTGCCTTGTAGGAGCTGCACTTCCTCTCTATTTAAAGAAAGAAAGAAATTCTGTCACTTTCCTGTACCCTCTCTTGTCTGTGGGTCTCCACAAGACGAAGAGCTCACACCCCACGGCTGAGCATCTCAGATGTACTGTACTTAAACAAAGTCCCAGTCAGATTAAAGGCCCAGTTTCTCAGCAGCAGCTCACAGAGTTGGGGAATGAAAGAACCTCTGGAAACTTCTATTTCACATCATGCTCCATAAAGCCTCAAGTTCTGTGATGTCACCTCAAGCCACTGTGGCCAGGCCTGCCCTGATCTGTCATGCATGTTGGGGTCTCTGTGGAATACTTATTTGGAGAAGACACCACAGGCCTCAAAAGGGACCACTCTTCCAGGTCTAGGCCAACCCCTCTGTGTGGCAGCTAGAGAGGCTGTGGGAAAGACCCACAGTGACCCATCAGTCACCCCTGTGTGGCACCTCAGCGCTGCCTACGTGGGGCGTATCACCATTGGCAGTGTTGTGTTTGTGTGATTATCTGATGAATCAATAGACCAAGAATCCAAGAGGAGAGGGACCGTGTGGCCTAGCACGGTGCCTGGCACGTGGTGGCCCTTCCACAGCACTTCTAGGTTTGTGCCTCTGTAGCCGAGGCAAGACTGGGATGCAGATCCTTGGCCTCCACCTTCTTCTTTCCTTTGAGGAGGAATTAGGATCAGTGGATCCAGGAGGACTAGGAAGGTGAGGCTGTGGTGTGGCTGCCAGGCGATGCTGAATCCCATGTTCTCCATCAACCATTCTTTAGGGAGGGCTTTGCAATAGATAAAAGAAAGTTTGCACTTCTGGAGGGTTCAGACAGCACAGTGGAGGAATGGGCACTGTCGGGAGTCAGGGGCCCTGAGTACCTCCTGAACAAATGCTGGATTTCCGTGTCACCATGAGGAAGTTACTTAAATATGCTGAGACCCAGTTTCCCCATCTACAAAATGGAGGAATGGCGTGTACCAGATGGTTGCTAAAAGGCTCTTATAGAACAATAAAAATACTGGCCGCCATCTCCTGAGCCCCATGCACCATCCTGGGAACCTAATCCTCCCAAAGTACTCATTTCCCAACTGAGGAAATTCTCCAACAGGGGACCCGTCCTGTCCTGGGCTCTAGTATGGCAGAAGCAGAGCTGGAATTTGAACCTAGGTCTGTCTGACCCAAACTCCTTGTACTCTTTGTGCTCTCTTTCTATCTCTATGTCTATTCTATTTCTATCTCTATCTCTTGTCTTTTTAAAGAAAATTTTTATTACTTGATGGACCTTTATTTTATTGGCTTATTTATATGTGGTGCTGAGAATCAAACCCAGTGCCTCACACATGCTAGGCAGGCTCTGAACCACTGAGCCACAACCCCAGCCTCTCTATGTCTGTCTTTGACTTGAGAATCTGTGTATCTGCTCAGAGCAGAAGCAGAAAATAGATGTGACAGCGTCAAGGTCCATGGCAGCCTCGAGGTCCCTGCCACCCAGTGGTTCTGAGATCTGGGGCAAACGTTCCTTAGGTGACACAATAAGCCGTGGGACTCGGGTGGTTAGCTGCAGTGCCACAGGAAGCATAGAGAAACGTGGTCACAGGCCCTGCCCGCAGGGAGCTCAGGGTCTCAGCGGAACAAACTAACTCCAAAGGCACTTTGCAAATTCCAGGAAAGGACTGTAGGAGCTCAGAGTGGGGACTCCAGGAGGGTGAGATTATCCCAGGGCAGCATGGAGCCTGGGCCTAAAAGACAGATATGGTCAGTTTCAGAGGGAAAAAGTATTCTCTCTAATTTATACAGAGAGATTTGTCCTGGAGGATTACATGGCTCACGGGTCTGTTGGAAGAGTTGAAGAAACAGCCCCCCAAAAAGTTCATCTTCCAGGAACAATTCACAAAGTCATGGCAGAACTGAGTGACCAAGTCGATTGTCCCTGCCACCAACAGGAAGCTGCCCACCAAAACAAGATACAGCTGCTCATCTGCTGGCCCCAGACCCACACTGTCGTGACCCTGTGGTCAACATAAACGCATGTGACCCCCTCTCCCCATTTAACTCAGTTCTACAAGAGTCTTCCGTAAAGGCTTCTAATTAGTCAGATGAAAATTACCACCAAGACTCTGGATGCACAAGAGTCTGGAAAATACAATTTGAGCTCTACATTCTCTAAAATACAGAAAGACATGCTGGAAGGAGGCTTAATTTGATATTGGTAAAAAGTTACCAATGAAACCACTTAGGTCTGTGGTATTATTTGTACAAAGGTTTTCAATGTCTCTAATTGATACAGAGTTTCTATTTCATCTTGTGTCAGTTTGGGTACCTTGTATTTTCCAAAGAATTGGCTCATTCATCTACATTGAGCAGTTATTAGCTAGGATAGAGCATAATGAAGCCTGACACTACACCCACTGGGCAAAAGTAAACTTCTCCTCCTCAGATTTGGGAGATACAGGGACAGTTTCTACCTGTTTAGGCCAGAGCTAGGAAGCTGCCTAGACGTTAACAGGGAGGAATAAGGGGACATGGGAGAGGCCTTTTTGTAGGCAGGCCAGCTCCTTAGGGAAGCGATGGGAGATCCCATGTCTATCCAGGCACACCTGCAGAAGCTAATGTATCCACTGCAGTGGGGGCTTTAGTGTTCTTGATACAGTGGACACCTCTCGGCAGGCCTTTAACATTCCTGTGAAACCCATCATATGCTGTCATGTTGAATCAATGTGATCCCATCCCCCATCCCACCTTCTTCAGCTGATGGAATCAAGGGTAGATCCTCGATCCTAGGAAGATTGATTTGGGACTAAGAACTTCGTTTAAGCTGGTCTTGTGCTAGGGATTGAACCTAGGGCCTCACTCATGGTAGGTGAGCATTCTACCACTGAGCTACATCCATAGCCCCTGGGCTGGTCTTTTGAGTGGAGGAGCTATGAAAACCTTACTGGTCTTGGTGGCCATGGCAGAGAAGCAGAGAAGGCCAGGAAGCAGATAGCAGAACACAGTGAGTCACAGAAAGAGCTCTCTTGAAGTTCTTCTGGGTCCCATGTCTGGGAGCTCTTTGTCCTTTGTCCTTGGTGCTTTGGGAGAATCTTCTCTCTCTCTGTGTGTCTGTCTCTCTGTCTCTCTCTCACTCTGTGTGTGTGTGTGTGTGTGTGTGAGAGAGAGAGAGAGAGAGAGAGAGAGAGAGAAGAGAGAGAGAGAGAGAGAGAGAGAGAGAGAGAGAGAGAGAGAGAAAGAGAGAGAGAGAGAGAGATAGAGAGAGAGAGAGATCTCTGTTACCTCTAAGACTGAGGGTTGAAAGTCAAAGACATTTAGACCCAAAGTCAGTCAGGTAAGGAAGCAAGAACTTCCTCATACGTGGTTCAGGATTACTGGGAAATCCTGTGAGATTTAATTTAATGTTCTACCACTATTAGGAGGTTGTGGAAAACTTTAGGCTGTAGGACCTGGTGGAAGGAAGTTAAGTCATGGGGGCTATGCCTTCTAAGGTGTGCTGGGGTCACAGCCCCTTTCTCTCTCTTTCACTTCCCAGCCACCATGATGTGAGCAACCTCGCTCCAGTGTGCTCCCCACAGTGGTGTTTGATCTTGCCACAGGCCCAGAGTGATGGGGCCAAGTGACCATGGACTGAACCCTCTGACACCATGAGCCAATATGAATCTATCTTCTTTCAATTTGTTTACCTCAGGTATTTTGTCACAGCAACGGAAAGTTGACTAACACAGAAGACAAACATGGATGCCTGTGTGAGATTATACAACTGCTCATATTCATTTATACATGCTTATGATATAAGCAAAGAAGAAGATGACGCTCTCTGCAATTTCACTTGAGTAGTTACACGTATAAAGAAAGTCGTGAATGAGTAAGACTTTATGGTTGGCCAAGCTTGGTCCAAATATCAATGCAGAGAGTCTAGTGAGTGGTGTGGGGCCATGATGAGCTACTCCCCTCTCAGGCTAGTCGAGTAGGCTGGTCTCTCCTCAGCCCCTTCACCATGTCATGCCCAAACTCAAGAACAGATTGAGACCCCGACAACTCCTCAACTAAATGCTGTGCATGCACATAACCAGGGAAAATGACATTGTGTCAACACTTCGCATCAGAATTTCTCTTCATTTGGGAAAATTCCTTGATAAATCACAAAGGGAAGAAGGACTAAGTGTTGCCAAGGGTCAGTGTGCCAAGATAAAAAGCCAAACTACTCTGCTGGAGATGTTTTGCTGAGACTTTTGCTTCAGGAAAGAAGTGGGAAAGGAGAGAGAAGAGGGCAGAGATGGGAGGGAATGAGGAGCAGAGAGACGGGGGCCTGGGCGGTGTGGGGTCAAAGACCTGAAGGAAGCCCCTGCTGCTGGGAGGCCAGGTGGGCTTGAGGAACCCAAGCGGGTGGTCGGCGGGCACGTTCCCCACAGCACGAAGCACACGCCTCGACTCCGACAGACGCCACTCTATCAGGACCTGCCATTCCCACATGTTCTGTGTGGATCCATTTTCTTTTCTTTGGCTGGGGCTGGTGAGGATGCTGGAGAGGAAGAGCAGAAAGGGGGACGTTTGAAGGAATCCGGTGTGAAGCGGAGATGCCACTTAGAAAACCGGGTCCCCAAATCTGGAATGGGCATGGAGGGCGTCACCCATGCCCTTACCCAACCCTGGTAATTCACAGATACCTTAAGGACATTTTCAACAGACTTTGGACCTGAGAATTCTAGCCAATCCGATTTAGATCTCAAAAGGCAGGAAGGCCCCAGATCCATAGGGTTTGGCTAAAGAGTGGAAGATTGCAACCTCAAACACGAATCCCAGACTCTGCAGTGGCAGTTTCTGATGAAGACTGGGGAGAAAATCCAGGAAGACTGTGTGCCCAGATCCACGATGTGAATCACGAGGGGTATGAGGGAATTTCAACAGTCCTACTCCCCACTTTCCCAGTTAAGGGGACTGTGGCCTATTTCTGGCTAATGGGACCTAAGCAAAAGTCTGCCAAGTTGAGTGCAGGGTGAGAGCGAGGATTCTGGAAATCTGTGCTTTCCTCTTTTGTCTTGAACATGGACATGACTGCTGTCGGTGTGGTGGCAGCCATCTTGTTACCATGAAGGAAACGTCAAGAGAATTGGAGTCGTGGGTCCTGACAGAGTTGAGCTGCTGAATCAAAACCAGCGGCCATCTGCTTCCGGCCTTGTTACTGAGATCAACAGACCCCTTCTGGTTTATAGTCACTCAGGTCAGGCTCTCTGTTTCTTGTATTGAACACACATCGAACTGGTACAGAGGTAGATGAAGGAAACTGCTGCCCAAATGATTTGGATTTACTCCTGCTTGAGAATTAAAGACAAATTCAGAGGACAATTTAATCATATGCCTGGAACCACAGGCTCAGCTCAAGCCCCGGTAGAGAATAGGAAAGCACTGCCAAATCTCATTACCCAAGGCACAGAACGGCCCTCCTGTGGAGCATCAGAGTTAATGATGTGTCTCAGTCTCACCCACTGGCAGAGCCAAGGCAGCCAGACACATCCAGTGATGGATACTGCCTCATCAGCTGCGAGCTGGCTGGGACTGCAGTCCCCAGTCACCAACAGGGTCCCACCGGAGAGGCCTGAGGCACTTCCGGGCAAGAAAATCTACCCAAAGCAGGTAACCGTTGTCCTCACTTTGTGAGAAAACAGATAAGATGAGAGTTTTAAGGACTTTGTGTTTACATTAATTGATTAAGTCCTTAAGCGTGTATTAAGTACCTACTGTGTACTAGGTCCTATGCTCTGACTCCAGGAAGGACAATAAATCATGGACACAAATAACTTCAACATAAGCCAAAAGGATTCTGGAGTCTCACTGGAGGGACGAAGGGCACAGGAGTCTGGGGAGGAAGATGACCGTCTGTGCATTACCAGTGTGGGGGAGAAAGTCACTCCGTTCAGCCCCCCGGTACTCTGAGAGCATGTGTGACATCAAGATATAAAAATAAAAGGAAACAGAGGAAAGGTATGGACTCGTACTGGAGGGCAGGGACTGTTCCTGATCGATCCCTAGCGCCTAGAACATGCTAAGTACCCCGTCTTTGATGCCAGTAGCTTGTGGAGGCGCCATGCTGTGTACCTGAGGGATATGGATGGAGGACTGAGATCATTTCACAGAAGAGAAGACTGCCAGGGCCTCCCAGCCGTGAGGGGCATCAGGATTTGCACCATTACTGTCTAAATCCAAACCCAGGCTCCGTCCATCCACCACACTCCACCGACCTTGTCTGTCAATCAGGACATTCAGAAAACCCAGTTAAGGGCTGGGGAGATAGCTCAGTTGGTAGAGTGCTTGCCTTGTATGCACAAGGCCCTGGGTTTGATCCCCAGCACCACAAAAAGAAAAAGAAAAGAAAAAGAAACCCCAGCTAAAACTGACTTAAACAGAGAAGGGATTTCCGGGACCACATAGCCAGAGTCCAGATACAGGTTCAAGTAAGGGTTGAGTCCGAAGCTCCCAGGACACCACCCCGCCCCAGGGTCTTCTGATATCACAAGCCTGTGTTGCTAAGCTTCTCCCTCCAGCTTCATCCATATTTGCTCCTTCACAGAACAGGCCTGGGCTCTCTGGGCGCACAGTGGTGTCCCCATTCAAGACCTCTCCACCTGGAACCAAGGCATGAAAGGGGGCAGGCTCGGAGACCTCGCAGGAAGGAAAGACAGCTTCACCTTTGGCAGATGTCTTTGTGCATCTCATTGGCCTTGGTGGGAACATCACTTTTATATCCAGAAAAAGATGATTTTTCTGTTACTTTTTAAAATTTAATATCAAATCAATTAAGATTAGAAATTTGAAACCTAGTTCTTTCAACCTTTAAGTTCAACTAGTCTCCCTGTACGTCCAGCAAATTTGAATAATCAAGGTTAAGGGAGCTTTTGCGATAAACATTTTAAACCTAAATTGAATAAATTTAAACATAAAATTCATGTAGTCAATTTCCTTTTACATACTGTAATCTAGTAAACAAGACCTTTTAAATACTTAAATAACGCTTGAACTATGGTGACTTTTAAGCCTTCTTAAATGTTCCAAATCACTTTACAAACTTAATGAAACAACTTGTACCTCTTTTAATACAAAATCATAAATCTAAATCAATTACTCAAACATATATCTTAATTGGGATTATGAATTAACCTCTTAGATACTCCAATATACTATATAAATCTTGCATATTACACATACTTAAAAATGCATCAATTATGCCTTAACCAAACCCACAAAAAATTCCATTTGTGTGTATTATCTACTCATTGTGTCTATGAACAAATGTTAAAACTTCCTGGGGTTCAAAGACTCTTTCTATGCAAAAACACCTATGTCATCTTAGCAAGATGGTGCCCTTGTCTCAGTACCGGAAGCAGGTGGGCTTGTGAAGGCCTGGCAGGTACAAAGCACTGTACAGGCCTGAGCGGCTGAGACATGCTGAAACCTGCTCACCGTTTCAGATCCCATAAATTCTAGAGAGGTCGTGGCAGAGCAGACACGAGGGGCAGGGGACAGCGTTTCAATCATGTAAGACATTGTGGGACATCCTAAAGACTTTGAGTAACAAGGGAAACCTCTGAAGTGCTTTGAGCAGAGGAGTGATATTCCTACTTTAAGATTCAATTCTCTCCAGTGAGTTGTGAGAGGTCATCTGAGGGCTTCTGAGGAAACTTGGTTTGAGCTTTAAAATGATCAGCACATACCTTTTGATTTAATTCTAGGTATTGTCCCATGAAGATATGATGCTTGATATGGCAATCATTTTGTGACTATGAGGAAGCTAGATGAAAACAATATGACACTAAATAATGGCAAAGATGAAAATTTGATTTTTTTTTCTTCCACGTAGTTTATTGATGCTTTGCAGTTGAACATAAGGATGGGATTTACTGTGACAGATTCCTACTTGCACACAATATAACAGTGTATTTTGCCCAATGTCATTGCCCAGTATTTCCCCTTTTCCTCCCTCCAAAATGGATAATTTTAAAACAACTTTGACATATAACTTACAAAATTCATTCATTTAAATTCAGTGGTTTGAAGTATATTCAGAGTTGCATGACCTTTGCCCCAGTAAAGTTCAGGACTTTTTCATTACCACAGAAACAAACCCTGCCCATTAGCAGTCACTCATGTGTCTGTCACTCATCATGGCTTATCAAACCCTGGGTGGCCATAGATTGGCCTCTTCTATCCTTCTTGTATAGCATCATACTATAGGTGGCCTTGTGCGGCTGGGTTCTTTCACTTAGCGTAATGTTTTCAAGGTTCATCCATGTTGGAACTCATATCAGTATTTTATCCCTTTTTAATGCTAAATAGTATTCTACTGTAGAACATACCATATTTTATTTATCTTTTCATCAGTTGTTGGACATTTAGGCTGTTATAAATTTTATCTGTTATAAACAATGCTGCTGTGAACATCTGTGCACAATTTTGGGGTGTACAAGCATCTTCAGTTCCCTTGGGTATTTCCCTATAAGTGGAAATTCTGAGGTTGTGTTCAAACTTTTCAGGAATTTTTCAGATTGTTTTCCAGAGTGACTGCACCATTTCACATTCCCACCAGCAAGAGGTGAGGGTAGCAACGTCACCAGTACATGACAACACTTATTGTCTGTTTTATCAAAGTCATCCAGTGTGTGAGAACTGACCAAACGGCTTAGATTTATGTTTTCCTAGTGCCTAACGATGCTAAGTGTCTTCTAATGTGCTATTGGTCATTGTATATCTTCTTTAGGGAAATGTCTATTCATTCATGTCCTTTGCCCACTTTTAAATTGGGGTGTCTTTTGGGTGATAATTGTTCTTCATAGAGTCTGGATTCTAGTCCCTTATCAGATGTATGATTGGCAAATCATTTTTCCCATTCTCTGGGGTATCTTTTCACTTTGTCATTTCACTTTGTGGATGATGTCCTTTGATACATAAAAGTTGGTAATTTTAATGAAGTCCAATTTATCTGCTTTTTCCTTTGACACTTACACTTTTGATATCATCTATAAGAAGTGTTTTAGTTCCTAAGGAATTACTCTTCTATTTTTTATGAGTCATATATTTAAAGTTGTACACATAGATTTGTGATCCACTTTCATTGTGGTGGATGAGGTGAGGTGAGGAGCTTCACTCCTTTGCAGGAGATTATACAGTTGTCTCTGCACCATTGGTTTAAAGTCTCTTCTTTTGTTTGAAATGTCTTGGAGCCATTGATTGAAATGTAAGGGACTATCTCTAAATTCTCAATTCTATTTCATTGATCTGTTCATCTACCCTTATGCCAACACTACATTACTGTGGCTTTGCATTAAGTTTTAAAATTAAGAAATGCAAGTTCTTTGATTTTGTTCTTTTTCATGATTGGGATAGATCTTCTAGGTCCCCTGCATTTTTTCATATGAATCTTAGGATTACCTCTACAGTTTCTGCAGAAGAGACATCTTGAGTTTGATAGGGGTCACATTCTAGTAGATCAGTTTGAGGAACGCTGTCCTCTGAACAATATTGTCTTTTAATTCCTCTACATACGGTGTTGCTCCATTTTTTTTAAGGATTTTAGACTTATTTCTAAGTATTTTTTCTTTCTGACACTATTGTAAATGGACTTTTTTCTGAATTTTAGTTTTTATATTATTCATTGATGATATTTTAAAAATACATTTGATTTTTGTATGCTTACCTTGCAGCCTGCACCTTTGCTGATTTTTTTCATTCACAGTAACAGTTTCATGTGGATTTCTCAGGACTCTCTACATACAAAATTATGTTATGTGCAAATACAGTTTTATTTCTTCAGTCTAAATGTCTTCATTCCTTTTTCTTGCCTATTTGTTTGGGTTACTAACTCTGGGATAGAGGTGAATAGGAGTGTCGAGAGATTTCCTTTTCTCATTCTTGGTTTTAGGGGGAAAGTATTCAGTCTCTCATCATTATATACAATGGCAAATGGGGGTTCTTCATAGGTGCTCTTTATCAAGTTGAGAAAATTCTATTTCTAGCTTGTCAATTATTTTTAACCACAAAATGGTGTTGTATTTCCCCAATTGCTTTTCTGCCTCTATGGAGATGATCATGTGGTTTTTGTTCTTTATTCTGTTAGTGTTGTAGATACATGAATTAACTTTTGAATATTCACCCAGCCTCACATTCTTGGGATAAATCCCATTTGATCCATGGTTTATAATGCTTTTTATATGTCATCAGATTTGGGTTATAGGGATTTTACTGAGGATTACTGCATCTATGGCTATGAGGGATATGGGTTTATAGTTCTCTTTAAATATTTTTCAAGATTTAGTATCAGAGTAATATTGGCTTCATAGAATGAATTAGAAAATGTTGTCTCATTCTATTTTTTGGAAGAGTTGTGAAAAATTAATGTTAATTCTTTAGGTATTTGGCAGAGTTCATCAAACTATCTGCACCTGAACTTTTCTTTATGAAAAACTTTTAGTAGTACCAGGGATTGAACCCAGGGGCACTTAACCTGGGTTAAGTCACATCCTTGAGCCCTGAGCCACATTCTTAGCCCTTTTTATTTTTTATTTAGAGACAGGGTCTTGCCGAGTTACTTAGGGCCTTGCTAAGTTGATGAGGCTGGCTTTGAATTCACAATCCTCCTGCCTCAGCCTCCTGAGCCACTGGGATTACAGGCGTGTGCCACCGTGCCCAGTTGGAGCTCTGTTCTTAAGGCCTCCCTCTTCCTCTGGACAAAGTTTCTATACTACTTTTCCAAAACTGGGGGTGGAGACGGCAACCTGTTCCTCTTTTAGTGACAAACCTGCTTTACAAATAGGTGCTGGTGGAGGCAGCAGCCTCTGGTTTTCTCAGCTCCATACTCCTGATGTGGAGGCATCTGCCTTACTGTCAAGTTGGGGAAGGTAATCAGGGCCCCATATTCTCAGCCTGATGTCTGGGGCAGAGCATTCACCCTACAAGGGGATGCTGAGTGGAGGAGTGGTCCCAGACCTCTAAGCTTCTGTTGCCTGGGACTCAGCCTCTATAATATGGAGCTAGGTGGGATGAGAATGTGTGGTGACCTGCCATTCTCTAGCCCTAACCTAGAAGCTGAGAGAGAAGGAAGTCTTTTTCCTTGTCTGTACCCACCTATGTGTTAGAAGGAAAATCTTTATTCCAATTAAATCCAGCAGAGTTTATTTGAGCAAAGAAAAACAAAACGAAGTGAAATGAAACAAAAAAATGACTCACGAATTTGGCAGCTCCTAGAACCAGAGCAGATTCTGAGAACTCCTACCAACACTGGGATCTGTCAGCTTTTACAGAAAATGGAAATGAGAGAGGGAGACAACTTAATTGGTTAATTGGTTATAGGACCTCCTGCAATTAACTAAAGCTCAGCTACTGTGATGAACCTTCATATTGGTTTGGTTTGTTGATGCTGAGTGAAGGAGTCAAGTCCAAATCAATGACCTCCCACAAATTTTATTTAACCTGTGGCAGATGATCATGCTGAGCTGGGGCAAGGGGCAGGAACCAGGCCATGGCTTAAGTGCTAAATGCTTCTTTGTTCACTTTATGTCTTTAAGACAATCTCCAGAGAATCAAAGTGACTATTTAAGAAAAATAATAACTTTTGCCAGTCATGTTTTTTCCACGGGAAAAAGTCTACAAAGCTCCTCATACTGTCTTTTCAGAAGCCCTTCCAAAGATGAAATTGGATCTTTAATTAGACCACGCTGGAGATTTACTGCCTACTACTGAGTTCTTCAGCTTCTTGTTATGTGAGGTTTGAAAAAACATCTTTATTGTACGTGTCTGTTACTTGTGGCCAACAGCATCCTGGTTGCACCTGAACTTCATGAGCCTGAACCAAGGCTGAGTGTCCCCATCTGGAGAGGTGACATCAGGTAAGGCCTACTTTAAAATCCCAACACCTGTAACGCTCTAGACTGTTCGTCTGCTATTCACTGGTAAATCTCTTTCACTGGACTGTGATGTTGAGACTCCCGTCTAATTGTTCTCACACCCCAGCTCTGGGCCTGGTGCTTAGTATATGTATGAAAAATTAGTGAATAAAGGAATAGCTATTTCAGGGTAGCTTAATTACACCCTTTAATCCATCCCTACAGACTTCCAGACCCAATTTCAAATTTGCATCAGGACCAGACCTGGTGATACTGGCTACTGAGGCGTCTGAGGATGTTGGGCTTAGCTAGAATTTGAACTTTGTTTCTACCTCTGTCTCACAATCTCTAAATTTCAGTTTTTGATCTGTTCAATGGAACAACAGTACCAGTCCACTTTAAATTTTATCATAATAACTGACACTATTGGATGTTGACTGAGTCAGACGTGGTTCTAAACTCCACATGACTTCCCTGCTTCAACCCTTTCATTAGTATTCCATCCCCTCATCTTAAAAATAGGAAATCTGAGGCACAGAGGTGGTAAGTAGTAAAGTTAGGATTCGAACCTTAGTATTTCAGCTCCAGAGTTCTTTCCCATTCCACATCTATGTACATGAATTCAATGCATGCATCCAAAATGGTTTGCCACAAACACTTTTTTAAGCGACAATCTGATCATGTCCCCTACTCATCCACAACCACTTCACTTAAAAGGCCTCGATGGTTCTACTCCATTCTTAGGCTCAAGGTAAAATGCCCCACTCCACTCCCGCTCTCCTGCTCACCACTCCACTGCAGCCCCTCTGGCCCCTCTGTTCCCTCACACTCCCAGCTTCTCTGCTCTGCCACAGGACCCTTCCACATGCTGTTCCCTTTGTCCTCAGTGTGTTCCCCTCATCTTTCCTCCTCTTCACCTCTTCACTCCTGCTCATCCTTCACTTCCTCAGGGCAGCTCTTGCCATTATCTCAGACTATCAGGCCCTTCCACCCAAGAGAACTGGGGCTCTAGGGACCTCTCCTTGGTGCACATTTATCTGATTCATTTGCGTGCTCACTGGTTGGTATTTGGACTATGAGCTCGGGGCTTACAGGACCTTGGCTTGTGTTGGCTAAGCACTGTACCCCTAGTGTCCAGGGACCTAGTGGCATCTTGTATCAAGCAGGCATCTTGTATCCACCTAATATTTTTTGGAGTACGAATGAATAACTGATGGGTGTTCTAACCTAGACGGCAGTCTCAGGCCTCATCCTTGGCCGGGGCCAGAGTCCCAGTGCAGCTAGTTACTCAGCCAATTATGTCACAGGCCTCGTTCATTCATTCGGCTAAGATTCATCCAGTCCCTGCCGCGTGCCTGGAATTACTCCAGCAGCTGGGAATTCCGCGGTAAGCAAGACCAAGATTTTGCCTTCATGAAACTCACATTCCGATGTGGGTTCATAATGAACGTATAGTTTGAATAACGTGAGGAAGAAGAAAACTAAAACCGAGTGAGAAGAAGGGGTGGGGTGGGTGATTGCTCTAGCCAGAGGGGCCAAGGGGGCTTCTCTGATGTGGCGGCACCTGAATGGAGACCTGCACCCAGTGACAGAGCAAACCCTGCAAAGACCTGGGACGAGCCTTTGAAGCCGGGGAAGTGCCACAGCCCAGGCCCCGCAGGGAGCCAGCTGGGCCCCCGGGGAAGGGCGGGAAGGCCCTGGGGACAGAGCGGTGAGTCAGGGTCCCCATAGGGCACCAGGAAGAGCCGGAAGTTGACAGCTGCACCTCTGTTGCTGCAGGGAACTGGTGTCAGATCGTCCCCTGGAGATCCTGCCGGAAGCCTGCACTCTAAGACAATGGAGCGGAAATGAGTGGGCTTCGGAGGACGAGGACACTCGTACCCACTCGCCAACGCCTTTGGATGGGTCAAGCAGGCCCCTGCCGTCGCACTCACTCACGTCTCCACTGGAAAGTGCTCTGGCTTCGGGTTCATTGTTTTCAGAACAGAAACAGTTTCCAACCCCACCCTCCCCCTCTCCCACTCCTCTGTCTTAAACTATGGTGGGTAGAATGAACCGGAGAAGGAAACTAGGAGATCAAGAACAAACCCGAAACCTCGAGACCAAGAGGATGCTGTGACTGGCTTCAGGGTGCAGGACCTCAACCCCTGCCCACCCTTGAGATGACCCAGCTTGGGGGTCATCACACCCGAGCGAGTAGACGACCACCTGTTTCCGCAGGCCTGGGGCAGGGCCTGAGAATGTGCCGGTCTTCAAGCTCCGGGTGATGCCGGTGCTGCGGGTGCAGGGCCAACTCTGAGGACCACCGCTGCGGGTCAGAAGAGCCTCCTCCACTGGTTCCTCTGGACTGTTCACTGCAGTGCAGTGCCCTCCGGGCGCACCTCGTGGCCTGTGCTTTTAGGAATTTCTCGCTTTTCTTCCTGGGGTAAAGCAGAGGCGGAGACAGGACCGGACCGGGAGTTGAGTGTCCAGTCCGGGGCTGGGCTCAGCCCCCAGGAATTTGCTTGTGAAAAGAGCTGTCCCAAGGAGACAGCCAGCCGTGTCCTCTCCCCCGCCCCTAACTGAAGTGTGCGCACAGTGAGCCCCTTTCCTCTGGACCTCAGCGTTCTCGTGGGCCAAACACGGGACTGGGCTGGCTTTGCACCCACGCTCTTCTTTTGGAGACTCTGAGCTTGGGGACACTGTCCCTGAAGCCCGCACAATGCCTGGCATAGAACTGGGACCCCTGAGTCCCCCTGTGGCCACCTTTCTTGTGCTCACACACAGGTGTTTGCACACCCTGTTGTGGCTCCAATATGTCCCTAAATTTCATGTGTTGAAAACTTCATCCCCGATGCAAACCTTTGAAAGGTGATTAGGCCGTGAGCGTGCTGCCACCAGAATGGATGAATGTCACCATCAAAGAAGTGGATTGGTCATTGCCTGAGTGGCTGTGTGATCAAAATGCGTTCGGCCCTCTCTTGCCCTTCCACCTTCTGGCATGGGACCATGCAGACCAGAGGCCCTAGCCAGATACTGGCACCATGCTCTGGGACTTCCCAGAACCATGAGCCAAATAAATGTCTGTTCTTTATAAACTGCTCAGTCTCAGGTACCCGGTGACAGTAGCAGAAGATGGATAAAGATGCACCCCAGGGGCCATATTCCTCCTGTTCTGCTACCCAGCTTCTGCTCTGGGAGTCCTAGTGTTACCAAAGTCAGGTTCTGAAGCTCATCCTATGGAAAACCCCCTTCTCAAATCCAGGGGGTTGAGCGGTTGCAGATATAGGAGAGGAATCATGGGGGAGGGGTAAGCTAAGAAGAGGGAGGGATATTTGTGTCTTTTCTGGGAATAGGCAGAGATCTTCCAGGAACTTGGGTGCCACCTCTTTTTCCTACCTTTTATGACCTGGTATTTCTGGTCATGGCAGTGACACCATAGGTGTCCTTAGCTTTGAGGGGGAAGAGAGACTAGGTGCATCTAGATCGAGTTAATCCTATATTATAATTTTGGACAAAACACTTCTCAAGTGTCCCTCATGTCTACACGCAGAGCTGAGTAGCATCTGACCCAAAGGTTAAGGCAGCAGAGGGGACAGACACAATATAAAGGCAGAGGTGCCACGCCCTTTCCTCCCCTCTCCACTGGACATCTATCTGCAGGCCCAAGTGAAGGGTCAGTGTTTTCAGCAAAACTGACCTTGGGGTTCCTGAAAAGTAACCCAAGCCATCATTATCATCTTAACTCGCATGTCAGGTGTTGTCTGCAGCAAAGCTGGCGGGAGACTAATATATTTCCCAACCGTGTGACCTCCAAAATTAGTGATTGAAGTCAACTAAGAGCAAAGGAAGCTAGAGGGTTTACTTAGTTGTTTCCTTGGTAACACTAGCTTATGCATGTTCCCAAAGGTCTCCCAACCAGCCTCTCCCTCTCAGCCAGCATCCCAGACAATGTCACCCCCTCCCTACCTCCTTTAGCGTTTTGAGAAGCTGTTTAGCTTGATGGTGGAGAGACCTCGTTCCAGATATCCTGAACCAGGCCGCCATTTAAAGTTCTGTGGCCGTCGAGCAAGTTATAGACCTTCCCTGGGTCTCTGCTATGTCTCAGAGGTCTTCCCTGACTTTAATTTATATTGCTCTCTTTCCTGATTGACCATATATAGTTATGATATAGAAGATAGATAATGTGGGAGATAATAAGAGCTCCCTCCTCGTGGATTTCCTAGGAGGATTCAAGGAGTTCTCCTGTCCTCAGAAGAGAGTCTGATGCCTTGAGTTAATCTTAGCTCTGGTTCTTGGGGGTCATTCTGGTGAGTGGCCAAGAGTGCTAAACTCTCCTTACCTGTACCCAAGGTAGAGTGGACAGACTTTATCAGAATCATCTGGGGACTTTGCAGAAATGAAGATTTCTGCTCCCTTCCCCAGACTTCCCAGATTATGATCTGAGGGGTCTGGTGAGGCTCCGGGTTTGCATTTTTGCAATTTCCTCTGGTGACTCTATGCAGAGTGGGCTAGAGAAGGAACACTTTGGAATGGGGTGAATCCAGGTTTGAATCCACACCAAGCACTCGGCTGGGGGCAGGGGGGCTGGAGAAAAGCTCTTTCCTGGGACCCTAAGGAGCCTCACATATTAAAGTGGGATGAAGGGTGCAGACACCAGGTGCCTGGCCCAGTGAGCACAGAGTCCCCCACCCCGCTCTCCTTGGCATTCCGGAAGTGCTCCTCCACCCCCCAGGTGGGGCTTCTGCCTCCTCCGCCTCCTCCCAAAGCCTGACACCTCCTCACACTGGGTCCCATCCATCCAACGTGGCGCTACCCCTTCTCTTCCATCCTGCAGCCCTGGTTACTAGTACCCAGTGTGTGAGGCCCCATGGGAAGAGCCAAGATGGGGAAGAGATCTGGGGTAGTAGGGGAAACAGAATAACAGAGACATTTTACACAGGTAACTTCCTGCTCTAAGTACCTCTTAAGAAAAAGTGTGCTTTCTTCATGGTTGAACACTAATTACCATTTGGAAGCTATTTGAAGAGTGTATACCATCAAGGTCAAGTGCTCGCTACAAGACAAATTACGTGAATGAATTAATTAATGGAGCTATGGATGATGGACAGATGAGTGAATGGTGGAAGTTCTTCACCAAGGATAGAAAGCAGCCCTACTAAGAGAAGGGCTGCTGCAGGATGCTCCGGACTCAAACCTCACCTGGACCACCAGAGGGGAGAAGTTCTTTTCTTCCTGCCCTCTCTGGCCCCTTGCCTCCTTAACTATCTGCCAGGCTTAAAGGCTTTTAAAAGGTGAGACCCCAAAACTGTCTTTGGCAAACTCTCTTATTGCTATGCCTTTTTGAAGGGTTTATTTTTCTTTTGTTTCCTGGAAGAATGATCTATTTGAAAAATTCCATTGTAGTCTAAGGCTACTCCAAGCAAAGGAAGCATGCTCCATTTTAGTAAGGCGATAGTATTCACTTTCTATTAACTCACTTTTGTAGAGTGCTTTATAGATTACAAAACACCTGCATCCTCTAGCTCCCCGTGCACAAGTGTGAGACCCTCTGCTCCCTCAGTGCCCGAAACCAATGCTCAAATGGAGCGGGACCTCCAGTCATGACCCTGCATGGACCACGTCTGAATTGAGCCTACAAAAGCAACATTTGTCTCTTGCTCATGTCCCACATGGGCGAGGGGTGGGTACCCACTGGAGGGATGGGCTGGCTGCAAAATAAAAGCTGCGGAAGTAGAATATCAGAAAATAAGACAAAAAGCAGGGGCATGACACCCAGAAGGGTATGTCTGTAACAAAGAAGTCTGCACTTGCTTTATTAATAGCAGGACAGACAGATCAAAGGGGACCAGGAGGTATAAGGTTTCAGTGTGGGAGGACTCTTTTTCCGTGCTTACTTCTCCGTGTGGTAGGGTATTGCAGTAAACAGGCTATTTGGCCCCGGGATTGTGTTTGAACTTGAGCTACAACAGGGTGTCAGCTTGAGTCGGGCATTCTCCCACTAGGGGGTTCTGCCTGGGAGTTCCCAAAACAGGGCTCATTTCGTGCAGGGCTCATTGATGTCTTCCCACACTTGTCCTTCTTTGCTAGTTGGAAACTGAGGGATGACATGGCCCATTCATGGATCCAGCCACCAGAACCCAGATGTGGAAGTCATGCCTCTGATGATCTGTCCAGGAAAAAGGGCATGGGGGAAGGACTGGCACTGGGAACATAGAATGGGGATTTGCAAGAGAGTGAATGAGGTGGTATCCGTCAGAGGGATTTGCTTTGAAGCAGGCTATGCAACCTGGCTAAGGCATGTGATCACTAAGCTTCTCATTACCCATCTGTAAAATGGGAGTCAGGGAGGCTACAGCTATTTAGCAGGGCTGTTTAAATTAGATGGATCACATGTATAAAGGACTTACCCCACTGGAAGGAACCAGCTGATGTTAGTGGCCTCCTTGTCCCCCGTCCCCCAACACTGACCTCGTGCCTCACCCTCTTTCATCCCTGCCCTCTCCAACCTCACACAGGCTTTGTGGCCTGATGGGCACATGCTTCACACCATATTGCCATGAGTCAAAGGACACATAACAGTTGCTAGATTTCGTAAGAAAAAGACCTCTGGAGTTCTCAGTTGTCGTCTTCCTGGCACACTGGCTGGTTTCCTGCAGAATGAGTGACAAAGCTGATTGCTACTTCACAGAGATGAGGTGGTAAAGGGAAATGGCATGCAGAATTTGTCAAAGAGCCAGCTTTTCAAATGTCAGTGACTTAGCACCAGGGGGCTGCAGGCTAGGGGGCCCATTGGGATTCTGCTTCTGGGAACTTCTGCGCCATCATCTTGCTGATTAAATGCTGCATTTCAGCCCACTCCAGGTCTATTGATACTTCAGTGTGACACTCCTAATCCAAGAGGTTTTAATTGGCTCAGATGGTGGCTCCAAGCATGGCACCCTTTGGGGCTGTTTATATTAATGCTGTCCTTTAATCAAGAATGGCATGAAAAGAGTATAGCTTTGGGGACAGACAGGCCAGGGTCATTCTCTGCGTGACCTTGGGCAATACTGGGCCTCTCTGAGTCTCAGTTTCCCAACCTGCAAAGGAGATTATGCTTGTGACTTTCTGAAGTCAATGCAGAGATAAACGAGGTCAGATGTGGAATATGGGCTGGCTCAAGAAGGCAGACATTTTTGACACTGAGCCACTGCATTCTTGCTAACAATTTTTATTATGCCAAAGAAGATGTAGGAGCTCTGAAATGGCAGGTAGCGCTGAGGGCTCTGTGAGCAATGTGGCACTAGTGACATCTGTTGTCAAATTTCAGAGATTCACAACTTCCTTCAGGTCATTACAAACCCAGCCCCTGTTCCTTCGGGCTGCGGTCTAAATTGAGAAAATAAAATATGAACATGATGTTTGGAAAATCACTTTGTATTTAGGCACTTAGATTAGAATGTGGGTTCAATTCTCTGCCTGTAAATGTTGGTGCTTCTATCAGTTATAACAAATAAACACACAGAGGCAAAAGCTGATCAACCGTTTCATGCCTTTTAAGAAACAAAGAGATGAACGGCTTCCCTAAGTCACTGTGGCACCACATTTAATTTGATGATGTTGTTTAGAAACTCTATGTACTGTTTTCCAGGCTAAAACATATCACTCATTTACAAGAAGAAAATCAAAAGACAAACTACCAATTCCCAGTAAAGAGAGCAACTATAGTGAGGGTTGATCGTAGGTATGGACTCCAATCCAGAGGAGGTGGGAGAGGCGGGGGCTCTTGTATGTGAGAAGACAATAGGGAGCTGGGCACAGTACGCATGCCTATAATCCCAGCTACTCTGGTGGCGAGGCAGAAGGATCGCATGTTTGAGGCCAGCCTCAGCAAAATTGGTGAGACTCTGTCTTAAAAGAAAATAGAAAGGGCTGGTGGTGAAGCTCAGTGGTGGAGTGCTGGGTTCAATTTCCAATACTGAAAAGAAGGGGAAAAAGAAAGCAAAGAATAAAGAGAAAAAGCCTGTTATTCTCACGTGGGGATCAAGGAGCTGGAATCCCTGGAAGTGGAGGCCTCTGCTTCCCAGGTTACCTGGCTTCAGCAGGTCACCTCCCTTGCCTAGAGCCCTCTCCTCTTCCTGAAGCAGGCAACAGTCATTCCTTTTCAACTCGCTCCTGGTGAGCTTGGCCAGATCTGGTATTTTATACCTCAGATTTCACCTAGTTTCACAAAACCCAGTGAGGTCTGTGACTTGCCCGAGGTCATAGAACTAAACAGAAGCAGATCCAGGATACAAACTGTAGTCTGTATGCTTATGATAAATAGCCTGGCTCAAAGGACCACCGTGAAGCTTTGCGTAAAAACAGAAAAACAATCATTCGTTAACAAACATTTGCTGTGTCGTGTGAGCTGGGCACTGTTTTACACACCCAAATTATGATGGTAAGGGGCAACTGTTACAAAGAAAGCACATCATGGGTTTACAGTCACGGGGTGAGGGGAAGCAATTTTAAACTGAGTTCTGGGAAGATGTTATAGTTTGGATCTGAGGCACCCCCTGAAGGCTCCTCTGTCCATGCAGGATGTGTGGAGGTGACAGGACTGGATTGTGAGAGCTGTAACCTCATCCGTCCATCTTAGTTTGAATGGACTGTAGGCAGGGGCGCATAGCTAGAGGGGGTGTGTCATTGGGGTGTGCCCTGGAAGGGTGCATCTTCCCTGCAGTCCCTTACGCTGTGTCCTGGGCACCCTGAACTGAGCAGCACACATCTGTGGTGCCCTTCCGCCATGATGTTCTACCTTATCTTGGGTCCAGAGCAATGGACTTGGCCAACCATGGGCTACACCTCTGCAACTGCAGGCCAAAATAAACTTCCCCTCCTCTAAGTTGTTCTTGTCAGGTATTTTGGTCACAATGATGCAAAATGGACTAACACAGACGACCTCTCTGAAAAGTAACTTCAGAACACAACCTGAAGGGTGGAGCCATGCTGGGCTGTCCAGGGAGGGCAAGGTACAGGGGACCAGCAAGAGCAATAACCCTACAACGGAACTAGGCTTGCCAAGTTGAGGACCAAGAGGGTCAGCGTGGTTGCAACTTTGTAAGAAAGTGCTGGAAGATGAAGCAGAGGTGGGGAGGGCAGGCTGGGTTGTGAGGCTTCAGGGTGAGGAGACTAGACTGTTAAGAGAGAAGGGAAGTGAGGTAAGAGTTAATCATTTCATTCATGTAAAAAATGAATTTAATTGACTTAAGGTTGACCAGATACTATGACTGTTGGAGTGTCAGAGGATTCAACATTCAGAAGCACCAAAATGTAGTCTCCTGCCATCCTCCACCCCTCCTGACCAGCTCCTCTCCCTGGACACCACTGGCTTTTCTCACTTCATGCCTTTGAGAACTGGAAGTGTTCTACCATTTTTTTCTGCACACCTGCACAGCATTCCAGGGCGTGTGTTCACTGTATTTATTTAACTAGTTCCCTGTTTCTAATCACTTAGGCTATTTCACTCGAGGATTTTAAGGCAACATTATATTTCCTAAGGCTCCTTCTAGCTACTGCCAGGAGGATGCACTGTAAGAAAGTGTACTAGAGGCAGCAGTCCAACCCCGCCCAGCCATTGTCCAGGAGAGAGAAGACGTGGCTGGCATGAGGCAGGGTGGTCGTGGTGGGCATGAGAGAAGTGAGTGGAAGTGGGACGTTTAGAGATAGAACCAAGGAATACTGGCACCCCATAGATTGAAGATGGGGAGATGGGGAGCCTCCCTTACTTTCCTCAACAGCACTTTATATCTAACTTCTACAAACACAGCAGATAATAAAGGCAGGAGAACAGGCAGTAAAAGATGGATCCTCTGCATGAGATTCCTTTTTTACATGGCAAAAAGTATATTTTATGCAACAGAGGTAACATAAAGCTTACTTGGAATTTTTCGCCCACCACGTTTGAACGGAATCAAACCTCGGGAATCTCCTCCTATCACACCAGCTGCTCTTTCTGTCTCCCTTGCAGGGCTTCCTCTACCTGATGTCTGAACACTGGCCTTCTTCAGGGATCATCCCTAGGCCCCTGTTCCTTCCTGCCTGCATCATTTCCCTGGGGAATCACACTCCGTGCTGTGATTCTGAATGCATCTGTGCTCTGAGTCACGGACTCCTACATCCAGGATTCTCCCCTGAGGTCTCCTGGAGACTTATGCACTTGACTGCTTACTCAGAACCATCCCCTGGATACTCAACAGTACCTCACACTTAGGCTCCAAACAGAACTCTTGACCCTCCCTTGATCTCCCATCTTCTCTCAGCAAGCCCTGTTGGTTCTGTCCAGACAGATCAGCCCAGGTCTGTCTGCTCCCCTTCGTCCCCACCATCTGCACCTCTCACCTCCGTCACCTCTCACTGGATAATGCTCTCCCAGGCGTAACTGCTCTGACTCCATTCTTGTCTTCTTGGAGTTTTCCTCCACATGGCAGTCAAATGGGTCTTTTTAAAGGTGAGTCAGTTCGGGCCACTTTCCTTTTGAAGACCTCAATGTCTCCCCACTGCAGCCCAGATAATTGTAAAATTTTTCCCGTGGCTCCTGACCACCTCCTAATCTTATTGACACTTCCCTCCCAGGCTCTTTGTCTCCAGTCCCTAATCACCTGGGACCTGATTGCTTACACTGACTGTCCCTCTACCTGGAGTATTTTTATCCTGGGTCCCCACGTGACTGGCTCCTTCCTCACAGTCAAGTAGTGCTAGTTTAAAAATCCTATCCTCGACTTGATCCAAAGATGTCCCCTGTCCCCCCAACACTCTCTGCCATGTCACTGGAATGTGCTGCCAATGTTAGGTGGGAGTGAGGCCACTTAATAGTTTGCCACCTCTGAAGGAATCCTGTGTGAAATTCTCAGGTACCTGACATCTATTTCCCATCTGTTCCCTTGACGTTTTAGGGCTGCTGATGGATTAGTGCTTTGGGCAGCTGTGCAGATAACCCATCCTTTGATCAGCCACTGCCTGGCACACGGTACAATAAATGTCATGATAAATGTCACGCAGGATTATTGTGCTTCCTGCACCATCCCTAGCTTAGAGGGTTTCAATAAAGACTGCTCGATTAACTTTTTCTAATTCAATGCTATTTGATCATTTGCCTACTTTAAGAGTGCTGTGGGTTTCATTTTGATAAATGAAATAATTTTCCAAAACGTACACAATCGCTTTGGCGATGTTCGATCTTCATTTATCCATTCAGTAAAGTGCTTACCATTGAGCTTGGGCTTCTTTCTGGAAACTGCCTCAAGTCAAGTCTGAAAAACAGTATTTTGATGTATTGTGAGGGGATCATTATTAAACTCTTATTAAATTCAAGGTTTCATAAACATAGCCTCCTCAACAAGTCTCAGCTACATGGAATACCACTTAAAGACTTTAAATACCTTCCTTCCAAAGACTGCTGGGTATCACACTGTTGAATCGTCACCCTGGGTAGAGTTTCCTCCAAAGACACCACTTCATTCCAGAACAGCCACTTCAACTGCTGCATCAATGGCTGAGAGGGTCCAGGGGTTTCAGAAAGCCAGTGGGAAGCCATCGGAGAGATCACCACAGTCCTCTTTCAGACAAGAACACAAAGAGCTAGTCCTGTCGGGGCCTCTCTGGACAGTCGTGTTCCCCACATCAGACACAGTAGAGGTTTTACACACATAACGGGGTTCCTTTGAAAACACCTCTGGTAATAAATCACCCTCCACTCCATTTGAGAGCACGCGGTCTGTATGTTTATACACTAGCATTCTCTCAAGTAGGGCATGTGGGGCTTATGAGATGATCCACTGGGGTTGAAGAATTGTGTTTATGGTTGTTTATTTTAAAATAAGACAGACATTAAGTTTTACTAGTATTTGCCATGTGGCATGATGTGTGTCATGGTCAGTAAGCTTGGGAATGCCAGAGCAGTGGACTGTGGCTCTCTGACTCCTTTATTGGCCTTCTGCAAATCACCATGCACTGCAGTATCCTTGCTATAGAAAATCATCAACAGAGCTCATTTAGACTTTCAAATGGTAGAATTTTTACAATACCTTAAAAATTGGCTGTATGTTCTTTCAGATTTTTCCTTAAGCTCCACTAACAAATGGTTATTTTTAAAAGCAGAAATAGGTTCATATCTACATATGCTTCTTTTTTCCCCTTAACCATATGGTTTGGGCATCTTTTCATGTCAGTATATATAGCTCTACCTTGTTTTTTCAAAACTTATTCCTTTAATATTTGCACAGAACAGTCTTCATTCTCATTACCAGGTTAAGTCATTCCTAAAAATATTCAGATGGTGAATTTTTATAAATGGAAAAGACAGTTACTATTTGAACCGATGGGAACCATTACTGCAAGAAATCATAAGCAGAACATATGTGTGATTCTTTATGAAACTGAAAAAATTCAGAGTAACAGAGACAAAGGAAACAATGCCAGTATCACCTGGGCTTTGTCAGTGCCACAACCAGCAAACTTAGCTGCAACCCGCTCCCATACACTCCTGTGGAGATGACGCGCTGGTGGCTGCTCTGGAGGCACCATATTGGTCCTTGTCAATGCGATGAAATTCTTCACACACAAGGAGAGGATATTAAATGAAATTCTTCATGAAGTCAAAATCTTGAACTTCTACAGGTAGTTCTTGGGGTAAGACTTTCCGGTGAAATGGATACACATAATTTATTTCCCAACTATCTATTATCTGGACATTTGAGTTTGTCATAGTCAGAGAGGGTTGCCATAACAAAACACCACTGACTGAGTGGCTGAACAACAGAAATTTGTTTTCTCATGGTTCTGGAGGCTAGAAGACCAGCATCAAGGTGTCAGCAGATTTCGTTTCTCTGGGGACCTTCTCTCCTTGGTTTGCAGATGGCCACTGTCTCACTGTGTCCTCACCTGGACTTTTCTCTGAGCATGAGCATTCCTGGTGTCTCTCTCTAAGGACACTATCATATTAGGATTAGGTCAATATGCAGTCATATGAGTAATGACCTTAACATATCTTTAAAGGCCCTATCTCCAAATACATTCACATTCTAAAGTACTGGAAGTTGGGACTTAAACATATGAAGGAGGAGGGATGATTCTGTCCATAACAGCACTGTTTGGAGACTATGTTTCTCATAATGTTCACTAGGTATTTCCTTGCCTCACACACCCCTCAGTTCACACCAATCTCATTTCCATCCTCAGAGGATACGTCCATCCTCTGAATGCCACCTGGTCCAACTACAAATGTTGTCCTATGAACAACTGCACTAGTCTCTGAAGGGGTTTGGTGGCATCTTCTACTCCCAGCCAGCGCCCCAGATCCACTCTCCACCTAGGTATTGTAAAAATGTATTTCTAATCTATTCATGCCATTCCTTATCTTGATACTCTTCTCTAGTGTGTAGCTTTTAAATTAAAATGATGAACAAGGGCCAGGCACAATGGCACACTCCTGTAACCCCAGCGGCTCGGCAGGCTGAGGCAGGAAGATCTCGAGTTCAAAGCCAGCCTCGGCAAAGGCGAGGCACTAAGTAACTCAGTGAGACCCTGTTTCTAAATAAAATACCAGCTGGGGATGTGGCTCAGTGACCCAGTGCCCCTGAGTTCAATTCCTGATACCCTCCCCCGCCCCCCCGCAAAAGATGAACACGGTCTTGCAGGATCAGATCTGTCTACCTCTGTCCCCCCACCCAGCCCACTTCATTCCAGCCACACTGGCCTGCTTCCAACCCCTCAAAAGAGCCAAGCTTTTCTCACTTTGGGGCACAGTTTGTTTCCTCTGCCAGGAATAACCTCCTCTGTCTCCTCTGTCTGGCAAATGCCAGTGCATCCTTCACATCTCAGGTTAAAAATCAGTCTCTCAAAGAAGCCCTCCTTGACTCCCACTGGTCAGGTGGCCATTGTCCCAGGTGCCCACAGAACGCTGGGGATTACTTTGCATCAATCATAATACATGACCACGAGGAACATATTCATTCCCATATCCATTTTTTTGTTGTTGTTGTTTTTCATACCTAGGATTGAACCCAGGAGTGCTTGACCACTGAGCCACATCCCCAGTCCCCTTTGTTTTGTATTTTATTTAGAGACAGGGTCTCGCTGAGTTGCTGAGGGCCTCACTGAGTTGCTGAGCCTGACTCTGGACTCAAAATTCTTCTGTCTCAGCCTCCTGAGCCACTGGAATTTCAGGCCTGTGCCAATGCACTCAGCCCCACATCCTTTGTTCCTGGCACAAAGTAGGTTCTCAATAAATATTTACTGAATGAATAAATACCTCAGGTTTGCTGTTTCCTCCATCTGGAAAGCTTTTTTTATTCTTGTCCATCTGTCAAATTGAGGCCAGATAGCTCCTATATCTCTCTGATTAGACCATGAGTTACTTCATGGTCAGGTCTCTGTACCCAGTGCACAGTAAGCAGGCATGGTGGCACATAGTAATCCTGCCAATTAAAGCAGAACATTTGGACTTTTCCTACATTATCGCCCTATGAAGATCCTTGTCAAGAAGTAAATAAAATAATATCAATGTTCTGTCTGATTCATAATGACTATCACTGGTAGAAACAAATAATAAAAAAATAAATAATGGCTAAGATTGCATCTGCTAAATTTGTTAAAAACTCAGAAGATTCACATCTTGAGGGTAACATTAGAAATTGCAAATATAGGGAAATAAGATCTGGTTGAAATAATCATACAAATTAAAACAGACTGCTGATGTAAAACATCTACAGACCTGCAAAATTTTACCAGAGGAAATAGAAATTGCTAGTGCCAACTCTTCCCACTCTAAGGCCACCAGGAACACACCTGTAGTTGAACAAATTGGGTTTATTACTTCTTACTTGGAGAGTATACTTATAGAGTACCTCAAAATAAAGTTGTTCGAGACTATTATTGGGTGTGAGCTTAGTTTGCATGAGTTGGGGAGAGTCTAAGGAAGTTGGGTGGGGACAAGATTGGATGTTGTCAGGAAGCAAAAGCAAATCCACTACTGTGAATCTCAAAAAATCTAATCTATAGAAAAAATAGACTAGAACAAAGATAAAATTGTAATTGGTAAACAAATAGCAGCCACTCATTTTCACTAAGAAAGGGGGATGTTTGATATTTTCTTGGTGGCACAATGACCATGTTTTTTGTCTGTGCTTTAACAAAATTACAAAGTAGGCTTGTTTCTTTCTTTTCTGGTAGTGCTAGATTTGGAATCCAGGACCCAGCACATACTAGGCAAGCCTTCTCCCACTGAATTACACCCCCATCCACTTCATTTTATCATGCCCTTAGAATGACCTTGTCTGAGGTTGGAATTCTGTGATGTTGTTTATGTGCAAAATAACATGGTTGAGCTGAGGCAGACCAGCTTTCGAATGCCAGGGCTGCTCTTTTTCCTTAATTTTTTTCAATAAAATGAGGGTGAAATAAGAAACCTCATAATGACAGAAACCAAAGTAAAATTCGACATACAAATTACTGAAGAAATAAAACTTCATTATGAAACAAATGGGATTGGATAGTTTAACGATGTTGTATAAAATACTGATCAAAGAATTAAATTGGCTTAATGACATTGGCTCTGGAAAATTCTTTCTAAGTAGTTCATCACTGTTGATATAATCCTAATTAAAATTATTGGATTCCGGTTTTGGTGGAGATGTAAATTTGCTAGTGTCTTTGGAGAGCAATTTGGCCATATCCGTGAAAATTAAAATTGCATTTGTCTTTTGACACAGTAATTTTAGTTTTGGAAATTCATTCTACAGAGAAAATCGCATATGTACATACAAGTAATATACAAAGATATTACTATATGACACTAGTACCATTTGCAGGAATGAAATGTTGTGGGGGGGGGCATTAACTTGCTCTAGTAAGAGACTAGTTAAATACTTTGACACATCTGTGCCGCAGTAAACTAAGCAGACTTGCAAAGGTCAGATGTTCCCGGCAGCGACTGGATAAGCTCACCCTGTTGCACATGCACCCAGCAGTGTGAGGCCAGGAGGGTAAAGTCATGAGGGACCCCAGGAAGCAGCCCCCACCCGGACTGTCCTTCAAGTACTGGTAGAGCCCTGGTGTGACGCTTTTGTTGCGTTCTGCTACCCACAGCAGGTGGAAAGGGTGGAGGGGCCGTCACACCACTCTTGACCCGGTCCTCCGCCCGCCTGAGTTACCATGGCAACCGGGGCTGCCGGGTACCACTGTGGGAAAATGAGGACCAGAGACAGGCAGCTTTGGCCCCGTCCGCCCTCGAAATTCTAGAGCGCAGAGTCTGCGTGCCCGAGCCCCCACCCCTCGCCCGTCGGTGGTTAGGGTCCAGCGAGGAGCTTCCCCTCGCCTCCCAGGACACCGAAGGCGCCTCGGCGGGCTCACAGGCACCAGAGGAGGGAAACGGGGCTCCTACTCCAAAACGGCAGAGTTAGGGAACGCGAGGCGTTCTCCCCCGACCCCGAGGAGACGCGGCCAGGCCAGCTCCTTGCGGGGCTACTCCGCGGGCCCGCGTCACCATGGCAACCCGGGGCGGTGCGGCTTTCCCGCTCCGGCACCCGCGGGCCCCGCCCCTTCCGGCGCTTCTCCGGAGCCTCTCAACGTCTTAGCAACCCAGCGGCGCTCGGCGCGCTGTGGGGACCCTTGGCGCGTGCCCGCGGTCACGGGCCCGCCCCTTCCGGCGCTTCGCCCCACCTTCACCATGGCAACTGGACGCGGGTTGCGGGGGTGCTGGCGCGGCGAGGGTGGGAGGCAGTGCGGCTTAGCTCCTGGTCTCAGGGCCAGGGACGCAGGCGGTGGGAGGCTGGGGGTGGAGAGGGACTCGAGAGCGAGAAGAGTGCAGAGAGCGCGGTGCCTTCCGCCTGCTGCAGCTGGGGGCGTTAGGTGACCTCACTCCTTCCCCGCGCTCTCTGCGAGGGGGCGGACAGGGGCTGGGCTCCCGCTCCCGCTCCCGCTCAAGGTCGCGCCGGCAGCAGGGGGCGGTAGCGGCTCGCTGGGCGCGGAGAATCCCGGAGCGGTCGCAGGACTGGGGCGCCGAGGTCTGGGCAAGTCACACTCAGAACTGACCTGAGGCGCGGCCCTGGCCGAGCCGCTGACAGATCTCCACCCAGGTCCCGCTTCCACTCGCGGGAAGCCTGTCTCTGCTTCCCTGCACTTAGCGACGTGGCTAGTGATTAAGAGCGAGGGCTCTGGACCCAGGTTGCTTGGGCCGGCCTCCCTCTCAGAGCCCCGTTGGCTTCATCTGAAAGTGTTGATAATGATAGTAATTAGCTTAGGGTTCCTTTGAGGATTAAACGAGGCGATGGGACCCAGTGTCCTTTCTGGACTTCGTTTCTGGCACATGGCAAGTGGTCAGTAATGTTAGCTGCTATTAGATGACCATGGCCAAGTTAGTTAACCACTCTGTACTGAAGGTTAACCTTGCCTCATTGAAAAATGAGGATAATATTAGAAACGACCTGGCACTGTTGTGACTTTAAAAGTTAATATTGGTAAAGCTGCTGGAATGGTGCAAGGCACATAGTGTCATAGAAAGTGCTCTATTATTACCGAGGTCATATTGTTGTCGCTATTATGTTTGCCTTGTGAATTTAAAGGATTGATTTTTGTCCTGCTATCATACTGGACTTTTAGCCTCTTCCTGGATTACATAGATATTTGCCTACATTTCTCCTTTTACCTCTCAAGTTTCCCAGCCTTTTACATGGTTAGAAGAGGCAGTATAGGGGAGGGGGGGAAGGGAAAAAATGGCAGAATGAATCAAACAACATTACCCTATGTAAATTTATGATTACACAAATGGTATGCCTTTACGCCATGTACAGACAGAGAAACAACATGTATCCCATTTGTTTACAATAAAAAGAAAAAAAAATAAAAGATTTTAAATTCATCTCCAAAAAAAAAAAAAAAAAAAAGAAGAAGAGGCAGTATAGTGTCCTTAAGAGTCCCTGGGCTTTGGGTCAGATGGGCTTTGATCTTGGTTATGCTACTGGCTCTTTGTGTGACCCTGGGTGTGTCACTTGCTGTTTCCTCATATATCTCTAGGATTCTTTCAACAAAGGGTGTCTGGTATCATCTTTTCATGTATGTTTAGCCTCACCTGGTGAAGTAAGGTATTCAGTAAAGATAGCACCTATGGCAGCAACTCTCAGAATAGTGAGAGAAAGTGACAGATGCTTCGGGGAAGTTATATGAGGTGCGACAGGATTCCAAGGAGGGAGAAGAAATTTCTTAATGAATAATTTCTAATAAGTACAAATACCAAGATGTCTGGGGGATAAATGAGATTGATTCTATCCCAGTAAAAAGTCCAAGATGAATTTCCCACCTGAAGTCTTCTTATTTCTCAATTGGCAGGTGTGAAGCTGTATTCATGGCTGGGCCCTGCAAGTTCCCAGTCTTGGACCCCACAAGAGATCTCCTAATTGGAACAGTAGTAGTTTTCTCCATTTGTTTTCAGAAACCCTCCCTTAAGTCACTAGAGGGTGAGGTCCCCTTTTATCCTCCTGTTAATTCACTATGCTAAATTTAGAATAAGCAGCGTTTCCTGGGAGTGATGGGTATTAGCTTTGATAGAGGGCGTTTAACCCTGGTGTGCCCTTAGATAAATGTTTAAGCCTCAGTTTTCCCTCATTTCTGAAACAGGTTTAGTAATAGGGCTGTTGTGATGATCCAGTGAATTATTGCACTTGAAGGATCAGCAATACCTGGTGCAGAGCAAGTGCTAAAAAAAAAAAAAAAAGTTAACTGTTCTTTTTATCGCCATCATGATGACTATTGTATTGCCAGCTTACAAAAGAGAGGGTGATCTTTGGTAGTTTTTCCACTCTTTATTGCCTGGCACATTATAGGGGCCCAGCAAGTTTTTGTTAAATGAATGAATCCACCCAGGAAGCTCAGATAACAGTGAGTTTCACATTGCAGCTAACACTTATTGAACTCTAGTGCTGGAGGTTACAGTAAGTCCCATTACGTCCTTTAATGCTCAAGTTCAACAACTTTATCTAGACTTCTAACTTGACTCCTGAAGTATTTGTGTCTCTGGTTTACAGAAGGTGAGAGTCCAGACACTAAGAGTGATGTCTGCTACAGATTTCTCTTATTAGTTTCATAATGAGGCCATGTGTTAGCTTTTTGTTGCTGGGACAAAAATACCTGACAAGAACAACTTAGAGGAAAAAAGTTCATTTTGCTTCACAATTTCAGAGGTTCAGTCTATGGTGGGCTGACTTCTTTGCTGTGGGCCAAAGATCAGGCAGAACATCATGGCAGAAGGCCATGTCAGAGAAACGCTTGCTCTGTTCATGGTGACCGAGAAGCAGAGAGAGAGAGAGAGGTACCAAGGTCATGCCCCAGGGACCCACTGCTTCCAGCCATTCCCCACCCATGTACAGTCACTACACAGTACATTCAAATTATCAGTCCATCAAATGGACCAATCCACTGACTAGGTCACAGCTGCCACAATCCAGTCATTTCACCTTTGAACATACCTGCATTAACACAGGAGCTTTTGGGGACACCTCATATCTGAACCATAAGCGGCCCAGGGATGATGCCTATAGCCTCTGCTAAGATAGGAGCCTGGTATGCTGACATCAGGTCCTGTGTTCTCACGTCCTGAGAATGAGCCACTCTGATGCACGTTCCTCTCTTCTGGACGTTGCTCTCCTGGAGCACCAAGGATCAGTCTGAACTTGGAAGGGCCCCACTCATCAGCGTAATGATGTCATGTAGCGTTGGCTTTCCCTCCCTCCTCTCTCCCCTCTGGGGCCACTTTCAGAGGAGTGTGGCAGCTCTAGAGAAGCAATAGACCAGGGAGGGTCTTTGTGCTGCTTTTGACCCCCTCCCTATATTTGACTTTGGGGTTTAGAGAATCATTTAGAAATCACTATTAGTATTCTTTGCAGTCTCAGGGTTCATAGGGCCCCACCCCTCATCAGGAGCTGCTTCTGGGAAAAGAACCACCTGAACACACAGAGCTTGGGTGGGGCATCCTGGTTCAACCAGAGTGAGCTCTTTGGGACACTGATGAACATGTTTCTCTTTATTCCTCAATAGAAATTTTGAAAGCAAGTCGGCACTGTCATCTGACGAAGGTTTTGAGCAAGACTGTGTGCATATATTTGTTCATTCACTGATTCAGCACATTCCCAGACACGATACTAGGGTGCTAGGGACACAGAACTAAACAAAATGAAGATTCTGCCATCAAATAGCTTACATTCTAGTACAGCCTGTGCCATGTAGCGCCTCTCCAGGGAGATGACATTGGAGCAGCGAATTGATAAATGATGGAAGAAAGGTCCAAGAAAAGGGAATAGTCGTGCACAGTTTCTGAGGTAGAAGGTCAGAGTAGCTGGGGAAGAGACCATGGTGGAGTGAATGGAAAGAGAAGGGAGGTTGGGGTCTAGATTACTAGGACCTAAGAGACCATGGGAAGGACTTTAGATTTTATTCTGAGGGAGATGGGAGGACATCAGAGAGGTGGCAGAACCTGATCGTAGAATCATTCTGGCTACTGGGTGGAGAACAGAGTTGAGGAAGTAAGAGTGGAAACAGGTCAACCAGGAGGCTCATAAAGACTCCAGGTGGGAGGTAAGAAGAGCTCAGACTTGGGTGGTAGAGAAAAGTGAGAAATACTTGGATTTTGCATGAATTTTGAAGGTGGGTGGGAGAGAAATGAGGAATGACTCCAAGGCTTAGGGCCTGAGCGCTTGGCTCAGAGGTGCAATTTATTGGCATAGCAAAGGAAGGAGGGAAAATGACAGGCATCAGTCACAGTTAGCCAATTCAACTGCTTTTCATGACGGAGGAGGCATCACTTATTAGATGGGATGTTAGAATGTCTGATGCCAAAAGGGTGTTTTAGCTGAGGTTTTCCCACAATGAGTTATTTGCCCAAGGTCACACAGGTGGCTTGGAAGCTAGATCCACTGATCACCAGTGCTAAGACCTCATCAACAAAATTTTATTTCTGTTGGCTCTTTTTCAGGTTCGGGAGGCTGTGCCCAGAGGCACTGGTGGTTTTTGATGTCTAGGTGCTTTATTGCTCTAAGGAGAGTTCAGGCCATGCAAGTGAATTAGCTTTTTCTCTTCTCCCAGTAGCATAACCGAAAGAGAATCAGACACACTGGAGTACATTCCAAAGAGGATGCTCAGAATGCCTTGGGCACTGAGCACCAACCCTGACCAGGGGCAGCTGGTGGAACTGGGATGCTTCCCTGGGGGACATCTCAGGTGGGACTTCAGCATGTCCTCTGATGACCGATGGGCCCCCAAAGGGATCATCCATCCTGATTCTGTGTGTTGACTTATTCTGATTATATATAATTTGTGGTTTTCATATAATTAAAGTATTATCCTGAGGCTCTTTATGGGTTTGGCCACTTCCTCTTGGAGAAGGAGGTGGATGACCCAGGACTGAGGTCAGCTTTCTTGTCACACAGTTTTGCAAGTGTCTCCTTAGACTGGAATCTGAAAGCAGCAGGGCGCAGAGGAGTCTCAGAAGTTTTTTGTTTTGTTTTCTTCCATTTTTCCTTTTGCCCTTCTTTTTTCCTTCTTTTGGTACTTGGGAGCAAACCCGGAGCCTCATGCATGCTAAGCATGAGCTCTGCTGCTGAGCTCTAACCCAGTCCCTCTTGAACTACAAGATGATCATGAACTAGGGTGGGCTTCCTGCAGGAGCTGGAGAGGAGTTAAGGGGGAAGAACATGGAGAAGCTTAATGCCTATTGGCTTAGGGCCTGAGGGCTGTCCTGTTAGGAGCACCCACAGCTGCCAGTTACAGAATACAACTGAAGGTGCCTTTCAAAGAGCAGGTGTTTATTTTTCTCACAAGCCGAGAGAGATCTGAGTTGGGCAGCTGCTGGTATTGGTCCAGGCGCTCAGGCCTTTAGATCTTCCCTCCCCTTGGGAGTGTGCTTTTGTTCTCCTGGTCACCAATTGTCTGCCTCAGCTGCAGGCATGGAACCTTCATTTAGGGCAGGAAGAGATGAAAGGGGGCAACTAACCAGTGCCAGCTGGGTCTGTCTCTTTATTGTTTTTTTTTTTTTTTAGTTTAGTTTTCTTTTCCTTTTAAGAGTTTATTTTTTGGGAGCAGTTGTTCCTTCACAACCAAATTGAGTGGAAGGGACAGAAATTTCCCTTCTATTCCCCAGCCTCCCCACCACCCATTACATCCACAGCAGCCATCATCACCAACATCCTCTCCAGAGTGGTACATTTGTTATAACCGATGAACCTACATTGACATGTCATTGTCCCTCAAAGTCTACAGTCTGCATGAGAGTTGTTGTCTATAAATTTGGATGAATGTCAAATGACATGTATCCATTGTAGTATCATTCAGAGTATTTTCAGCGATGCAGTTCCAGCTGCTTGGGGGGCTGAGGCAGGAAGATTGCTGGCGTCCAGGAATATGAAACCAGCCTGGGAATGCCTGGGAAAAACAGTGAGGCCCTGTCTCAAAAACAAAAGAAAACGACAAAATCCTCTGTGCGCCATCTGTTCATGACTCTCTCTCTAGTAACCCCTGGCAACCACTAATCTTTTTTACTGTCTCTATATTTTGCCTTTTCCAGAATATTATGTAGTTGGAATCATACAGCACATAGCCTTTTCAGATTGCCTTCTTTCATTAATAATATACATTTAAGATTCCTCTGTCTCTTTTTATGGCTCTATAGCTTATTTCTCTGTAGCACAGAATAACCTCCCCTTGCACCATGGTTTGATTAACCATTCACCTCCTGAAGGATGTCTTGGTTTGGGCGATTATGAATAAAGCTGCTATAAACACACATACACATTTTTTTGTGTGGGCATGTTTGAAACTCCTTTAGGTTAATATCAAGGAGTGTGATTGTTACGAGTAGGTTTAGTTTTGTGAGAAATCACCAAACTGTCTTCCCAAGTGACTGCACCCTTTTGCATTCCCACCATCAGTGAACAGAGCTCCTGCATCTCCACACCCTTCCCAGCATTCCCAGGTGTCAGTGTTCCAAATCTTTGCCATTCTGATAGGTGTATTGGGTCTGTCTCCTTTTATTAGGAAAGCCAAAGCTTTCTCAGAACCCCAACATCATTCTCACACCAACCACCTTCCCTACACCCTCATGTGACTTGGCTTCCATTGTATCATGATGGGATGAAAGAGCTTGGAAAATAAAGACTGTATTTAGCTTTGTAGAGAGATTACAGGCCAGAGAGAAAAGGGCAGGGCAGTATTGTTCAATGACTATGATGGAGCTACGTATGTAGTTTTAAATGTTCCATTAGTTACATTTTAACTAATGAAAAAAAAAACCACAGTAAATAAATATTTAAAATATGTTTTATTTAACCTAATAGAGCTGAAATAATTTCATCATGTAATCAACATAAAAAATGTTAGTGAGGTATTTTACACTTTTTTCTATGAAGTCTTCAAAATTCAATGTATATTTGACATATATGGCACATCTCAATCTAGACCAGCCCATTTCAAGTGCTCAGCAGCCACAGGTGACTGGTGACCGCCATGTTAGCCAGCACGGCATGCAAGACAACATGCAGGGTCAGCAAAATGACAATATCCTGCCCCAGCTATTTTGTTCCTTCTAGTGATGGGGTAGAGATATTTTAGGACAATTTCTACATATTTATATCTTGTTGAAACTTTATGCTAATTTGGACTGCAGCACTAAACACATTGTAGGAGAGCGCTCATTTTATGAGAGAAATCCTACTAACAGAGTAGCCAAAGAAAGAAGAGGAGGCAAAAAGCTTTCTGTCCTGAGGATTGTTCGAGCACAAGTGAAGAGCATGGTCTCAACTCTTTCTTCCTTAATAACACGAATGGGTTATGCCTGCTCAGGAGAGGAGTGAGCTGCTTTCTCTTGCTCTCTAGTTGGACATAAAAAAGTTAGATTGCTTGGTGGAGGAAATACTGTAGAAAAATACTACATTGAACCAGGGGTAGGAATGACCTCTGTTTTATTCTGATCTTACAGACCTATTATGACACATATTTTTCTGACTAGTTGTCCATATGAAGTTTCTATGTTGATTCCAAAATGTAATCTGTGCTCCTAGGAGGCAGGGACATGGTGATTTTCTCATTTTCTCAAAGAATGAATTCTTCTGAGGTAGTTAAGATTTTCCTAAAAGGTGGAAAGTGTGACTTAAAACCAGAATCATGCTGTTTAGATCTTATATATCCATACTGATCTCTAGTAGTTATATCGGTGGTTGACAGGGGGATTTTGAAGCCACCAACCATCATGGTTGATTTGTCTTTTTCTCTTTTTGGCTCTACCAGATTTTGTTTCTTGTATTTTTAGGCCCTGTTTTTTGGTGCATATACATTTAGGATTGTTATATCTTCCTGGTGGTTTGTTTCTTTTATCATTATGAAAAGTTCTTTTTTGTCTCTAGTAATTTTCTTTGTTCTGCAGTCTACCTTGTCAGATATTCTTTTAGCTCCTCCTGACTTTTAAATTAATGTTTGCAAGGCATTCTTTTTACATCCTTTTTCTTTCATCCTATATCTTTTGTCAAATTTGAGATGATTTTCTGGTAAGCAGAGCATATTTGCAGAATTTTTTGTTAATCCCCTCTGCCAATTTCTGTTTTTTGGTTGATATTTTTAGGCCATTTGCATTTAAGGTAATTATTGATATATTAGAGCTTAGGTTTGCTACTTTATTATTTTGTTTGTTTGTTTCTTCTGGTTCTTATTTCTCTGTTTCTCTTTTGTAACATTTCTGTGTTTTTTTTAAGAACATATTTTGAGATTCCATCTTGCTTTATTTATAATGCTCTTGAATATATCTCTTTGTAATTTTCTTAGTACTTACTGTTAGTTATTGCACATTATACATATGTAATTTTACCACTTTGAGTGAAATGTAGAAGCTGCTTTCATTTAGGCTTCTTTACCTTCACTGCGTTTAAATGTCACTTATGTGAGTGTTTTATTTGTTTGTTTGTTTGTTTGTTTGTTTCTGCCTCGACAAGTATGACCAAACTCTCAGATCCACTGAGGGGCGAAGGGGGATTGGAAAATAAAGATTCACAGACACAGATTTTGAAGATTAAGCTAGGTCCAGGTGGAGCTCTGCTCTCTGATGGAGATGAAGATCTAAAATGTTATGCCAGCAATGTTTATTTATATATGTCTCATTATCAGGTTAAAGACTATGCAACCATTATTCTTTGTATTCAGGAAAGTTACAGAAACTAGGACATCCTATGTAGCTTTTCCATAGTTGCAATCCACAGTTGCAAAGTGCAATGTTAGGAGCTTTGTGTAGCTCTCAAGAAAGTCCATTGTTAAAAGTTACTATAAGGCAGGCAGGAACTGGAGAAGCAGAGCTGATGAAACATCGTGGTTGTCTAGCATAAGAATTCCTTCCTTTCCAGGAGCTATGTGTCTGAGATCAAGGTCAGAGCTGATAGGACTCTTTCACAGAGCCTCCTCATGCAGGGCATTGCCACAGCAGCTAAGCATCCTGTGCCCTTGCACAGAAACATTCCCAGGCCCTGGGCATGCCACAGCCATGAGGTCATCAGAGACCCCCAATCTCAGCCACTGCTGAGATCCTCATCCTCTGTCATTGCCCTCCATGTTTCTATTATCAAACATGATTTATAAAGCTCACAATGAGAACAGTCGACTGTATGGACTCATACATCTGTTTTTCCATCGTTCCTTCTTCCCTTTTACTTTTTTTCTTTTTGCAATGCTGGGGAAATCAAACCCAGGACCTTCTTCCTTCATGATGCTCCAAGATTCCAAATTTTATCATTTTCTTTCCATTTGAAGAACTTCCTTTAGCCAGTATTTAAGTGCAGGTCCGCTAGTGTCAGATTCTTTTAGCTTTCCTTTGAGAATGGCTTTATTTCCCCCCTTATTCACAAAGGATAATTTTTCTAGATATAGAATTCATGACTGACAGTTCTTTTCCTAAAGCATTTTTAAAGTGCTGTTCCATTTCTGTCTGGCCTCTGTGGTTTCAGATGACATATCTGCTATGGTTCAAATTGGTTTTCCCCTATAGGTAATGTGCAGTTCCCCCCTGGCTGCTTTTTAAAATACTTTGTTCATCTTTAGTTTTCAGAAGGTTAATTATTATGGGCTTTGGAATGGATTACTTTGGGCTTATTCTCTTTGAGTTTAGCTCAGCTTCTTGACTCTGTAGTTTTGTGTCTTTGCCAAACATGGAAAACATTTAGTCATTATTTATTTGAATATTCTTCAGCACCTCCTCTCCTCTCTTTCTGTGACCCCAGTGACACAAATACCCCAAAGGCTCCTGGTCTACTTCTTCTCCGTTGTTCAGTTGGCTAAATTCTATTGTTCTGTGCTCAGGTTCAGTGATTCCATTCTGTTACCTTCTCTCTAATATCAACACCATCCAGGAAGATATTTATTTCTATTATATTTTCAGTTTTGAAATCTTCATTGGTTCTTTTTTTTATAACTTCTATTTCTTGCTGAGATTTTCTATTTTTTCATTAGCATCAAGAGGATTTGTAATTGATTGTTGAAGCATTTTTATGACAACTTCTTTAAAATCCTTGTCGGATAATTTCAATGTCTAATTCGTCTTGGTTGGCATCAGTCGATTGATTGATTTTTCTCACTCAAATTGTGATTTCTTGGTTCTTCCTTGGGTTCGTGCTGCTGTGGCCTAAGGTGGCAGAAACGGTTTCCCCAGACTAGGACCACTGGCTGTCTCTCAGCTGGGGAGCAGAGTCAGGCCCGGAGGATAATGAAGCTAAGGCACTTGTGTGACAGAAACCCTTTTGTTAGTGGCACATAGCTCCCCACATATCTCTGGGTGGGAGGGATGGAGTTCAGGCCTGTGGGGACAAAGAGGCTTCCTGGGCTGGTCTGTTTGTTGTGTCATGATCCCTCTTGTAGTGCCACGCTGCTACCTCAGTGTGTCTTGGTGGGGGTGGAAGTCCCAGGGCCAGCAGGGAGGGTACACACTTACTCCAGCTTCCCTTTGCTTCCTTTCTCTTTCTTGGAGGGTTTCCAATCTCTCACCCTTGTTGATACTCCTGGGCTCACCAGGTGAGCTGGAGGGACTGATGTTAGATGTGGGCGAGGGACAAACCTATCTGGGCTGCTTTCTGTTGCTGAGTTGGAGGCCAATAGTGCTGGGCCTGTGTTGTCCTTTGTTTGCTGGAAGGACATGAAGCAAGAACTCATCAGTTACTTTTCGTAAGCCACCTGTCCTCCTCCCTGCTTCCATTCTTCCCTTGACCCTCATGCAGTAACTGCCTGTTGAGTGACCCACACAGCTGACTTCATGTGTCTGGCACTTTATCTGTCCCTGAAGTACTCTAAAGCATACCCTCCTCTAGTGACCTGGGGAGCCCAGCCCCACTCACCTCTGAGAACACACAGCCAGTGGCCATGTTGTGTACAGTCAGAAACCTGTATTCGATGGCAGATGGTCCCACCCAGAAAGCAGGAAAAAAAGAAAAGAGAAGGACTTGAAAGCACCTCCCTATTGTTTCATGGGTTCACAAAAGCACAATATTTCTGTGTGGAATTTCCTTTTCCTTCCTAGTGTGAAGATTTCATAGGAGCCAAAAGGTCTCACCTATTCTCAGTTCTTATGGGAACAGATATGGATATACCAGATGACATTTTAACAATTTCTTGCTATCATTTTTTATATATTCTTATCTCAAATGGAAGGTCTAGTTGTTCATCCTCAATGCAGAGCTTCTTCCTTTAAAATATTTTCTTCTAAATGTCAGCTTTGGTTCTGATTTTGCTAAAGAAAGGGCTGGGGTGTGGAGCTCAGTGGTAGAGGGCTGGCCAGGCATCCATGAGGCCCTGAGTTCCATCCCCAGTACCGACCCCACCAAAACAGAGGGGTGCTGTGGGCTGTCTGTCCATGAGACTCCTACCCATCCTTCAGGGCCAGCTTGCACTTTGGTGCCAGTGTGAAGCCTTCCCTGAGTACACCCTGAGTACACTCACCTTCCTCTCAAGGTCTAGCTGCAGTATCTGAGTCATGCAGGTACTGTTTTGCTCTCTCTCTCTTGCAAGGCTGTTTAACTCTTGCCTCGTGTTTTATTTAATCCCATTTAGAATAACAGCCAAACTCTTTTCATGTTCTACAAGGGCCTACATAACCCCGCTGCTCCCCAGTGTCTCCTATCCCTCTGCCTCAGCCACCCAGCTCTTCCTTTTCCTTGAGATGCTAAACACACCATGAATCCCCAGGGCCTAGAACCCTGCCTGCTGCAACAGGCAGTCAATTCATAGCTATTGAATTAACAAATGAATGGACTTCAGTAAAATTAAGTTTATTAAGTTGTCATTGCAAATGTAGTCTGTACTTATTTTAGAACTTTGGGAAATATAAAACAAAGTAGAGGAAAATTCTATATAATTCCATACTTGAGAGACAAGACATAAGTCACACTGAATATGTTCTCTTTCCAATCCTTTTACTATGTATGGGATTTTGGCAGACTTTTTTCCCTTCGTACTAGGGATTGGACCTAGGGATGCTCTACTAATGAGCTACACCTCTAGCCCTTTCTATTTCTTATTCTGAGACAGGTTCTTGCTAAGTGGCTCAGGCTGGCCTTGCACCTGTGGTTCTCCTGCCTCAGCCTCCAGGTTGCTGGGATGAGAGGCGTGTGCTAATGCACCCAACTGACTGCTTTGTTTTACATGGTTATATTTTATGTAGAATTTGATCATTTTATATGTGAATGTCTGGCTTTTCCTATTATGCTATGTTTGTCTATTTGTACTGCTCTGTAGTCCAAAAAGGATTTCAGGCCCTATGAGATATGCAAGTATGGTGTCTCTCTCTCACGCCTGCGGCATGCAAACCCACGCCCTGCTCCTACTGAGACTCACGAGGGAATGGGGAATGAGCCTGGGAAGCTTGCTCTCTCCAGCAGAGGGTGGCCACATATGGGATTGTATCTGATTCTGAGAAGCAGCCAGGACTTCCCAGCTGTGGTCCTGGCAGATTACCTTTGGCATCGAGCTCTGACTCTGGTGGTCTGTTCCCTTCTGTCTTCGTCTCTCTTTTCTGGAAGAGAACATGTTTGAAGTCCTGGTCATAAAGAGTGACCTTCCTCTCGACCAGCTCAGACTCATTCTGTCCACAGGAGTCTATTACCAAAGGTGCTCTGTGCATGTGAAGGATGCCAAGGAAGCCCCAGGTCAGCCACTGGAAGGTGTACGCGTTCCCCTTTCCTCCCATCTCCTGAGACATGTGCTCCAGATGTGGCCAAACTCTCCTACTCCTCCACCCTCCCAAACTCCAGGCTTCTCTGACCGGGAGGTTACAAAAACGATGACGTGTGTAGGTCCCAGAAAGGTATCTAGCATAAGTGATGGCACCACACTGCCTCTTGCCACAGTGTCATTGCACCAACTGTCCCCTTCCTTGATAAATCATGCACACGTCCACCCAACCCCAACCTGTTCCCTCATCAGATCTCAGTTCTGGTGTTACTTCCTCAAGGAAGCCTTCCTCTGACCCTGGGCTTCAGTGTGTGACCTATTAAGTAGTCACATAGAAGAGTGCAGTATGTCCATCCGTCCTTCCTTCGTTCCTTCCTTGCGCTCATCAGTGGGTTTTTGTGTTTTCAACCCCCTTTAGGCTATAAATGCAGTGAGGGTAGGGACCATGTCTGGTTTTGTTCATTATGTCTGCTTTGCTTAGCACAGTGCCTGGAACTTGATAGTGTTCAAAATATTTTGGAATGGATGAATGAATGATGGACATTTGATTTAAGGCAGTTAAGAGGTTTGGAGCCAGACATTCAGAGTTCAAAACCAGCCATGTGACCTTGGATAATAACACAATCTCTCCAGGCCACTCTGTCCGTCTATAAACTGGAAATAATACCAGCTTGCTCAAAGATTGTCGCAAAGACCAAATGAGGAACTCTGCGTAAAGAACTTCAAGCAGAGCCAGGCTTGTGATAAATCTTCAACGTATATTAGCGCTATTATCACAACCACCCTTTTCTAGAACATAGAAATATTGCTGTCATGAGTATTATTTTCTGTGGATCTCAAGATACTTTTAAGAGTGCTTCAGTGAGTGAGATTTTTAGAAGCTGGATTGTTGCCTCAGAAGATTAATTTATTTGGAAGTACTGTTTGTAGATAGAATGAGGGAGATATAATTTTGCATCTCACTAAATGGAGAGGCGTGGGAGGCCAACAGTCCTGTTAAGTCCTGGGTCGGAAATTAGGAGTCAGAAATTAGACACTCGGCATTTAGTCAGTGGTGGTAGGTATTAACTCAATAAAGGGTTCCTTGGTGGCAAGTTGTCCTGGCTCTTCAGCTGAACAGAAGGGCCTTCCATGCAATGGGGAAGCTGTCCAGGAGGAGATCAGGTCGTGGGGCCCAACACTATTTACGAATTTCTTAGAAGTTTAGGAGCCTATTTCTAAACTCTGTTCTGTGGAGTATATTCCTTTCTTCCACCCTCACTCTTCTTGTTTTTCAAAAAAATCCTTGGCTACAGTCGCATCCAAGAAAAGTTGAGAATCAACTTGTTCAAACTGTGCAAACACGCTTGTCTATCTACAGGTGCACACAGGCCCCAGCGTGCCTCTACACACACACACACACACACACACACACACACACACGTGAACACACACACACACACACATGCGTGCGCACAATCACACACACATGCTTCAACTGGGACTTTCCTTGGAATCACATTGAATCAATGGAATAATTTGGAGAGAATTCATTTCTTTTCAGTCCTAAATCTTCCCACCCCTAAAACATGTGATATAGTTCGGCTTTTTGGATTTTACCTTTTATGTTCTTCAGTTAACACTTTTATAGTTCCGGTAGAGACGTCTCAGACATTTGGTATTCCTCGTCGCCACCATCAATAGGGTCTTATTTATTATATTTTGTCAGCTGGCTATTACTGACTATAAGAACACCATCTTTTACTTTTGCTATTTATTCCTGGTAAGAGGTGAACTGAGAACATTTGAGACAGATGGCTAAGCTGATTTTAGTTGCCATGTTACAGGAGGGATGATAAATCAGACACTATAAACAACTCCTAGGCAGGCATTGGAATGACCTATGGGTCGTTCACGGGCGTGGAGTACATGAAACATGCCAATAATATCTTTGCTTGGTTTGGTTGCTAGTTAGCATTGGATGCAGGTTTATCTTTTACCTCATAAACATTATTCCTGAACAATCCAGGCTGGTTCACAGAATAACTTCAGGCAGCCTGGGCGTGTTGGTACGGAAATATCTTTTTAGAGGACTCACTTTTATCCATTTCTGAAGATTTGGGTTTTCTTAGAGGGCCTTTGCAATAGCACGTACTATAGTTTTGTGTCATGCTGATGATAAGGTACGCCTGAGATTTGTAGTTATTCTATCTTTTGACCTTTGGCCTTTATTATCATGATAAAATTCTGTACTGCTTCTTTTTATTTTTACCATAACAGGTTTATAGAGATGAAATTTGCATAGTATACAACTTACCCAAAGTACACAATTCATTGTTTTGTTTTGTTTTAGAATTTTCGGAGTTTAGCAACCATCACAACAATGTCGGAACATTTTTTATCACCTTAAATAGAAACCCCTTCTGATCAGTAATCACACCCATTTCTCTCAATCTTCCTCCACCCCAGGCAACCACTCATCTACTTTCTATACCTATAAATTTGACTATCTTGGTACTCTGGAGGCTGAAGCAGGAGGATCCCTTGAGTATAGGAGTTCAGGATCAGTATGGGTAACATAGTGAGACTCTGTTTCAAAATCAATCAGTCAATAAGCCTATTCTGTACTTTTAAAAGAAACAATACAATACAAAGTCCTTTGTGATTAGTTTCTTCACTTGGCATTGTGTTTTAGCATGTATCCGATCTTTATTCCTTTTTACTGCTCAATATCCCCTTGCATGACTCTGTCTACTTACCAGTTGAGGGTCCTCTGGGTTATTCCTACTTTTGGACTCTATGTTTTGCTAATATAAATATCTGGGTGCAAGTTCTCCTGTGGATGTATGTTTTCGTTTCTCTTGGGTATACACCTAGGAGTGAAATTGCTGGATCCTATGGCAACCCTATGTTGAATCTTTTGGGAAAATGTCACACTCTTTTCCAAACTGGCTGCGCCATTTTACCTTCTCACCAGCACTGTAGGCAGGATTTCCAGTTTCTCCAATACCTCACCAGCTCTTCTTACCTGTCTTTTTGATGAGAGTCATTCTAGTGAGTATGAAGCGGTATCTCCTCGTGGTTTTGATGTCCATTTCCCTGACAGCTAAACCTTAATAGTTTTTGACTCTAACATGTAAGAGTTCCCCCTTTGCCTTACCTTGAGGCTCCCCTGGCTAGATTTGTGATATGGGTTTCCCTGCAGATTCCAGAAAGCCACCCAGGTAGATGACATGCCCTATGACCATTGTTATTCTGACAGACAGGGTGGAACTCGAACAGTAAGAACTTCAGGAAGAAAATATTAGAATGCCTATATGGCTTATGGCCCAAAAAAGAAAATTGAACAAATAGATATCTCCGTCAACCATAGACCTTTGGTCCAGTTATTTAAAAACTCAGAAGTAAATGAGGAAAGGAACTTTTTCCTGGAATCCTTCATTAATCATTAACTCCTAGTGACTCATATGAAGAAAAATCTGACATGTCTTATCTGACATGAAAATGCTGCCTGTGGTCTGTCAACTCCTCTGTGAATACACGCTGCTGGACTGACAGTGAAATGTTAGTGGTGGGTGAGGAGGAGGAAGCATGGAGCATGTGATGAGAATAAAGAACAGTAGCCCAGGGATACAGGGCCCCTGGACCTCACATCTTAGAGGAAACTCCACATGGAGATAAGGAAAGAGGAACAAGTAGCGTATGAATAAAGGATAAGACAGAGAAATGGAAGAAAAGTCGATACTTTTGTCAGTGTGGGAGCCTCCAAAACTGGAGCTTCAGAGATGGAGGAGAACCGAGACACAAAAAGTCTCAGCTGCAGCAAGTGGGGTCATCGTCATGACTGCCTTTTAGTCCCTTGGGTTCACCTTGGGACAGGGACAGGCACAGGCCCAGCGTGGACACCTGAAAAGATATTTCTTCCTCGTAGCACCTCCCTGTTTTACAGGTGAGAGAAATGAGATCATATGACCTGTCCAAAGTTGTGTGGAAATACAAATTAAGATGGCTGCAGTTTGGTCAAGAGGGAGAACAGAGTTTGTCTTGTGAGCCTTGGAGGTTGCCTCTGACAGGCTGCAGTTTATCACAGACAGACAGTCTCTCCTCCCTCCCACCCCCAAGTCTTTAACTGCCAGATAAAGAATGATGGTTGGGAAGAATGAACCTGTGAGACCCCCGTTGGTGACAGTTTCCAATCCTGGGACTTCTACTGACTTGCTGGCTGTCTCGGAAGACTTATTGCTTACTGATGACCCTTGCAATGGCCCCCAGCAGCCAATCACGGGTATTTTGTACATGAGCAGACCCTCAGCACCGATCCAAACTCATTCAAAACAGCTCATGTGACTAGTCACTTCATTTCACCCCTTGTGCCCCCTTTTTCCTTTGAAAACACAGTCCTTCTCCCCCTTGACAGAACACTTCTTCAGTTTCTAAACAACCCGTGTAAATCTCTTCTGTACCCACATAAAAGCTTCTTTGTTTTTATTTGAACCTCATTTATGAATTCTTGGTTTTATATTTGATAGGTAGCATTTGAAATCAAGCCTTTGAGGATCCTAACCACTCAGAACTATGGTTGTTCTGCAAAGTAATGGAGTAGAGAGAAACTGTTCTAGCTTAAATAGAAACAGAATTGGGTGAAACTAAGAAGAAAATAGACATTTCTTAGTAAACTACCCAGAGAAAGGCCTAGATTCTAGGCAAAGCTAAACTCAAATAACTCTATCAAAGAATAAAGATGGGGGACTATCTTTAAAAAGACCGAGACTTATAAAGATTTCAATGGTTTCTATACTTGTAGGAAACAATGACCTACTTTCATTGCAAGTACGAAACTGTGTGTGAACAGGCCGTTCTCTGTACCTCCCTAATCCAATAAGCTCTCCTGATTGTAATGAATAGGGTAGTTACTTTTAAGACAGGTGATGTTAGGTTTTCCTGGAAGGGGTGAGGAATATTCCAGAAAGAATAAAAAGAAAAAAAACAATGCAGCCAATGTTAAAACTCTAGGAAGGCAATCTGTCCCTTGGATGATGAGAATTGACAATGAAAGACTGGCCAGACCTTGCTCTTAATAATGTCTTCTAAGGTGTGGCAGCCACAACAAAGTGCAAAAAATAAGAAACACCCTGTGACCTGAAAAGCCTATTCTCCCCCCTCCCCACACACACCACCAATTTTTGGAGAAGCATCTTTGGCGGTTTCTGGAGCAGCTCCTCCCTGACACACCTTTATGACTGAGGCCCCCTGGAGCCAGGGCCTGGCTGGGAGAACGAGCAGGCTCCTGAACCGGGCAGCTTGGGGATAATGATGATCAAAAGTCCTAAGTGCTTCCCTCTGCACTCATCCCGTGTTAATTAAGGCCACCCTGGATCCTGGCCAGGGGTGGAAGATTCACCCTAAGCCTCCTTTTACAGGCTTTTGTGACCATCCGTCTTTGTTTCCTGGGTTAGAATTCGTCTCGGGAGAATCCCAAACCGCTCCGACATGGAGCAGAGTCACAGGCTGTCAGAATTAATGGGAACTTCCAGGTCGTGACAGTCACTGCCAAGAATTCTGTTCACGCTCCGGAGATGAGCCTGGCGGGCGAGGCCCACTGCGGAGCCGGTAGGGCACGGTCACAGTGCAGCTGTGGAGCACGCCTCTCTTGCAAAAGTCTTTTTTTTTTTTTTTTTTTTTCTGAAAAGTTTCAGGCTTTCTTCAACATTTAAAAATTCTATCTTCATGTGGAACCGTGTCAGAAAGAAACAGATGGGCAGATGATACGGAGTACAGACAGGCCACGCACATTTAGATTTCGAATGTATCTTCTACACCCCTCACCCCCAGAAGGCGTGTCCCGGGTCCCTGGATTTGGAATTTGTTAGAAGGGTTCACAGGACTCAGTACATAGTTGTACTCATGGCTAAGATTTATTACAGGGGAAGGATCCAAAGTGAAATCAAGAAAGGGGAAAGGCACGCGGGGAGAAGTTCAGAGGGAACCAGGAGCCAGCTCCTGAGTGTCCTCTCCCTGTAGAGTCACACAGGATGTGCCTAATTCCTCTGGAGACAAATTGAGACAACTCATGTTAGAGGTGGTCAACCCCAGACATTCTTGGGAAATTCATGCCCAAGATGTGTTATGGGGCTGGTCCTTTCGAGAAGGAAAACAGGGATTCAGCATAAAACCTGTTGTTTGCACAAATGACCCAGGAGGCACAGAGAGCCGCCTTTATGCAGGGCAAACTCCCTATCGGTGTAGGGAACTGTCCACTGTCTGAGCTCCCTGATGTCAATCCAGGGCCAACCTTGCAAAGCAAGCCTCTCTGGGCAGAGCCGTCCCAGGCCCACCGTGTTAAGGCCCCTACACAGACAGGTAGACAGGTGGACACTTTCGTTCTTCGTTCTGTTAGAACTTGGGAAACTGCCTGCAGTAAGGTAAAAAAGAGTTTATCATCGTGAATTCTAGACTTCCGTTTCTAGCAGGTCATCTCTGTCGGATTGTCTGAAGATCCCTCAAACCTAGTGGAAGTCGTTGTTATCCTGGTTTCTGGCTCTTTGTACCTTCTGGTTAAGGGCTCTAGTGTCACTCCTGTCACAGAAGTCACCCTTAACATCTGTGTCCCTACACCTGCACAACCACATGATGTCCAGGCTTGCTGTTCCTTCTGCTGAAATGTCTCTCCGTCATCTTCCTGAGCCCACCTGCTGCTTCCCTGGTTCATTTCTGTCACCTTGCTCTGCCACAGTGGCTTTCCAAGAGGTCTCTCTGTCTCTCTCTCTTTCTCTGTCTCTCTCTCTCTCTCTCTCTCTTTTATCCTGTATACCATCCACATAGTTTGGCTCCCAGATGGTTCCTCCAGTTTTCTTTTTCTTTTTTTTTTTAATTATTATTTTTTATTTTTACAGACTGCATTTTGATTCATCGTACACAAATGGGATACATCATTTCGTGTCTGTGGTTGTGCACGATGTAGATTCACACCATTCGTGCACTCATACATGTACATAGGGTAATGATGTCTGTCTCCTTCCACCATCTTTCATACCCCCACCCCGCCTCCCTCTCATTTCCATCTATGTAATCTAAAGTTCCTCCATTCTTCTCTCATCCCCACCCCCATTATGTATCATCATCCACTTATCAGGGAAAACATTCGGTGTTTGGTTTTTGGGGATTTGTTTATTTCACTTACTATGATATTCTCTAATTCCATCCATTTAAAAACGATTTTTGAACTTTTTGTTGAAGCATGTTGAAGACTCACTAAATTATTCCTTTTACTTTAAGAAAGTAATGTAGGCACAGGGTAGAAACTCAAATAATATGAAAGGGTCTGCAATGACAAGTTCTCTCACTTCACATTCCCACAAGAGGCTGTGACTGGGGCTCATTGGTAAAGGGCTTGCCTCACATGCCCAAGGGCCTGGGTTCAATCCCTGCTACTGTCAAATAAGCAGGAACCATTCCTAGTACCTCCCACCAGAGATTCTCACTGTTCATTTGTTGAGTAGCCTTCCAAAATTTTTCCCTGCCTGTACAAGCATGTGTCGGTAGGGATACCATCCAACACAAAAATGGAAATACAGGCTGGTCCACGTTTTGCTCTTTCATTTCACGTTACCTTTTGAGAACTCCCCTTATCTGCACATGCTGATCTATCCCAGAATGCAATTTATTTACCCAGTTCTCTCTTGATGGATAATTGAGTTCTTTCAAGGTCTTGCTATTCTGAAGAGTTATTTTTTGAAAACCTGAATGTGCTCATATTTATCTCTGGTTCAGACATCTAAACTAACCTCCTGTGTCTCCAGCTGAGAATCAGCAGGTTGCCAGGGACACCTGAGGCCACAAGAGACACAATGGCCCATCTTCCTAGAGGTTCATGGAAAGATGCTAATAGAACTGATAAGTAGTTGAAACTTTTCATATTAAATCAACACAATTCTATTATAGTATAACATATAGAATTCTCCTGTATATTTCAGATGGTGGTAGGAGACTTCAAAAGAAGTTCAGGGAGAAAAAAAAAAAAAAAAGTTCAGGGAGATTATCAGAGCTGTATGACCCTCAGCAAGTTACGTAGCTTCTCTGAGCTCACTGACCTCATTTGCGGACACTAAATGTATGTTGTGAGACCGTTGTGAGGTTTAAGCAGGTAATAGATGTTAAGTGCTTAGAATGATTGGTACATGGTAAGTACCACATAAAGGTATTATTATTAATAATGCTATTATTTTCATTATTCAAGGTCCAGTTTCCAGACTACAATTTCTACCTTCCATCACATCTGTTCACATTTAGCACATTATTCTACTTACCTTCTCTTCCCTATTCAGTACCCTTCTGGATAGAGGGGACCCTGTGTTGTGTATCCTTATGTCCCTTGTGTTCAACACATACTGGATAATCAATTGATGTTGAATAGATGCTAAACGAATGAGATAATAATAATTATGATCACAATAATAACATCTTTCCTCATTTCCAAGTATTATCCACTTGTTTATACAGCAACCGATAACTTGGGGTCCTACAGGGGCTTTCACATCCCCACATGGTTTGTACGTGAAAACTTCACTCTAGAAACCTTTCACACTAAACCAGCCTTTCTTGAACTATCTTGATGCTTTCAGGTATTTTCCAAAAGCAGCTGACATGCATAAACACATTGGAGACATTCTAGATCCCCCGAAGCTGCACACAGATCTTTACTGAAGCACTCTCTGGGTCCTTCCTAGGCTGGTGGCCGAGGGGTCAGGTTAGCAAGTTCCTTAACCTTTTTCTCACAGAACATTATCAGCGAGGGATTCATTGACAAAAATGGCACCAGCTGAGCCCCATGCTCCCCTTTGATGCCCTGAGCTTGGGAACACTTCCATGGTGGTCATCCATGGGGGCCACTTATTGCCCTGTCCCAGGCTCTGAGTGCATCCCCACTTCTTTCCCAAGGCCCTCATCAAGAAACAACCGTGGCGGCTCACTCATGTGCTTGGTTAAGATTCATCGAGCTTCTGCGATGTCTGCTGACGGGGGAGAAAACAGGATTCTGTCCCTGGAGGAACTAAGTGGGGACCCTGAACAGATTCAAAGCACGCCCAACGTGCGCCTGGAATGCAAGATTTGCAGGGACAGGCTCTCTGCTGGCTGCGCAGGGAGCTCAGGGCCGAGCATTCTTGAGGAACCTGGAGTCTGAGCCGGATAACAATAAGCTGTAGTGATCCGTTGCACAGCATGGTGACCCTTAATGATAGGCCATCGTGTATTTCTAACTTGCTGAGAGAATAGATTTTCAATGTTCTCACCACGCATGTGCATGCGCACGCGCGCACACACACACACACACACACACACACACACACACACAAAATTGGTCCTTATGTGAGATGATGGATTTGCTAATTTGCTGGTTTTAATTATACCCAAATGTAAATATTTATCAAAACACTGAATTTTACCCCATAAGTATATCCAATAGTTATCTGTCAATTAAAAATTTGTGAGTTTTGTTTTTAAGGAAAAAAATTAAGGAGGATGAAATTTCAATTTTTGGGTCCAAACCTCTCATTGAATAAGTGGAGTGGGGGGTTTGAAGTCTAGGGAACGGTATTTTTTTGTTCTGTTTTGTCTTCTCACAGATGAGTCGGGAGCAAATGGAAGCAGTATTTTTTTCTACAGCATCACCCTGACTCCAGTGTCCGAATCAGAGAAATATACAGACATCCCTGGGTGTCCACGGGGACTGGTTCTAGGACCCCAGCAGATATCAAAATCATATACTCAAGTTCCTTACATAAAATGACAGTATTTGGAAATAACCTATGTAAATCCTTCTGTATACTTTAAATCATCTCTGGATTATTTATAATAACTAATATAATATAAATTCTGTGTGTGGGGGGTACTGAGGATTGAACTCAAGAGTGCTCTACCACTGAGCTACACCCCCAGCCCTTTTTATTTTTTATTTTGAGACAGGGTCTCATTCTGTTGCTGAGGCTGGCCTCAAACTTGTGATCCTCCTGCCTCAGCCTCCAAGTCACTGGATTACAAGCGTACACCTGGCAATATAATGTAAATTCTATGTAAATAGTTCTTATCTACACTGCTGGGGATAATGACAAGAGAAAAGTCTTTGCATATTATGTATAGCTGAAAAATTTTTTCCAGATATTTTCAATCACAGGTTGTTGAATCTAGGGGTGCAGAACCAGCAGATACAGAGGGCTGAATATATCTACAGAAAGGCAAAAACAGGAAAGAATTTCTTTCTGAGCTTGTTGGGAGCCATGGCAGGTGGGCTATCTTTCCTGTTAGTGACTTCTGACCATGGTTTGTTTCCACATGCTGGCTTTTTATCATCTCCATCTCAGGCCATTCCTGCAGAAGCCGTAGTCAAAGCAGGGCACGCTTTAGAGGCCAGAGGGCTGGTTCAGCTCTCTGTGGTTTGCCAGCCTGGTAATTGCTGGTGGGAGGAAAGTGACACAGTGCCAATGGGGCCTTCGGAATGAATGCAAGTGAGTTTGCGGTATTGTGGTTCCTGGTGTCCCATGCAAATCCTAAGCAAACAGGAATGTAATACGAGCACCACAGACGAGCAGGAAGCAGGCCACCCACTCTGGCTGCAGGCTCTCAGCAGCCGCCCCACCTGCTCACCCAGCCACCTGACGCTCAGCGCCAAGGAACTAACCGCAGCTCCCACAAACAGCACTCATCACTTCTCCCAACAATTCCTCTCTGCATCTGGAAAAAAGCCCACATCCACACTCTGAGCACCCCTGGTCTTCCACCCCCAACTCCAGCCCACCTCTCTCAACTCCTCTTCTGATCTCCCTCTATGCTCTCTTCAGCTGTGCCGAAAACATGCCCCATGTTTCCCCATCTTAGAGTTTTGGCTCACAGCTTTCTGCTGCTTCTGCTTATTGAAATCCCATGACTCTTTACAATGATGTGAACCAGTTGTGTTCAGATTTAACTGCATTTAAGAAAAGTTCTGCTACATTGGCTGAACTAAATAGGGATTAATTTATCTTGTACAACAAGAAGTTCTGGGACAGGCAGTCGAAGTTTGGTTTGGAAGCTCAGGGATGCCATCCAGAACCAAGTTCTTTTCATCTTCTCATTACAACTTCTTTAGTGACACTGCTGTGGCCCTAGGCATTATACAAATTCTAGGTGGAAAGAAAGAGGTAGAAGTGGTAAAAGCTGCCCTAGAAGAAACCTACATATGTCTCATTGGCCAGAACGGAGTTGCTTTGCCACCCGCAGCTGCAAGGGAGTCTGGAAGGTTTTAAGCTTTCTAGCCTCTAAAGGTCAACCAAAAGGGAACTGAAAAAGGGGTGTTGAGTGATTTGACCTGTTTTAAATGTCGCCTCCTCCCTGAAGCCTTTTTCAGGCATCTTAAACTTTCTTTGCTTTGATCTGACATGTGCAAGCCTTTTTTGGAGCATTTATATTTTGCCTTGTGTTATATCTTCGTCTTTTCTTCAGGATTATGAACTTCTTAAGGATCATAGATGCACTCTTTGCGCCCTTCTTTCCCTTGCAGTTTCTTTTAGATTGATTTGTGATCTCTAGTTCTTCCTCTTGCTCTTTCTTTCTTAAATGCACACAGCAGACATTCCATAAGCCTGTGTCGATTTAAACTGAGTTGATTTAAATGGGAGAATGATGTCATGCTTATCTAGAACTAGGAAGACTAAATTTGATTCCTGGGTTTTACTCTGTGACTTTGTGTAAGTCACATGGCCTTCTTGGACCTCAGTCTCCTCACCTGCAAAATTAGGGGCTTCAACTAAATGGTCTTAAAGTTTTCTTCCAGCTTTCAGATCTTGAGGACTTTTATGAGATTTGATTAGCTGCCCTGGGCATTCCCTGGAGGTAGAAACGATGAGTGTCAACTAAAGAAGAAATGGTGACTCCCAGGTCCCTCTCACTCAATCTCACAGTTGATGGGCCCACGCCAAGTCCAGAAGGGCAAAAAGTAAAAAGGAGACTGGATCAGACCAGCCTATATGGAAGCTGGAGGTTGGTCTGTCTTGGAGTCCAGATCAATCCTAAGAGGTCAAGTTTCAGGAAGTGGGAATCCTTCCAACTCAGATCTTAAAGCCCTTCTGAGCCTCACCTCCTAATGTAGAGAAGCTCTCTGGCTAACATTTCTTTGGACTTGGAGAAGATGGAGCCCCACATCTGGCATCATCTGTAAACTGGAAGGAGTAACCATTGTCTGTCTCACATACCACAAGGGAGAGGGACCTATGGGTTGGGAACTCTGCACTAACATTACTTAAAACAAGTCAATTATCCTCTCTGGGCTTTAGATCCCCATCGACAGCAGACAGGTGCCGCCATATATCACCGTCTTTCCAATCTTTAGCACTAGAACAAAAGCGATTAAATGCTCAACTAGGTTCCTCGAGCAGCAAATCATCCCCTTGGCAAGAAATGCGTCCTGGTCCGTGGAATTCCAGAGGCATCTCTGCAGACCCTGTGAAAGAGCGAGATGGTGGCAGGTGCCCTGTGCGCTCCCTCCCTGCTCGCTGGCTGTCTTTCCTGGTTATGACTACAGTTTTGTCTTCATATTCTCAATCTACTTCAGAAACTTGGTCTCAAGTTTCGGTGTTTCTTTAAGAGATGATAAAGTTAAGAATGTATCACCATGACTCTTGGTCCCAAGTTGATGGTTTCACTTGAGTTTGTACGTGGCTCATTTCCCATCCTTCCTCATCCTTTTTATTGAAGCTGCTTTTCCCCTTCCCCACCCCAAAACAGGGCTTGGTTCTGATTCTCCTCTGCCCTTGTGACACGCAGTCCTTTGTGAGATGCTATGACAAATGCAGCCATTCCTATCCCTTGTCTCCAGGTTTGGTGAGTCACAGGTAGGCCATGAAGCTGATGCTGAAAAGAAATCCCACACCTGGATGAGACTCCTGAGTCTACTCAAAGTCTCAGCTCAGAGGTGGCAGTTGCTGACTTTAGAATTTTTTTTTTTTTTTTTTTTGTCATCTCTTGGGAGAAAAATCTTTTGATCCTGATTTCCCAAGTGACCTGCCAGACCAGTTTCGCTAGGGTTCTCCAAGTGGAGACACAGACAAAATTTGTGATTCTTCCTCCTGCTGCTTCAACCTATTAATAAATAAAAATAATGATGATAATAATAGCAGTAATGGTAGCACCCAGCTACCATTTGTAGAATTTCTGTAAGGTGTGAGACCCAGAGCTGGAGGCTCCATACATATTACCTTCGTAACATTAGAAGGTAGATATTATTGTCCCATTCTGCAGATGAGTAAGTCTCACAGAAATGAAATCTTTGGCTAATCAGAAGTGGAACCTAGATTCAGACCCACATCTGTCCGGTTCCAGAGCTCATTTTCCTTCCACCTCCTCAAAAAGAGACCTGTCTTTTGGGGATGTTGAGGGTTTGTGCCAATTTTGATGAGAAAAGAATGAAGAGAGAAAAGGCTTCTAAATGATCACAACTTTACCTGGAAATGAAGTGAGAACAAATTGTAAAGTCAAATCTTTTTTCTGAGAGGAAACTACAGAACAGTCTTGGCCATGATTCATGTGACCTTGAGAAAGTCTTTAAAAACTCCCTAAGCCATTTCCTTGTCTATAAACGGGAGCATCCGGGTCTATCTGCGGAACCCACTGCAAGCCGGGCATCACCAGCTCACCTGGGAAACCCAGTCATCTTCTCGATGATTTTCTTAAATAAATGTAAAGTTCAGGATGCAAAATTACAATAGCTAATTTAGATCCACAAATTACTTTGTCATTTACCAGGTTTGCTTGTATCTATGACCTCATTCAATCTTCCTGATGGCCCCTTGAGGGTCTGGTCATAGCCAGAGCCTTTGGCTAACAGCTAAATTGCCCCGACTTAGGCAATTTCCCTTTCAGGGAAAGGACATAAAGCAAAATCAACAAAGGGAAAAGGTATATGGGACAAAGTCGAGAAACCAAGCCCAAGTTTTCAGGAATTCTCTCCCAGGCTGGTAGTGCACACCTGCAATGTCAGGGACTTGGGAGGCTGAGGCTGGAAGATCACAGGTTTGAGGCCAGCCTCATCAATTTAGCAAGACCCTCAGCAACTTAGTGAGACCCTGCCTCAAAATAAAAAATCAAAAGGACTGGAGATGTGGTTCAGTGGTTAAGTGCGCCTGGTTTCCATCCCTGTTATCAAAAAAAAAAAAAAAAAGAAAGAAATTTTTTCCCAGTAGAGTCATCCAAAACATACTAATTCTTCCAGGTTAAAACAAAAAAAATGTGTTATCAGATGTAACAGCTCATCTAGCAGGAAACGTCACCTGAGCCTAGACATCCAGAATGTTCTTCAGATCTAGCCACATAGGCACATTGGCTTGGCACATACAAAATTCCAGATTCCCAAAAGGAAAGCAAGACTTTAGCACAAACCTCCTCATTAACACAAAACTTTTAGCACAACAAGCTACTCTTATCCTCAGGAAGGAGTGGGGTCCCTTCCCAAACCATGTTCCCAAACCTCAGTCAACGCCAAACCCCACGCGGGTCTTTCTAAGAATGTCAGACTCTGGTCTGCTAGGCTAACCTTTTTCTCTGGAGTCAGTCCCTCAGCCTCAGTCAAGGTGTCTTCACGGCTATGTTATTTTCACTAGGATCCCAGGCAGCAGTGTGAGGTCAACACTGTTACATCCTTCAGGGGTCCTGGACGCAGCCGGTTACAGCAAATTCCACGAACCATAAAGATGCATCTCGGGAAGCCAAGTGGCTCTGTTCTCAGGTGTTGGTGTGAACTGTCCCCACTGTGCTGAGGCATCCGCTGAGGTTCAGATGGTCTTAGCAGTGAGGGGCAGCTTACCTGAAGGCCGTCCAGGGTGGAGAGAGCGTGGTGATAGAGCTACGGGTCAGCCCCATGTCTTCAGGGCATCCTGACTGATGAAGAGGGGGTGCTCCGAGTAGGGCAGGCCGTAGGCAGAGCAGGTTGGCAGGACTCCCCGTGCGCGCCCAGCACGGGGCCTCCCACCACAGGCCTCCGTTCAGTCTAATTAACTCGGCTCAGTCCTCAGTGCCATCACTGCCTCAGGCAGTCCCTTACAAACCTGTTGCTTGTAGGTGACACCAGTCCTCCAGTGTGTGTGACTGACTCTGCGTGGGGACCTTTGCAGCTGTACCACCCCCTGCCGTCCTGAGCTGTCAGGTGTGATCACAGGCCTGCCGGCGTCGGTTGAGTTCAAAGCTCTCCCAGCAGCTTGGAAAGGCAGCCGGGGACATTTTCCTTCAGGAAGAAAAGAAGCTTCCAGGAAGAGTTCTAAAGACAAAGACTGTCAGGCAGCTAGCGAGTCAGCCATGATGGGCGGGCGGGAAAAGACAGCGAAGGGCAACCAGAACCACGGGAGCCTGAGCTGACAGCCAGGCACTGGAAGGTGGGACCTGGTGCGTCAAAACCTCCCCCAGCCACGATCACATCCCCTTAAGAAGAAGGACCCTCCCTTACACCAAAACCATGCCAATCACCCTGGCGACCAAAACATGGAGACCCTCACAAAGAAAGCTGCCCGAGGGCTCTTCAAAGGGGAATAAGCCCATGAAGGCGGCAGGAAATTGAGGCAAAAACAAGGGACTCAATTTCCTTAAAACCTCCCACTCTGAGCACCACACCGTCCTCTCTGGGAGACGGGCCATGCAGTTCCCATGCTGTCAATCAAAAGTCAAGCGGTGGACCTGGGTGGGACTCTGTGGAAACTTCCCTGAGCCCCCCAATAAAACTGGAGAGCAGAAGAGACACACCCTGCTCCTCTTCTGAGAGGACCCACTCTCTCCCTCAAGGGTGTCCCCTTTTCTCTTTTCCTATCCCTTCTAATAAACTCATGCCTGTCACTCTGAGTGACATGTCTGAAATCTTTCTGGCATGATCACAAAAATCAGGGTGCAGGGCAGGCTTCCACAGCTGCTTCAGCTTCGAAGAAGGCCTCTGCCTGTAACCCGAGGGACTGCCTAGGGAGCCAAATCCAGACTCGGACTCTGGAGGTGGAGGTGTGGACCTCACGCCGGGGGTGAAGGGGGCCTTCATGCTACCTCAGCTTCACGGCAGGCCTGGAGCTCTGTAACAAAGACCATCAGGGCCCTCTGCACCCCTGCACCTCCCCGGGTGTTGGGGGTTTTTTTTCCCTCTGTTGCCTTAAGATCAGTGAGCTGGGTTCAGTCCCTGGCACCAGAAATAACCACAGCAACAAGAACCTAGCAATCGGAACTGTACATCGTCAAGATCACCCCTGTCATCTAGACCTTCCACCGGACAGAGCTGCATAGAAGAGAGACAATAGCATTTTCACTGAAAAGCATTTTGATGCAACTTAACATTTTTATACAAAGATACATCATGTTCAGGAATTGATCAAGGATGAAATCTTGAATTTCCAAAAAATTTCAACATGAACCAGCTATGGTGACACACGCCTATAATTCCCAGCGACTCGGGAGGCTGAGGCTGGAGGATTTCGAGTTCAAAGCCAGCCTCAGCAGCTTAGCAAGGTCCTAAGCAACTCAGTGAGACCCTGTCTCTAAATTTAAAAAGTGCAAAAATGGCTGAGAATGTGGCTCAGTGGTAAAATACCTCTGGATTAAATCCCCAGTACTCCCACCAAAAAAAAAAAAAAAAAAAGAACATGGGCTTCCAAAACCTTCCATTCCTTTTATTCTGAGAAACCTGAAAAAAACATCACTCATTTCCTAGGCCCAGTGCATTTAATAACCAAATTGAGACAGTGAAAAGCAGCACCCCTTAAGATTAAGGGAGTAAAAACTCTGAGAGTGGGCCAGGCATGGTGGTACATGCCTATAATCTGGGAGGTTGGGAGGCTGAGGCAGGAGGATTGCAAGTTTGAGGCCAACTCAGCAATTTAGTGAGACCCTGTCTCAAAATAAAAATTAAAAGGGCTGGGGACATTGCTCAGTGGTTAAGCACTCCTGGTTTCCATCCCTGGTACCAAAATAAGAAAACAAAACTCTCGAGACTGGAATGACACAGTGAGGGACCGTCAGTGGGTAGATGTTCTCCTGAGTCTTAACTCAGAGCCTGTTAGCTGTTATGGCATGATCTGTGTTTCCGCTGCTCTCTTGCCTTAACTAACTATCCAGAGTAGGCTGTGTGCCTTTCCCTACCCTCACTCACTCTGAAGCTCCGTCTTATCAACCTCAAAAAACAGGTGCAAGATTGAAGTCAGGATCCCCTCCCTGTGCTTCTTCAACAATAGAAATAAAGGATAAAACTGTTGAGGAATCACGGAAACTGCAAATTTCCAGAGCCCTTAACCTGTTGCTTGCCATGATTCAAGTTCTCCTCCACTCCTCCCTATGTGTTATTTTAACGCTACAGCAACTCATCTGCATCCCAAGGCGAGGGGTTTGTACATGAGAGATGTAATACATGGCACCAGAACAGGCCAACCACCCCTCCTCCAGGCGAAAGTGCTCACCCAGGGAGGAAGAAATGGACTTAAGGCCAATCACATTCCTAAACCCCAGCCACCCCTACCACCCTTTCCTGGAATAAAACTAGCTCTCTGCTTTGTCCTGAGAGTCAGCGGACACACTCTTGGTCATCACCGTCTCCCTTCAGCTTGAACCAGAAGAGTCTTGTTCCTGTTGTAGGTGTGCCTTTATGTGACCCTTCACATGGTGAAAGAAGCGCACAGAGCCACAGTCCAAAGTTAATCACTAGAGAAGTTCCATTTTATTTTAAAAATGCACACACTTATATAGGGCTGGAAAGAGGCTGATTGGTTGGGGCATGAAACGGGGTGAGAGTTGATTGGGTGAGCCTTGTTGCTGGGGGACGGGGTGATGGTTGATTGGGTGAGCCTTGTTGCTGGGGGATGGGGCGATAGTTGATTGGGTGAGCCTTGTTGCTGGGGGGCGGGGTGATGGTTGATTGGGTGAGCCTTGTTGCTAGGGGTCTGGGCAGGGTGTCAAGTGGTGGGAAGAAGTTATGAGGAGTAAAATCAGGAAGAGAAGCTCTGCCAGTGCCATGTTGGCACCTAAGGAGGGGGTGACCTGATAGATGGAGAGCGTGAGAAGCCACCCAACCAGTAACCAAACCCCCTCATGAAGCCATGTATCCCAGAGCGAGGCGAGGGGGTCAGGCCGCGGGGTCCATTGCTGGAACCTGAGGCTAATCCCCACAACGCAAGGTGACGTCAACAGCAGGGGGCATCTCCAAGAGGTGGTGGAGAGTCCACCTGTCAGCAGCGGTGGAAGGGGTCACTGGCCTCTGTGGGGTGGGCGCCCTAGTGGCAATCTCAAGGCAGAAAGCACCTGGTCTCTGTGGCAGAAACCCCCGGCCTACCAAGAACTCCATTTGAGATGGTCCCATTGGCCCACAGTACCTTCCTCTGGAGGTTTGAATGTGACCTGAGTGGTCCACCCAGAATCCATGATGATCTCACAGTTTAGTGACCCCCAAGGAGCGTCCTGCATCTTCCACAGCCCCAGAGCCCAAGTCCTGATCACAGAGCCTGGGCCCATCTCCATTTCAACCCAGCAGGCACCAGCTGAAATGACCGAGCAGATGGCCTTGGGGCTCAGCTCAGAGTCAGGTCCTGCGGGACTGCAGAGAGGCCTGGGGCTTTGCTTTGAGAGCAGAAAGGCAAGACCACAGGGCCCGAAGGAGGGGCTGGGGCCCACGCCCTCTGCCTTTTATTTTTCCCTTTATGTCTTGTCATTCTCAAAGTCTGAGTTGACCCACTCAAAAATATGGCCAGCGGGTCAAAAAATCATCAGCTGAAAGGGTTTAACCAGATCTGATATGATGTACAAAGGGTCCTTAGCAACGTAAACCGCCCTTTTTAAAACTCCAAAGAAGGTCTTCCTCTGTGAGCACTGTCCATTGCCTCGTCTGGAGGCTCCAAAAAGTTCATAGTAAAATATCATCAGTGTGGAGACTTAGCCTGCTTCTAACACTCAAGAGTTTAAATTCTGGTTTGCTCATCAGTGGCCAAAAAGTGAGGAAGTCGTGTCTCACACTTTTTTTTTCTGCTTTCCTGGATTGAGAGGAGCACTCTAGCATTGATGAAATTAAAAAGCCTCTAACACTTGACATCGTTTCTTACCAAACATACAAATGCAAGAGCCGCAAAATACGAAGCCATTTAAAAACAGCAACAATGCTGGGCATGGTGTGCATACCTGTCACCCTAGGCACTAACTCAGGAGGCTGAGGCAGGAGGATCTCTATTTCGAGGCTAGCCTCAGCAACTTCCTGAGGCCCTAAGCAACTGAGTGAGACCCTGTCTCAAAATAAAAAAAAATAAAAAGGCCTGAGGATGTAATTTTGAGGTAAAGTGCCTCTGAGTTCAATCCCCAGTACCAAAAAGTGAATTTAAAAAACAACAACAAAAATCCCTTTTCTTCACATTGCAGATGTACTCAAACCCCTACCAGTGAACTTAGCGTGTACTGGGTTAACATTGCAGCTGCCATCTTAGCTCAAGGAGGGGAGGGTGTGAAGAAGTGGTGACATTGTCCCCTTCCCCTTCTTTCCTCTCTGGGTCTGAGTTTTGCTCCCAGGGATGGATTGTGTCCCACTCTGACTTGGAGGAAAGAGCCATTGGACGTTACCATCTTTAACCTGCCCAAAGCACACCTTTTGGAATGATTTGCACCCTTGTGCCTTCCCATCTGTAGGGAAAAAAAAAGAACCAAAAAACATCAAGCAGACTGGACTTCCCCTCTCCGGGACTTGGGCCAGCACTGCCAAAAGCAGCCAGGGCCTCCAGCGAGTTGATTCTCTGGAGTTGGGAACAGACTGAATTGGGGCCCCACCACCACCATCCAGACTGGGAATGGCCTCTGCTTGCTGAGAGTGGAGGCCAGGGAGGCTGCGACTCCCTCCCAACGGTTTTTCCAACCTCGTCCTCCATCTCTGACGCCCTCCTGTATGGTGTTCTAAGTCCTAAAGAAAACCTTCTGAAATGCCTTTACTTCTCCTCAGTTAATAAGATGACATTTTTACCTATTGGAGAGATACAGACATGCTGGAGAAGGAGGCTCCAGGGCCACTGGGCCTCAGAAGCGCCTCTGCCAACATTTCCAAATGTGTAAGTGAACTTCTGCCACAACTCCGCCCACCTTGTACACCACCCTGACACGGGGCTTCCTTCTTCTTCTTCATCCTTCCTTTTTCTAGAAGCACTTTCACCAAATTTCAGAGTCAGGGTCCTTCTAGTGAGACCCCCTTCTCATGGTCCTTGTTGGGCTCCCCGATGTCACAGGCCTGCCACAAAACCGAGACAGCCCTGGCGGCTCCCTCTTCACTCATTCCTACGCTCACACCCCAAAGCTTTCAGACACGTGGCTCAGAGTAGCAGGCGTGAGTTGGTTAGAAGGGAAAAGGGGACACCCTTGAGGGAGAGAGTGGGTCCTCTCAGAGAGGAGCGGGAGGATGCGCCCCTCCTGCTCTTGTTTTATTGGGGGTCCCAGGGAAGTTTCCAGAGTCCCACTTGGGTTCACCTCTTGACCTTTTTCTTTTTTCTTTTCTTTTTTTTTAAATTATTTTTAGTTGAAGATGGACACAATGATTTTATTTAATTTATTTATTTTATGGGGTGCCGAGGATGGAACCCAGGGCCTCACACGTGCTAGGCAAGCGTCTACAACTGAGCCACAACCCCAGCCCATTGACCTGTGATTGACAGCAAGGGAACTGCAAGGACCGCCTCCCAGAGAAGACAGTGTGGTACTCAGAGTTTTGCCTCAGTTTCCTGCCCCCTTCATGGGCTTATTCCCCTTTGAAGAGCCCTCGACCAGCTTTCTTTGTGAGGGTCTCCATGTTTTGGTTACCAGGGCGATTGGAGGTGGTGACGTGGTTTTGGTGTAAGGGAGGGCCCAGGCCACCTAGCAGACTGTGACATGGTCTTCAGACAACCTTTTTTCTGGAGGGGATGTGAGCATGGGTGGGGGAGGTTTTGACACACCAGGACCTACCTTCCAGGTGCCCAGCCCTGAGGTCAGGCCCCCAAGGTGCTCAGCTACCCTTTCGTGGCTGACCAACTGCTTGACGCCAAGACAGCCCCAGGTTCCGTGGTCACCAGGAGGCCTCGCAAGACTCAGCATAGCCTCTGACTCATAGCTCTGGTTTATCACAGCGAGAGGATCCAGAGCAAAATCAGCAGACTTCAGGAGGCTTCTCCTGGGGGATTCAGCGGGGGCCGAGTTGAAGTCCTCCAGGCACGAGTCGTAACAGCATGTGTGACATGTCTGCGGATCACTCTGCCCATCTTAGGTCTGAGCGGGATCTTTTACCAAGTCTGGGAACTGAATGGACATAAGACAGACAGAGCGGAGAAGAGCCAATGAGTTTTATTACTTTTTACACATATAGGGTGTAACAGTGTCCGCTTTATGCTTTGAATATAGCCCTTGCCTCTCTGCCGCTGCAACTCATTTTTAAAACAGACACGTTTCTTTCTCTTCCTCTCTCCCTCCTGCTCCCTGGTCTCTCCCCATCCCTCATCTTGGGAGTACCTTTCTTCCCCAGTTATCTGTCCTTGAGCACCCACCCACCACAGGAGAAATCTCCTTCCCGTTATCCTGCCAATGGCCGCCCCAACCACTGCCCCCAGTCTTGGCTTTGCCTTCCAGGGTTGCATGGGGCACAACTCCTCTTTCACATAATCCTTTAAGTTTGGGGTATGTTGCTTTTCACCAGTCAATCTTGCCTTAACATAGAACGCTCATGAAAGATCCTGTGCGTTTTGCCAGGGTAGAGTGGTATTTGGATATAACTGCAGTCTTCAACCTAATTGTCACCTACTGTACGCTGTTACAATTAAAGAAAATACTCTTAAATGATACTACCCTAGGCTGGGTGTGGTAGTGCATGCCTGTAATCTCCATCACTCAGGAGGCTGAGGCAGGAGGATTATAAGTTTGAGGCCAGCCTCAGCAATTTATTGAGGGACTGAGCCAGTTAATGAGATCCTGTCTCAAAATCAAAAATAAAAAGAACTGGGGATGTGACACAGGGTCAAGTGCCCCTGGGTTCAATTCCCAGAACAATAACAACAACTACAAAAAGATGGTAGTCCATGACTCCATTTATATGAAATTCTAGAAAGGACAAAACTATGGAGATGTTTCCAAAGTGGATCTGTGGTGACCAGGGGTTAGTAAGAGGATTGGTTATAGGGAACAAGGGCACATTTTCAGGGGTAATGGAACTATTCTGTCTCATTACTGTAGTGTATATTTTTCAAAGTTCATTGAATTCTACATTTGAAATCAAAGAACTTTATCATATGTAAATTATAGCTCAATAAACAATATGACTGATCTCTAAAAAGAGACAATGAGAGAAAGGGAACATCCCTTCCTCTCTCCGCTGCCCCACATGATTTTCCTGTTGTTTGAAACGTATGTAGGAAGCCAAAGCATGTTCTGGTAAGCTTTTTTTTTTTTTCAGTGTCAATACTATTGAGGTATAACATACATCCAGAAAAGTGCATAATAATAACTTGGATACAGCTCAATGAATTTTCACAAAGCGAACACATCTGTGCAAATACCACCCACGCCAAGAAGAGGCACCAGAATCCCCAAGGCCTCTCATTAACCCACTCCTCAAGAATAACCACCACCGTGACTTCAAATAAGGTAATTTGTCGAATCACGTAGAATGTTCTTTTTTGTTCATTATAATGCACATGAGATTTGTCCATGATGTTGTGCAAGACTGTTCATTCCCTTGGCTGTGTGGTATTCTAGTTGTGTGACTAAACAACAATTAGCTTATCAATGCTGATGTTGACGGAAGTGTGGGTTGTTTGCCATCTTTGGCTACTAGGAAGAATATTTCTATGGATATCCCAGCACCTGTCATCCGGTGAATGCATGTAATTCTGTCGTGTGTACATCTGGGAATGGAATTGGCAGAGTCATGGGTATGAATATATTAATTTTACGAGCTGCTGCCAAACATTTTCCCAAGGTCATTGTTCCATTTTCTACACCTACAAGCAACATGGGAGTTTTAGTTGCCCCACATCCTTGCTAACACTTGTTATTTTCCTTTTCATTTTAGCCATACTGGTGGATGGGTGTGGAATTACATTGTGGTTTTAATTTTCATTTCCTGGTGACTAATGAAGTTGAGCACCTTTTGGTACACTTGCACTTGGATAATTTGGATATCCCTCTTTTATGAAGGGCTTGAACAAATCTTTTCCCATTTTTCTGTTGGGTTGCCTACCTTTTTTATCTGCTATAAAATAGTAGTTTTCCCCAACATGATAGTATAGAAGTGATTTTTTTTTTTTTTGGTGGGGGTGTTGGTTCGGTATCAGAGATTGAACTCAGGGGCACTCAATCACTGAGCCACATCCTCAGCCCTATTTTGTATTTTATTAAGAGAAACGGTCTCACTAAATTGCTTAGGACCTCACTAAGTTGCTGAGGCTGGCTTTGAACTCGCTGACCTCCTGCCTCAGCCTCTGCTGGGATGACAGATGTGTACAACCACGCCTGGCAGAAGTGATTTTTATAATAAACTTTTTCAAATATAAATCTACAGCATCTTTATTTTTTTCTTTTTCAGAAAAATATATTAGAGTCCTGGGACATGAGGACAAGTTAATCCTAGAAGGAAACTTGGAGATCGAAACATCCTGATTCTAAATTCCACTCAGCATACCTTTGTGGGGCACATACTGTGTCCCCAGCATTGTGTTGGGTTTTAATAAGGACAAAGTGCAGAAGAAGGAGCCAGGCATTCAGTCAAGTTCAGTCTAATAAGCCAAGAGGGGGAAACTGAACCCTAGAGAGAGAAGTTCCTCAGCCATAGCACAGCTTTTTACAAAAGCATCCTAAGCAATGGTAGAGATTAGGAAGATACTTCTCTGGGACCCAAGCCTCAAGCTAACCTAGCCTTACTCAACAGAGCCAATGAGAAGATTGGTCATCAAAATCCCATTCTTCCTTCAGGGTCTAGCTCAGATGTAGCCTCTTTTGAGAAACCTTTCTGATCTTTTCAGTTAGAATCAATCTTTTCCTGTTATCTCTGTTCTGGGTTGGGTTGTAGAATTTACCCAACTCTCTCTTGGACTGTTTGTACACATGTCTTCTCTCCTGAGCTGTGTGGTAAGCTCTGGGGAAGGCAGACTTGGCTCATTTCTTTGGGATGAGGATCGTGGGAGGGAGGCTTATATAAATTAGTTGCTCATACAAGTCCAGATTAAATTGTATTGCCTCTAAGTAGAAAAGGACCTGAGGAACTGTGTGTTCCAGGAAGCCATTGACAGGCATATTTATATTAAGTTGATAGATGTCTTTATTTTGGACTAATGTTTCCTGCACTTTTAAGAAGGGAATCATGAGCTCATGTAGACAGAAAGGGACCCTAGTAGTGACTTTCCTGGGGAGGGTGTGACAGCTGCTCTGTAGTTCCCTGCCATGTCCTAAGGTGGTGGCTAACCTCTTTTCTGCTTTGATACTGCTCTGTGGTCCAGTGTAGGTTCCAGAGCTGCCGTGGGGGCAGCCATGAGCAATGAGAGCCCTAGAACTCTTAAATTAAGCTGAGATGGATAAATGAAGAGGAGCCACCAGAGTATGCGTTGGTGTCGGGAGACTGAGGTTCTCTCCTACCGCCTTCTTCCTGCCTGCTTTGTGCCCGAGGGCCTCAGGTCCCCAGCTGGCAGCCACAGCCCATGACCAAAGCTGCTAGGGTGTGGATGGGCATCTTTCCTCAGCTGCCAGGGCCTGCCCCGCCCTCTCCGCCACCCCCCACCCTCCCAGCACACAAGGTGACACAGGGTGTGGGGGAAACCTGTCCTGGTCATTACTCAGGTAGGATTCAGTCTTGTAAGAAGGAGGTACTTGGAGTACCCAGGCTATCATGCACCAGGATCCCGGGGTTATTTATCACATAAAGGAGTGATTTTGACCTCAGAAGGAATTTGTTTGGACTTCAGGGTGCGGGTACAATAAAATCTTTCTAATAGCTTGTTAAATGATCCCTGCATCAGACAGAGAAGGTCTAAGGAGGAGCATAGACCGTGTCCTTCCTGATTCCTGATTCTTAGAGGGGCGGCATTGACCAGGGAAGGAGAAAGGGGAAAGGGGCTCTTGGATTTCTAATTATTTTCCCCTTTTTGGTTCATGAGAGCCATAAAGTCAAATGAATGGAAAGGACATACAGAACTAAATAACTGATTGCAAGAAAACTTGGATTGAGCTCAGATCACGAGATATAAAAAGCAAAACAAGGATGCGGAAGCAGACTGCTAATGAGCCTGGCGACGGGGACACCGTTCGGGGTTTGTGCTCAAGCCACCTCACCGACTCTGGGTAGCAAGGCTGTGAAATCAAGGTCACGCCATTTTATGACCTCAGTATTTTTTAATAAAGTGCCTCCCATATTACCCAGCACAGTACTTGGCCCAGGGGACACAAGAAGACCAAGAAGGCAGTGGTCCCTGGCTTGTGATGGAGGATACTCAGACCAACGGGTCAGTGTAAGACCTTCCGTGGTGACAACGGGAGTTCAGAATGCTGTGGGGACACTAGGAAAACCCTCCCCTGAGGGAGTCAGGGAGGGCTTTCCTGAGGAATGTTCAGTGGCCAGAGCCTGAGGGGTGAGGATAGAGCTGGGGAGCAGATGAGGAATGAGGCCAGAGGGAGGCCATTGGACAGTTTTGAGGGATGGGTGACAAGTCTGTATTCTAGAGAAGACTTTGACTTTGGTGTGGAGGATGGGCTGGGAGACGCAGGGAGGGAGGGAGGAAACTATGGCCGTGGTCCAGGCAGCGAGGACAGCATCCCGAGCAGGGACAGTGTCCAAGGGGATGGGGTAAACGGATGAACCCAAGAAATCAGTTTAGGATGCAGACTCTCAGGACTGGGTGACTGACGGGCTATGAGGGTGAGGAGTTCAGGACGGCTCGTCTTGGGCAGCACTGTCATCACGGCACCGTCCAGAACGGGATCACGGAAGTAACTTGTCCAGGGGCCTCCTCCTCACCCGGGACCCTCCTCATTCCACTGATTGCAGAATTTCCCTGCTCATAATTGCCCAGACAGCAGTCACCAACAGCTTTGGCCAAAGCACACACTGTGCTTTCTGGCGTGGCGGGCTTCCAGGTGATAGTGTACGTTTATACGGAGCCTTAGCAATTAGTTCATTTGGATTAGGAGACCCGGGTTCAAGTCCCGGTCTTGTTGAGCTACATACCTTCTCTGGGCCCTCAGCTTCCCAATCTGAGGACGAGGAGGCTGGGCCAGATGGCCTCCAACAGCCACTTCCGATCCAGCGTCCAAGACTCGGCATGTCTGGGGAACAGTAGGGATTGTGAGCCAATGTGTGGAATTACAGGCTACGGGCATTCTGGAGGCCATTTGATTCAACTTCCTTAACCGTGTATTATTCTCCTCTAAAGTGACCCCTGCTGTGACCTATGTCAGTGGGAACAAGCCCCATGACACGCTGAAGAGATCAGGATTTCTGGAGTGGGGGCACAGAGAAGGATCTATGAACGCTCTCCAGTGACCCCAGGGAGAGAGAACCACTGTCCTAGAGGATGCTGGGAAATCACCAAGGCATGTGTTACTGTCCACAGGAAGCCAGTGGGAAGGATTTCGGCTTCCACAGAAGAAAAATCAGCTTGGTGACCAGCCAGGCATTTCAGAGTAAGGAGGAAGTCAAGACTTGTCTCTGAAATGTGTTCCTGAGACCCCAGGAAAAGGAGGAAGGCGAAATCAATGTAACTCCCGAGTGCCAAGTACTGTGCTGGCTAATATGGTAGGCACTTCATTAAAAAAATAAAGACCAATACTGTTAAATGGTGGGATCTCACTTTAACAGCATTGTACCCAGAGTAAATGAGGCAGCACAAGCATCAAGAATCTGTTTTCCATATCCCTTTTTCCATACCGGTTTTATATCTCATGACCTGAGTTCTAATTCAAGTTTTGCTTGTAATCAATTATTTGACTCTTTTGACTCTGTATTTCTTTTCCATTATTTTGATCTCAAGCTCTAATGAACTAAAAATAGTAAAATAAAATAAAGCTAATAAAGGGTTCTAGCCCGTTCCCCAGCTAGCGTCTCCCCTTCCAATCCTTCAAAGCACCCAACCATTGTTGCGCTCCTCGGAGCCTGAGTTTGGGCATTGTGTTCAACAGACCCAGGGGGTGACCTGCCTGGCTGAAAGTCCTGTGAGAGAGGACAACTGAAGTGACCCTGGGGTTTTCGGAGTAAAGCGAGATCATGTCTGGTCCAGAGATGGGGGAAGACTTTGAGAAAGCCAATTCTGTGAACTAGAACCCCTCTGCTCTTAACGATGGCTTAAAGTTCATCTGAGTCTGTCAACACTGACTGCACGTCCATCCTGTGCCAAAAGCCACACCTCCCATGAGATGCAAGGAGTGAAGATGCAGACTTTGCCCTTTAACCACCAGAGAGGAGGAGGCGGCAGACAGGCAGGGGCAGTCTGGGTGGTGTGGGAGGCTCTGGCAGACGTCAAAGCTGAGGCTCGCCCAGCCAGGAAGTCTTCCCTGGGGGGGTGGTGCCTGAGTGGAGCGTGAAGGGCAGGTTCCAATCGCCCAGGTGGAGTGGTGGGCATGGATGTGTAAGGAGCTGGTGGTGCTCTTACTGTGTTCCATGTGGTCTAAAGCCCCTATCCATCCATGATTACACTTGGTATGGCCATGGTGCCCACTAGGAAGTTCATTGATGGATACTTCCTTTCAGACCTAAGGACCTTTAAGACAGATAAAAAACTATCCTCATCACTAGAATAGGAGAACCAGAGGCCTTTGTTTGGCAAACACAGTGATCGTTGAAGGAATCTTCTCTATCACTGACATCTCTATCCACCATCTCCTTCAGTCACTCCAGTAACTTGTGAAATAGATGGGATTTCCTCCATTTCATGGAAGAGGAAACCAAGACTTAGACTGACTTCCCCATCAGGTCTCATGGTGCTGATGGTGGGGGCTATGCAAGGATTCAGCATTTTAAATACTTTCTGGATGAAGGTGGAAAACAGATTAATAAATAATCTTTCCCACTAGGGCTTTTCTTTACCACATCTGCCAGTTACAGACAGACTTCAAGGAAGGAGCATTTTTATTAACTACCTCATTCACTCCCTGTTTATCCCCAGTTTGACTGTCATAACCCAAAAATATAATGACAGAATTTTTAGTTTGGTCATGGTGGACTGTACTCATGACATTTTGGCAAGCTTCTCCTGTGACCTCTCTAACTTAGAAGGTGTAACAGCAGACTTCATGATATCCAGAGCTTAAGCAGAAGGTCAACTTGATTTTTTTTTATTTGAATTTTAAGCAGGGACTCAAAGAGGTGAGTAGTAAGCTTTGCCCGAGTTCCCTAAAGCTTTCCAGTAGCGTCTAGCAGATCAGGTATCTCCCAGAAAGCGAGGTACATGTATTCAAGGCCATTATCCCCAGTGAATTGGAGTAGAATGCAGAGATTTGCAAAAGATATATCCAAAGTCAAAATATTGTTTGGTGGATTGGCTTTTAAGAAAAAAATTTTTGATATTTTTAAGTTTCCTTATACCTGTAATAAAGTTGACTCTAGTAAGGGATAAAATCATGGATATATATTTGCAAGTTCTGGATTTACCAGGAAATCCTAAGGGCTAAAGCTGTTTTCTTCCTCTTTACAAGTCTTATTTTTAATTTCTAAGCCTACCGTGTAAATTTGAATCTTCAAATGACAACAGTTTCCTGAGTCATGATCAAATATATCTGGACATTTTGGCCTCTGTGGCCTCTTCCCATGCTGATAGTCAGCAGGACGGGGAGGGTCTGGGGACTTCAGGGACTGGGTAGGCCCTGGGAACATCAAGTCCAGGCCTTCTCCCTGGGGAAGCTGAGGCAAACTGCTGGACAGAGTAGAGAGATGTGTGATAAAAAGACAGCGACCACGATGCAGCCGTGAAAGTTGCTATGGAAACCATACAGAGGATGCTGCCTTTGAGCCTGAAGTTCATCAAGCAGACGAAGTAGAGAAAGTGAGATGTTCCCTGAATTCGTAGCTCTCTGTACAGAGAGCCACACCATGTCTTTCCTATTCTTGTACAAAATAACTACTGTTTGACTACCCTGTGATCTTTGACTAAAATGCAATAAAATTAGAAATGACAAAAACAGTGTGCAATAATCCGTGGAACAATATCTTCAAGGTATTCGTTTGCAAAAGAAGTGCAGAATAGGGTTTATAATAGTTACCATTTGTGTCGAAAAAATAGGTATACGTTTGAAAATCCTTTTAAAAACCCTAGAAATGCACTTTAGAAAATGGTAACAATAGTTACCTTCAGGGAGAGAAACAAGATGTCTGGGTGGCAGGAGAGGGCAGAAGGCTTTGTTTTTTAATTCATTTTTTAAAAATTCAGGTATAATTTACATACAGTACAATTTGCTCTTTTTCGTACACATTTCTCTAAGTTTTAACAAATGTATGCAGCCACGGAACAACTGCCACATTGCGGGTATAGAACAGTCATCTCAGCTCTCACATTTTCTCTTGTCCCTTAGCCCCCCCACCACCACCCACAGTCACACCCCATGACTCATATTTTCTCTATTTAAAAACTAGATACAATTTTTGGAAAGTAAAAAAAAAAATTATTCCATGCACATAATCTATGAGTTTCAGAGAAACCCCAGCGGAAATTATAAAATATTTAGAATGGAATTATAAAGAGAGTATTAATGAACTATGATTAATGAAATCAATTTTGAGACCATCATACCTAATGGGACTATCAAAACCCATGAATGCAGCGAACTTGATGCTTGGAGGAAAATGTATAACCTTAAGGACATGTTAGATGACCAACATTTTTAAAAAGGGCCTAATATGTTTTATTTTTAAAAGCTAAAGAAAGAAAATTGAACAAACCAAAGGAAAATAGAAGTGTATAAAATATCAAGCTAATTATGAAATAATGAATAATGACAAAAATAGCAAGAATAAACATGCATATGATTTGCATATTGATTCCCAGAAGCAAATGAGGGTGGCAGACTGGGCACTGGGCTTAACGTCTCTGAGCCTCGGGTTCTTCACTTCTCCCAGATGGAAATAGTATCTCCCCTCCGGCCAGCAGCAGGTGGAACTGACACCCATAAGGACTTTCCCACAGTAGCTCTTCCTCCTCTGTGTGCAGTGGCATAAAAGATAATTAACAGTGGCATTATGGCGTAGCCATAGCAAAATTTATCTTCAAGTTATTTCCCCATTTATGATGGATTACCTGATAAACCCATGGTGAACTGAAAATATAAGTTGAAAATGCATTTAATGCACCTGACCTATTGCACATCATAGTTCAGCAATACAGGGCATCACAGAGCATTGGCTATTCCCACTGGTGACCCCAGGGATGGTTGGAGCTGGGGTTGGCAGCTGCTGCCGCCCATCATTGCAAGAGCAGAACATCCTGCACTAGACCAACCCAGGAAAGGATCAAAATTCAAAATATGGTTTCTACGGAATACATGTCAGTTTCACACTTGTTTTTTTTTTTTTTTTTTGTATGAGGGATTGAATTCAGGGGTGCTTTACCACTGAACCACATCCCACATCTTTTTAATATTTTATTTAGAGACAGGATCTCCTTGAGTTGCTTAGGGCCTCACTAAGTTGCTGAGGCTGGCTTCAAACTTATGATCCTCCTGCCTCAGCCTCCCGAGCTACCAGGATTACAGGCATGCACCACTGTGCCTGGTTCATACTATCTTAAAGTTGAAAAATTGTGAATTGAATGATTGTAAATTGGGAGCCATCTGTATTCCCCTAGTTTGTTTCTTCTTACAACTTCTTAAACCTCTCCTTGCTTCCTCCACTATTGATCTATGCTAGAGATACTGCAAAGAAGGATGACGTGGGGTCACTGAGGCAGATCAGGCCAGCAAAGGTCACACACTGGATTCTGGTTAAGGCCCTAGTCGTAGAAGACCGAGCTTTAAAACCAGATCTACCACATTCTAGCTGTGTGATTGTGAGTAAGCCTCCTATCCTCTTTTAGGGTCTTTATCTGTCAAATGGGATTATAATACTGCCCATATCACAAAGCTGTTCTGGGAATGAAAGGTGATAATATGTGAAAGCATTTCATAAATTGAAAATAGCTATAAAATGTTAGTTATCGAGGTAATTATTTTTATGAAAACTTGTTCATCAAAAGTATGCTACAGAAGTACTTCCTCGGTTCACACATGACTCCTGTACCTGTGTAGATTGGAATGGTGGCAATTCTGATGAGCTGTGTGACTTCCTGGGTTGGCTGGCCAGCCAGCCCACCAGGTAGGGTCACCTGTGTAGATTTTCATTTATGAGATTGAGGACCTTGCATTAAAACTCACAGGAAAGGATTATGGTAGGGAAAAGAGAGAGAAATTGTTGTTCTTTGTTGTTTTTGAAAATAAAATTAGTTGTTACCCTTACCTTTGTTTCCTGGGTTCTTAGCTAGTCAGAAGAAATTATTTTTATTGAAACTTTAACAAATCAATATGTAATTCTTTTCCCAAAATGTCCACAGACGACCTTATAGAGTGCTGTCTGATAGATCTATAATGCAAGCTGTAAATGCATATTTAAATATTCTTTTAACCACATCAAGAAAGTAAAAAGAAACAGGTATAATTCATTTTAATAATTTCATTAACTCAGCATACATAAGCTATTAGCATTTCAACATATAATCAATACAAAAACTACTAACGAGATATTCTCCTGTCATTTCTCACCATAAGCCTTCGAAATTTGAGGTTGCCGTAAAATTCATCCCAATTTGAAACAAACACATTTCCAGTGCTTTTTAGCCACATGCGGCCTGGGGAAAGGACGTCATAAGACTTGAGGGAAGTTCCTTCGACCCAGAAAGCACGGCAGGATTCCAGGTACCTTCTTGTAGATTGTACCCGGGAGAGAAAAGTGAGCAGTAGACCTGAGTTCATTCAGCCTTTTATTCATTAAATATTTATTGAGTTCCTGCTTTGTGCCAAGTGCTGTGATCTCAGCTCTGCAGCCAACTCAACTTAGTAACTTACGGCAAGTCACGTTCCTTCTCAGGGCCTCGGTCTCCCTGTCCCACCTTGGAAAAAATTAAGATACCCATCTAGGAAGGAAAGAAATACTTGCAGCAGTCAGAGGAAAGTGCCTCTGGAAATCATTAGCTCACTGGTAGAGTCTTCAGAGGCCATTGGCACCAATCACTTTCATTGATTCTGTGGTCGGCGCTCCCACAATCTATTATTAATGTCAAAACCAACCAACCCTGTAGGATTTTACTAGAGGAATTAATTACACTTGTCTTATCCACGGAAACAGTGATTTGTCATGCTCATGGTGTCACCGGGAACTCTATTTCTTCACCAGTGTCTTGCTCGCCATCCTTTTAGGGAGGTTCTAAGGAAGGACTAATAAAACAAGTCATAAATTCCAAGAGCTTTATATGTGCTAAGTAATCGCCGCCATCTATCAGTAGATTGAACTGTGGGAGGATGTCTAGAAGGTGTGGCAAGGAGGGTGCGGGGACTTCTTACCGTCATTAGGCCTGGAAATAGAGAGCCACATTCATGAATCCGTAGGTGGCCATGACTTAGGAACAACAGCAGCTTCCACAGACAAAGGAGAAGGATGTACGCATCCAAAGTCCTGGCTGAGCCTCACCATTCCACACAGGGGTCTGGGTTGAAATCGGTTTTTCACTTCCATGCTAGGATAATGACGTCACCAAGTATTTAGAAGGAGAGAGAGAGTTGGAAACTTATTAAATAGATAATGATCAGAATATCAGATCCTATCACTTTTGGTTACAGACTGAGCCAGCATTAATATTTGTCCTGCACAGAGACAGGTAAGACTTCACAATTGCTAATGAGACTTCAGGGGATGTACACCAAAACATGAGCCCTGACATTAGGACAGAGTCATTAGCTTTACAAAGTCCTCTCACAGTGCAGTCTCACCAGCTCTGGGTGGTAGGTAAGCTCTGTGTTACGCTACTCAGTTCAGAAAAAGAGATGCAGATGAGGGCTCTGGGACAAATGAGTGACACTGACGTCGGTAAGAGCCCTGGCTTTCTGCTTTTGTATATCTTCCCTGCATCTCATTGCCTTCCTGAGCATCCCCAGAACAACAACAACAACAAAAAGCAGTGTGGAGCTTCTTAGAAGAGTATGTGTGACTAGATTAAAACAGACTTTCTCTGCACAAGCATGGCATCAATTTCCTTTCAACCCATTCAACTTACAATGGGTTTATTGGCATGCAACTCTATCGTAAGTTGAGGAGCATCTGTATTTTGGGTGCTATCAGACACGGAAGAAGTGAGATCGTTGCAAAGAAACACTTCCCCAGAACTGGGCATAGGATCTTTACTAGAAATGAAAAAAAAAAAAAAAAAAACCAAAAAAACTCCACATTGCATCTTTAATATATCAACTCTGATTCCACTGTGTATTTTGTAGTTTACAAAACTTTTTCACAGTCACACCTCAATCAATTCATGCACAGAGCAGTTCATCAGGTGGACGGCAAACGCCCTATTCATTGCAGGGAATCACATATTTGTTGAGTCAATAAACAACTCCCTCTCCTGAAACCCAAAGTGGTTGTTGAGTGGTTTGTCCCAGTGAGAGAAATATGATGGAAACCCATATTTTCTGAGTTCAAGTCTGATCGTGTTCCTGTATAAGTTCTCCCTTGATATCTGGTTTTTGGACAAGCACCATGGAATGTTACCAGGGGAAAGAGTTGTACTTTCTCTGCATTGTTTTCCACCAAATTGGGAGTTGGGAGCATCTCAGTTCTCTCTAATCATTCTATCACTCACAGTGCTATAAATCATATCATTATTCACTTCCTCTGGAAGAGTCAGAAAAATACCAAATTAGTATTCTGTTTCTCAAGTAGCCCAAGGCTGAGAAAGACAGTAGGGAACAGTAGCCAAATTTCTAATTATCTCATCAAGAAATCAATACAGAAGAGTTAATCTATGAGCAAATATAAAACAATGCCAACTTGGCAAAGGAATTAGAAAACATAGATACTGAAAATAATACCCGAAAGAGCACCTGGTACTGAAATCCCAATCCATAAACCTGATGTCTCAGTGGACAGAGTTTATTTATGCTCCAGGAAATTCAAGAATGAAGAAGGAAACCAGGATCTTTAGAAATGGCTTCAAAGGTGTTTATTACTAAAACCTCAAGGAGGAAAGCATGAAAGTCAGTGGCAAGAGAAAGGAGGTAGTTTCTATAAATCCAGCAGCGTTTGGAGAAGCGTATAAGTTGTTTTCTCTCAGGAAGGATTCAGGCACCCCTGGATCACATCTGCTAAGAAGGTCAAGCACCTTCTTATCAGGAATTGTCCATAACTCAGTTCTCTAAATTGAAGGGACCTTAAATTGACCTTCCAGTATAACACCCTGACCCTAGCCAGTCTGCCAACTGTCTCCAAGGCATTTCTGCCACTGTCATTGAACTTCCATTTGTTCTTCAGTGGTAGACAAAGCCATGGTCCCTTGAAGTCCAATTTCCCTTCATCCAAGTTCTAGAAAGTTTTTGCCCTTAATCCAAACCAGCTACCCAGGCACTTCTACCTGGGAGCTCATTCCGAAGCTAATTCCTCTTCGGTGTGACAGTTCATCAGCTACTAATCATGACGCTTCTGTCCTCGTCAACTAATTCTCTCCAGTCAGAGGGTAGTCACTGACAACATTCCAGAAAGGATTGGGTTTCCAGAACCATCATCATCAAGACCATCTTTCTGTCTGAGTTTCAGGACTCTAGAGAGAGGCTGGGTTGCAGAGGGAAGTTCTTCTAGGATAGCAACTCAGCACTTGATTCTGCCCTCCAGAAATATGTCCACCAAGTGGGGAGGGAGCGCAAGATGGAGGGATGTGCTCTGGTCTCAGGGACAGATGCTTGAGACCTGCGAGGGCCCCTGACCAGGGCCTGTGCTAGGGTGTCAACTGGCAGCACCATTTCAATCCCTCAGCACCAGAGCCTATTGGGCTGGCCCCTGGCCTACCTTGTGGCTGCGGGCACGAGGGTCAGGGGTACACTTCCCAGAACCCCTCAGGGGCAGGTGACTCCTTGCTGTCAGGCAGCTGCCCCATCAGGCCCACTCCTGTCCCAGCAAGTTAGTGTAATTTGTGCTTTGCCAGCAGCAAGGTCCACCCATCCTGGGCCTGGAGTCTCCTGAACACAAGTTCTCCAGCCCCCAGAGAGAAAGTGTGCCCAATAAATGGTCAGGGATTAAAAATGTGAGTGGGCAGAGCAGGGGAGTGGGAGGCATGGAGTGGTTGGCAGTGTTCTGGCCTTTGACGCCATGCTCTCTCCCACGGAGCATCCTTTAGAGTTAAAAGAAGCATCTCAAACCCAAATTCCTCCTTCTTGTAGATTAATAAACAGGCTCAGAGAGAAGGAGTGACCCACCCAAAGGCATACAGTGACACTGAGGTAGAGACTAGGGAAGGACCCAGTAACCACACCTGAAATCCAGACAGCCAGCCTTGCATTTTCTAGAATCTTCTGTGAAGGTTCTGTAGCAGGAAGATATGGGGGCTTCCCCTCCTTCATCATTCCCCATAGCTGGGAAACAGGCTCACGCTACATTTTGACTTTCTGTTTTGCATAACTTAAGTTGAATGAACATAAACTGTGGGTCGACCAGTAGAGCAGGTAAACCACGCTGGACCTCCAGGACAAGGAGACCATGGCAACTCCTTACCTTCCAGCGTCACTTCCCTGTTTATAATGTGGTTTGGGTTAGCTAGTCACAAAGACCTCTTTCTGCCCTGACACTCTGTGATCTCTCTGCAATCAGGCACTCCAGGAATCTGTTTACCCGATCTGGCAGAGAGATTTCTTCCAATGTTAACAGAATCTAAAGGAATATCTAACTATGCCCATTGTTCCTTTTATTGTGACAAAAGAAAGAGGGACAAGGACTGGACTGGAGATGGAATCCAAAAATGGCTCTGCTATTCATAAGGGATGTGGGGAAGGGGGGAAGGTGTCACAGGTGCTCCTGAGGCATCCTGGCACCTTGTAGGAACTGGGAGCTTTTGCCTGCTTAGTTCTCATGGAGGATTTTCTATCACCCAAGTCATGGCCTCAACACCACCACCACATGGTCGTTGGGTGGCCTCTCCACTGTGTCTTGTTCTGATGCCTTGTTTACCCCAGTGCCTGGCAGGCAGTGGGCATTTACCTCATTCTTCATGACTGATGAATCCTGCAGAGTCCATTGTGACCAGCAGGAAGGACAGGAGGAGTAAGGCCTTGGTGTGTTTGGAAATGCCTGGCTTCAGCTTGTCATATTACTTAGGCAAGTGTCCTGCCTCCCTTTTTATACCTAAAATAAAGTCAATTTGATAAACATTTTCCAAATGATTTATAAAACACTGATTTCTTGGCAGTTTTGCATGGAAACAAATAGTGTCCCTGTGTGATTTGGGTGCTGAGACCCTCTGCATCTCCCTTTGGAGGTTCACATGCACATTAGAATTTGAAAGGTTCTGAGCAGCTGTAGTGAAGGCATCATTTAATTTTATCTGAACCATTTTCCTTTGAATTTGTTTGGTCTTCTCCTCCTCAGATCTGAAGAGTTGGGGTTCTCAGACTTACAACCTGGGAAATACTGAAGTCTCCTTGTAAACTCCTTTATCTCATCTAGAAATGAGGTGGCCTGGTACAGTGGTGGAAAAAAAAGTGTGGACTTTGGAATCAGACAGACCTGGGTTCAAATCTTGACTCTGCCATTTGGTAACCACGTGGCCTTAAGTGAGCTCCTTAATTTTCCCCTTTTGGAGTTCCTCACCTTTAGCATGAGCCTGATGATACCTATTTGTAATGGTTGTAGGTTGTTGAGAGCATTAAGCGAGGTAACAGATGTGAAGTGTATGGGACAGTGTTTGGCACATGCAAGCCCTGATGTACTTTAGTTCTTCTCCTCCCTTACTCCTACACTCTTCTACCCTCTACCCCTACCCCCCAAACTCAGAGCCCGATGCTGGCAGTGCAGCGTGTGTAGCAGAGGCAAGCGGCATCCAAGTCCTCACATGGCCCTAACCATCATTTCATGGAAGGACCACACCCCAGCAGGCCCTTTGATAGGGAGACCAAGGCGGGAGGCGGCAGAGAATCCTGCCCTTCTTTGCCAAGCATGTGAGTCCTCTGCACTGAGTTGCTGAGTCCTCTGGTTGCTCTTGGTGAAAAGAGAAGATAAAAGAATGCTTCCAAGTTGTTCCAGAATGAATGCCCATGATCGTAAATCTACTACTTAAAATAGCAAACCCATCCCCAAGGCCCAACTTGCAGGCAAAGTCCTGCGTTTGCCCAGGCAAGAAGCAAACAGGAAGGCAGGGCCTGAAGAATGGCAAGTGGAAAGGCTGGGTTAGAATCTGAAAGGGCAGGGATTAGGAAGGCTTCCAGGAGCCTCCAACCAGGACAGCCTGGCACGAGCTGCTCCTGGAAGAAGCCACCACTTGACAAACACAGAAAAGCATCAGGATTGTGCCAGACACGACTTCATGGTGCTGAAGGAACCAAGGAGTCTGCTGGGGAGGAAAAAATGGGCGCCAGGGCTTGGCTCTTTGTAAGGACTGAACAAGCAATTTGGACCCAAACCATGGAATCTCTATGGACAGATCTTGCTTCTGTATTGTTCTTTTCTTCCTCCCTCCTCACCGAAGGGCAGGGCTAGAAGAAAGAGCACAGGACTTGGAGACAAGGGTGGTTTTGAGTCTTGTTCCGCCTTTGCTGGTTTTGTGATCTTGGGCAAGTTACTTAAACTCTCTGAACCGTAGTTTCTTTATTTGTAGGCTAAGTACAATAATCCCTACCTGGTAGGGCACTTGCAAGGGCTGAATGAGCTCTCACTGATGGACCCCAGAGTGTGGTACATGTCACTGTGACCTGGGGACAAAAACTTTTTAATTCTAATAGTCACATGTTTATTTCCATATGTCTTAGAAAACAAGACCATGCTGAAGTCCTTTACGGATGTCATCAGTTTGTACAGGGCTAAGTTAGGTTTGCAAGTTAAAGCAAAAAAAAAGGGGGGAGGCTGATTTAAAGAAAATAATTGGCATGCAGATGTAGCAAAGCTCATGAATGTCCTGGGCAAGTGACTGAAGTCTGGTAAACTGAATTTATACTGAAGCAGTCCTGGGGCTGAGACATGGCAGGTGCTGAAGGTCATTTCTCTTTCCTGCCCTCGCATGCCCAAGAACGGGAGGAGAGAGAGGATCAGGGAGGAAACAAAGTACCTACTAATCCACCCCTCAACTTGGAACTCTGCCTCAGCCCTACTCTTTTTAAATTTTATTTTTTTTTTTATCGGTGCTCATCGATCACATGGAGTGGTGGCTTCCATTGTGGTATACTATACTCACATGGTATCCTGTCCAACTCCCCCCATCCTCTTCTACTTTCATGATGTCCTTTTCTTTTCTTCTCTTTCTTCCTTCCTTCCTTTCTTTTTTTCCAACTAATTTCCACACATGAGGGGAAGCCCACGATGCTTTCTTTCTGAGTCGGGCTTATTTCACTTAACACGATGTCCTCCAGTTCCATCCATTTTCCCGAAAATGATAACATGTTGTTCTTCTTTATATCAACCCTGCTCTTTTTGTTCACAGATTCTATTTTGGTATGAATTGTTTTATTGCCTCCATTTCCTCCCAACTGCAGGTCTTAGATCTCCTTTCGAGCTTTTTCTTCTTAAGCCATCTAGTATGATGCAGGCATTAGAAACTGACCAACTATAACAAATCCTTATCCCCCACACTCTAATGCATCTGCCAGAGATTTTTCAGGCAGTAAGCAATTTTATTTTTTGTACTGGGGAATGAACCCAGGGGTGCTTAACCACTGAGCCACAGTCCCAGCCCTTTTTATTTTTTATTTTGAGACAGGGTCTTGCTGAGTTGCTTAGGGCCTTGCTAAGTTGCTGAGGCTGGCTTTGAACTCACAGTCCTCCTGTCTCAGCCTCCCAAGTCGCTGGGATCACAGGTGTGTGCCACTGCACATAGCTAAGCACTTTAAAAGCTAGAGAGAAAGCAAGGGAGAGAGAGAGAGAGAGAGAGAGAGAGAGAGAGAGAGAGAGAGAGAGAGAGAGAAGAGAGAATATGAGAGGCACTTATGAGAGGCAAGAAGAAAAGAAGTGAGGAGGGGAAGGTTGTGGGAACAGCAGGGTCAGATCATTAGATCATGATCCTCAAGTTTGGTGACAGTCATGAGATGTCGACCTGCTTCCTAAGATGGCTTTTCTTTGTTCTCTCTCAAGGAAGCAGACATCTAGAGAGAGGAATTGACTTATCCAAGTCACAATGAGAAACCAAACCTGGCAGTCTCAATTCTTGGTCCCATTCTTTGCTTTCTGTCATAATGGGGAGGCTGGGCTTTACAACCCAAGGAGAATCAAAGGAGTTGCCCTTGAAAGTAGTCTCTGTTTTTAAAACCAGAACAAAAGCAAAAACCATGAGACAAAACAGCTCTAAAATCCATCATCAGGTCAGGACCCAGCCCGTACCTGACGCAGAGGATTGAGCAGTGGGGGAAGAGCCACCTGCCTATGGTAGGGTCTTCCCCAGGCTGAACTGGGGAGAACTAAATGTCACCAGCTCCCAAGAAGGTTTAGCAGATTGCCTTAGATAAGTGGTTTTGCATTTGCCGTATGGCTTTAGGACAAGTTCCAGAGATTTTAAAAGTTTATAATTTTCAGCAACTTAATGATTGTGGTTGGGAGAAATCTATTGATTTTATCACTCCCTCATTTACACAGGCACGTCGTGCCCTGTGACTTTTTCCTTAAGGTGTATATGTGTGTGTGTGTGTGTGTGTGTGTGTGTGTGTGTACACATATGTGTATATATATGCATGCACACATACATACATATATATGCATATATATAACTTTATATACACTAAAGCTTTTATGTATACTTAAGTCGGTATACTAAGGCTTTTACGTACATGCATATATGAGTACACACACACACACACACACACACACACACACACAGTTGCTATTTTTTGAAAGGACAATACATGTCTGACAGATACTGCACATCACCAAGTCCCTATGGGCTCTCTCCAGCCTTACTAACAGAAACCCAACTTTGCACAGATGGCAATATATCCAATCAAAAAAGAAAAAGAAAAGAAAAAAAAAAAAAAACCAACCTCTACTTCCAGCCTCCCTTGCAGCTAGAAGGAACAGTGCCATGCATTTCTGAGCAGAACTGAGATATCAACAGAAGCTACCAAGATGGTACCAGGAAAGATCTTTAAGAAGCCAGTGTTGCTCTGCTGCTCCTTGCCATTCTGCCTTCTTGCCTCCAACACGGGTCTTGCCAAGAGATACTGCAGCTGCCTGTGAGCTTGGGGTCAGACAGGGCCACAGTTCAGGATGGTGGCGTTTGTGGCCATGTCCATATTTTTAAGACTTTTTTGATCATTTAAATCTTGAAGTTTTAGGAAACTTAAGAGTGAGCAGGAGATATGAAACACATTGAGATCATTTTCTTCAGAGATTCTCAGTGAGGATCATAAATGTGTGAGATGGTCATGCTCACAGCCCATCAGTCTAACGGGAGATGCTCCTGACCAGTGTGTGGACAGGAAGTGGTGCGGAAGATGAAGTAAAAATTGAAACTGCCCCATTTAGACCAAACCCTGCATTTCCCAAGGTCTCCAAGTGAGTTGCAGACAGAGCTTTAACTAGACATTAAGTCCACAGTTATCCAACATAAGGCTCCAATTTCACCCAGATGGCATCAGTGAGGACCAAGACTCATAGCCAGAGGAAGTCCTCACAGCCATTTTGTTGTTGGGAAGAAGCTCAAGAGATGCCAAGAGTTTGGAGCCAGTTGGAAGCAGACAAGAAATGATTTGTTCCTGTCTTGTAATTCACTCAGTTGAATAATTCCATGTCCTTTAGCGTTCCCTGTGCATGAGTCCTATAAGTATTGCCACATCGTGAGGAGCAAGCCTTGTTGGAACCTTCCAGACTTTTTATGCTCCAGAGAGGTGAACAGAGCCCTTTCCCAGAACATCTCCCCATGCCTACTGTCCAGACTGTCTGCCAGGAGCCAGGGTTGGAACATCATTTGCAAGTCACTGTTCCTGTTGAAAGTCATTAACATCCCTGCTGTGAAGGCCCATGTTTTGCCAGGACAAGCCTGAGCCCTCTGAAATTTATAGCTCTCTTTATGGATGCATGAAACCGAGATCAGAATCTACTGCCTGGGAAATTCCTCCTTTGTCTCTGATAATTAAAGAAGCTTTTGTATGGGATCAATTTGGTGAAGACGAAAAATCCCAGTCAAATCCAGGTAATCGCTGATGAATTCCCAAAAGTGTGAAATAATTCACTAATTCAAGTTCTCTCATGCTGAGTCCATTTTTTTTTTAAAAAAACCTCATTCCATTTGCAATGAAATCGAATGAGGGTGGAAAATGCGCCCCTTGCACCTGTTCACAGCTACCTTACTTGAAAGATCCCCAGGAACCTGGTGATGTCACATGATGGCAGCAGGCATCTGGGAGGTGTGATGGGGAGAGTTGTTCATGGACCACTAAATTCCCTGAAGGGGCCCACACACACCTCCCCCTGCCTTTTCTCTGATAAGAATGCTTTTCTCCAGTTTTTTGTTTGTTCATTTATACCTTAAGGCATGGCTAAAATGTTCTCCCTTCCATGAATCTTTTCTAGATTCGGCCGGCAAACTTACTGAGCTCTCTTGCCTGTTTTAGTTCCGTACATTCTGCTCTCCTCTCCTCTCCAAGTGAGTTAGAGCCATGCTCTGACGACACTACACCAAGTCCCCAGGTACCTAACGTAGGGCTCCACTTGCACCAGATGTCACCGGTGAAATTAAAGGCAGGACCCTATTCCACTCCTCCCTTTTTAGTGAAAAAAAAAAAAAAAAAAAGTGAACTTCCAACTTACTTTTCTTTCTTGTTACATAATTTATGAATAAAGACAGCAGAACAAAATCAGGGGATACAGCCATTTGTATTTTGTTGTACAATATTCTAGCCTTTTAAAATCCCTATGTTTGCTGTAAAAATTGGATCAAAATTTGGATCAAAAATTTGATATCAAAATTGGATTATACTATGCTATATATGAAGTTTTTAAGTCTAGTTCTTATACTATATAATATGTCATTATCATCTTTCTAAGATAATATGGTCATTTTTTCTTATAAAAATATGTGCTGGGCACAGCAGCTCAGGAGGCTGAGGTAGGAGGATGACAAGTTCAAAGCCAGCCTCAGCAACTTAGCAAGGCCCTAAGCAACTCAGCAAGACCCTGTCTCAAAATAAAAAATAAAAAGGGCTGGGGAATGTGGCTCAAAAGCACCCCTGAGTTCAATCTCTAGTACCAAAAAAAAAAGTGCTCGCCATAAAAAATTGAAAAGAAATGTAGAATCTCATAATCAAATTAAATTATGTTGTAATTTCAACACATAGACCACTATTCTCATTGGAGTATATAGCCTTTCATATTTTTTCCACAAGAGTATGTGTATATGTACCACATTCCACATATATTTGTTATTTAATATGTTCATTCATATATACAGTTTAAGTTCTTAGTATCGTATGTCATGATCATCTTTCAATGTCAAATAATTAAGACACAGACATCACCCTTTTAATATCTGCATCAATAATGTGTGATCTGCCATAATTAATAAGGCATTTACATTTTTCCAAAACACTCCTTTAACAAATGATGGATCACCCTAGTATACACTCTGGCATGCATACACTTTTGCAGATTTTGAACAAACTGCCCTCCATAAAATGTGTTCAATTTTTAATTTTCCAGAATGTCTAAAGAGAGCCTTGCCCATAATGACATGGTAACTGTTGGGTGCATAGATGAACAGAATCTAGAAGAAATTATTTTCCTTTCCCTCTAAGGTTTCTCTTTTTTCTTTGAGACATCAGTGGAAAAATCTACTTATTCTTCAGTGCCCAGGGGCGGGGAGTCATTAGAGGGAGGTCCTGTGTACACTGATCTTCTCTATTGTCCTACTGCTTTGGTAAACTGAGGAAATCAAAATGGAGAGGAAGTGGCTTGTTCCAAATCTGCCTGTGCGTAAGCCACACAGGGTGAGGGCAGAGAACACTCCCTGAGGCCATTAGACCCCAGGCCAGCTCTTGCCTTCCCACTTACCCTAAGCAGACTTTCCTCTAGCATGACCTTTCGGATTCTTAGTAAATCACATTTAACTCAAGCAGCTTATACTGTGTCAGATGGCAAAAATGAAGCAAAGCCCTGTATATAAAGTTACGATGCGTATAAAGTTACGATGTGTGCAGCACACAGCACACATGTGATTTGAAACTTTTTTTCCCCTGATATTTATCTACTCTCAGCACCTCCTATGAGATGGATTTTAGAAAAATAAAACACGAAATTTAAAATGCAAAGTTTCAGATCTGAGTCTGGTTTTTGCTAATATATGCAAACTATGGAACCCCAATTTTCTCCTCCGTGACTTAGCAAGCGAGTGAGTTGTGATCTGCTTCCTAAGAGCCTAGTAAGGATCAGGGGAGGTAGTTTTGTGATTATCCTACAAATGCCTGATGATGTTAATAATAACATGTGCTGCTATGGATGACATTGAAGATGATTTCCCTAACTTGCAGGACCAGCCCCATAGGCCTTTCTAAGATTGTTTCTCAACAGAAAGGAAGGAAGTGACTAGAAGAGCATGGCAGAAAGAGCAGAGTTCCGAGAGCCGGAAAGCCTGCATTCTCGTTCTGGATACTTTGGGCCAAAGCGTTCTGCCTTTTAAGAAGGAAGTTGGAGGAAATGACCCCTATGCTCTGCCTCTGGGACTCATGTCAGCATTTCTGTGATCTTAGGCAAGTCATTTCTTCTTAATGAAGGGATTAAGCTGGCCCGGCCTCTCTGGTCCACTTCCTTTCTGAGGATGGACACAGTCCAGGTGACCCGCCCCTTGTCTTGGCTGTTCTCTGGTGTATTCTTAAGCAAACCACAGCTTGGCCCTCCAGGCTGCAACCGCGGGGACCACAGATGGTGGGCTGTGGTTTCCTTTCTCCTCCCTGTTTGTTTTTTCTGCTGTGTGCTCACAAATAAATGGCCAAGAGACAACTTGGTAGAGGGAACCGATTCCTCCAACAAGATGCTGTAGACACACAAGTGATCTGAGGCTGCAGGCTGTTGGCCTTCCTCAAGCCTGAGGATTAAGTGTCACGTTGGTGTTTAAGGGCACAGCCAGGCCTTTCCACCTCCCCCATGTCCCCGGGCTCTGTGTGCTCTCAATCAATGCGTCTGCAGTCTTTTCCTGGGCCAGCCTGAAGGCTCCCTCGCTTTTCCTTCTGCCAGGAACGCCTCCTTCATGAGCTTGTTCCTTGAGGGTTTGAGTGAAATCCTACTTCTTAATAAATAGCCCCTCCTTATCTCTGTGATCACTACTCATCACTCTTTCTGGATGCTTTCTACAAGTGGTATGCACTTCTTTTTAGCTGTTATCCGTTCATCTTCTTAAAAAATTTCTGTTGCTGCTTGTCCTTCTTCTCCAGGGAAAGCCGAGCATCTGTTAGAGTCGGTCAGGCCTCGTGCAAGCAGGCAGGCAGTGACATGAGCGCCTATGCGAGGTACCTTCAGATACACACTCTTGCTCCAAGGGGTTGTTTTCCTTCATTCATTTGGCAGAAGTGGGAAATTTGGACAGAAACACAGCAATGTTCAGACTCAGGTGTCAGTCCTCTAGGGACCCTGCCTTCCTGGTCAGCCCTGGACTGTTAACATCACATCCCCAGGATCAATGTCAACAGTCTCCTAATTAAAGACCCAGATGCCAGCCTAACTGAGGCTCCGTCCTCCGTGAGTCAGAGGATTCATCAGGGACAGGGATGCTTAGTGGTTAGGAACAAGGCCTCTGCGGTCAGACGGATCTGGGTTCAGATCCTGGTACAGCCACTTTTTAGCCATGTCACCTTGTCAAAGTGTTTAGCTTCTCTGGCTTCCTGCTCATAAAATGGAATAGCGATACCCACCTCCGAGGGAGGCTTTGAAGTTAACTGAGGTGCGACTTGTAGCACAAAGCCTGGGAGCAGGAGCAGTGGCCAGCCACGTGGACACACATACTCCCCTCTTGAAGGGTCTCACATTCTGAGGGTATTCCCTGAAATGACACTAATGGATTTAGATCCCATATTCTTGAGTATGTGACAAGTGTCACCGGGTGACTTCAAAAAGCTCAGAAGTGGTCAGATCGGTGCATTTTTCCAAAAAGGGGTTTTGCAGAAATTATCTCATCGTTTCACCCTGAACTCCAGAGATGGCCGGGCAGGTGGCATCAGACCTAGGTTGCAGAGACACCATCGGCCGAGAGGGGTTAAGGGATTTGTCCAGGGTGGCTCATGCAGTTAGAATGTGCCCCTGAGACTTGAGCCTCAGTTTGCCTATTTCCTTACCAATCCTCTTTCCACAGGGCACAGGGATGAGCAGGAGAAGACTTGCTTTGGGCCTTGGCAGTGATGGTACCTAGTACATCAGGAATCAGGCAGGTATTACAGGGAGGCCCAGCTTCAAAGCAGATGAGAAATGATCAGCCACATTTTGCTAAAGAAGAGAGTCCACGTAAGAGAAGCAGAAAACCTTGGAATTAAGGAGAAACAGATGCTGGAAGGCTTCAGCTGCCCAACTAAGGAATTCAGCTGTTACCAGGTCACGGGGAGATATTGGAGATTTCAGAAGGGAGTAACAAGATCCACCGAGGCAACAGGATGGTGAGAAGCTCCCAATCATGACTCACGAGGAATGGTCTTTAAGGAAACAGATGTTTAACCTAGTGAGGAGAAGACTTAGCCGGGGAGGAAAGTGTTAGTTAGACTGGTGGAGAACATGATCAGCATTGGATGAAGGAAGAAGCAGGCTCATTTTAAGTGATCTCCATAAGTGGTTGGGGTTGGTGGGGAGCCAGGGGAATCAGTGGATAGGAGCTCTAGGGAGACATTTTTAGGACAAATGAAGAAAATCGTTCTGGTTCTTTCAATGCACTTTAACCAGAGTTCATTGGGATCCCACTGCTTGTTCTAGGTACCTTTCTAGGTAGGTCCTTAGGCAGGAATGGGTCTGGACAACGTCCCTGACCTCACAGCTAATAAAGAAAGTCAGGCCTCAACCAGAACCACCCCAGAATCCAATGGTACAGCCAGAGAACTTCTCCAGTGTCGCATGGGCTGCCTTGAGAGGCGTAAGATCTTTACAGTGGTCAGGAGAGATGTGTCAGAGCAGGGGACTCGTGCTGGGGTGGTCTGGGCAGGACAACTTCTCATGAGCGTTTGTGTCTCTGCGTGTGTTGTGAAATCTCCAGCAACTCTAAATCCCTTAATTAGAGGGAGAAAAAAGGCAAGTGATCAATTAGGCTCTCTTTGTAAAAGCCTACATTGGCATGTTCCATCTTCACTGGAGTCTGAGGAGCAGAGACTGTGGCCAAGCAGGAATTTCATCCTGTGTGTAGTTGGGTGACTCCACCTATGAATTGAAAATCATTTAGCTGAAATTGTGACATAGCCAGCAAATTATAGTCTGCCTGCAGGTTGGGGCTGCGGCTGCCACCATGGCGCAATCCTCCGGCAGGTAACGTAAGTCGACTCAGGGCAGACTCCCTGCCAGGGCCCTGCTGCTGCTCAGTTAGCAGGCTGCAGGCCGGCCCAGTGGGGCAGCAATGGAGGGGAAAAGGGCCTGGTCCTGCGTAACAGGAGTCTCTAAGAGGAAACTCAGAGCTGCAATCACACCATAGTTCTGAGCCTCACTACAGAGATTTGAGGATCAGGCTAATGAGGACATTGAGCATCAAAGAAGTAAAAGGATTTAGCCAAGGTCACATTGTGGGCAAGCTACAGTGCCTGGCTTCGAGTCCTGGTCTTCTGAATCCAATTCAGGGTACTTTTTTACCCACAAGGCTGATCAGCTACAGAACCATTCAAGGGGAAATCAATGGCTAGTGGTCAGACACCAGTGTCCACACTGTGCACATTGCAAATTCTTGACACTGGAAACATGGGATCCCTTGAGGATTCTAATAATCCTAATAACATCAATACTAACTTCTTACACCAGGCTGTGCCAGGTGCTGGGCTAATTAAGCACTTTATGTTCACCGACGCCCTTTCTGCTCACAGAAAGTCAACCTCAGTTTTACAGGTAAGTAAGAGACTCTGAGAGGTGAGGTGACTTGGCAGAGGCAGCATTTTGACCCAGGCAGGTCTCTGTGACCTCAGTTTCCTCTCCGAGAGTAGTGCCACCTATCTGTCTTCTCTCAGGCTCCTTGTCAGGTTGTTGAAAGGAATGCCCAGGGTCCAGTTCCTCTTGTCTCCCAGGCCAACCATAATAACAATAACAAAGTCAAGCCCTCCTCTTCTTGATCCACTCTTGAAAGCAGGCAGAGGGCTTTCACATTCATTAATCCCATTCAAAGCATGCCGCCCCGCAGTCCTCAGGCATAATCAGGCCTTGCCAAGAGTCAAGCTGGTGCCTGGCAGGGACCAAGGCCACCCTTGCACCTCTGAATCGAGGTCCAGGGCTCTTTGCCATACACCTCTGTGCCCTCTGCTCTCTCCTTAGGCTCCTTTTGGAGCCTAAGCAAACAGGCTCCAGAGTCACTTACACAGGATGAATCTCATGATTGCGGAGCCTGAGTTTAACCCATTTGTCCCTGCTGTACAATAGCAGTAATAGTAGCACCCAGGAGAGGGGCGATATGAAGATGAAGGAGGTAATATGTGAAGTGGCTAGCCAGAGCTTGCCCACAAGAAGCCCTGAGTGAACAGGAGTTACGGTTCCCAGCCCTAATGTGATCAATTTGTTTATTCAAACGTGTGTGTGTGTGTGTGTGTGTGTGTGTGTGTGTGTGTGTTCCTGCTATGGGTCAAGTGCTCTGCTAGGTTTGGAGGAAAGAATGAATAACACATAGCCCGTTCCTTCAAGGAGCTCAGTCTAAGGATGGGATCCACTAAACATGTCCCAGTGCATTGTGATTCAAATCTTAAACACCCAAATCTTTCTTTCTCTATTCCATTAGGTTCTGGGGATTGAACCCAGGGCCTCACGCATGCTAGGCAAGCACTCTACCATGGAGCTGTACCTCCAGCCTCCTGATACATATCTTCATACAAGTTCTTAAAGGTACAAAGTCTGTGGGAGTCCAGAGGACAGAGAACGGACATTGATTCCTCTTTTCCAGTTTTTCCAAGTCTCTCATCTATTCATTCTTGTCTTTGCAAGACCCAGGATTCCCACCTTCACCCAGGATTCCCACCTTGTCCCTACAGACTCAATCTTCTCATCACGTTTTCGGTCCTCACTCCCCCACTCAAGGAAAAGCCTTAAGAAATAACTTCTGTGTCAGGAATCCTTGAAACATGACTTTAAAAAAAATCAATTCCCTTGTCTTTCACAGGAAACTTGATATTTCTAGATATCCATCACGGGATCTTTGATAAAACATTACACATTGTAGGATCTTTGAAGAAACATTCTCCTTAAAAACAAGCAAGCAAACAAGCCGAAAAACAAATGTAGAAAGTCAGAGGTTCTTCCCACCCATTTTTTAAACCAATATAGAAGCTGGAACCAGAGAGGGTCAGTGACTATCCCTGCTGTCTTTTTTTTTTCCCTTGTAGCAGGTATTGAACCCAGAGTCACTTAACCACTGGGCCACAATCCCCGCCCTTTTTATTTTGATTTTGTTATTTATTTACTTTTACATGGTGCTGGGGATCAAAGCCAGGCCTCATGCATGCCAGGCAGACACTCTACCACTGAGCCACATCCCAGCCCTATTTTTTTTATTGAGACAGGGTCTCACTAAGTTGCTCATGGCCTCACTAAGTTGCCAGGCTGGCCTTTGAACTTGTGATCCTCCTGCCTCAGCCTCCCAAGCTACAGGGATGATGGCCCAGCTTCCTCTGCAGTCTTAAAAAGAGCACGTGGTAGAACCAGAAGGCCAATGGCCGTGACTCCTTCTCATGAAAAAGACTGATTCCCCCCAATCTAGAATCAAATTGCTCCTCGATTCCCAAAGATCTCTGGTTTAGTCCATGTGGCCACCAACATTTGCTTCCACCGCCTCTTCACAGTGGACTGTTCCTGTGCCTTTGTGAGTTGAGGAGGGTGGGCATGACTTCCAACTTTCAGCTCTCAAGACTGAGTGATGACCGCAATCTGGCCATCGACCCACGGGAGGGCTTCCAATCCCGAGTCCAGTGCTCTGAACGAATGGACCCTGATGTGTCTCACACCCCTTGTGCAAGTGGAGAACACTGAAATATGTGCACGCTGAGAAAAGACTTCACAGGTTTCTGCTCCTAGGTTCAGCTGAGACTCACTGACCCAGAGAGAACTTCCAGTATCGGCTCTGGATGAGATACGTCTAATAAAGCTTGTCATCACTTCTCAGTCTCATGCTCCAGGAAGTTGTTCACCATTTCTTATAAAAAAAAAAAAAAAAGAAAGAAAATCATAAAAGCCAAAGATTTGACTTTTGTTCTTATCTCATCCCTTCTTCCCAAGCTGGTCTTGCACAAGCGTGATGACCTGCCATTGGGTGAGGAGCGTGTCGTAAGTGAACGTTTACAGGCACTACAGGAATGACCTGGTGCCTCGCCCACCTCATTAGAATTCTAATTGGGGTGTGTAGGAGAGGCTTCTATAAATGGTAAGGCAATCCCTAGTGCCCTGTCTCCCCACACCGTCCCTGTCATTCCCAGCGGAGCCCCAGCAGAGGCAGAGGAAGGCGAAACATGAGTGGTGAGTGCACAGCATCTTCCCCAGCAAGCCCTTGCTGGATGCCCGTGTGAGGCTGGAGCGACCGGCCAGGACAGCTGCCTGCGCTGGGCACTCTGAAGGCTGGATCTCAGTATTTCAGGGTTCTGTTCAGAGGTGGTTGCCTCTAGCACATTCCAGGGGTGGGAAGTAGCTCTGAGTGATGGGCAGGGTGTTCAGTGCAGCTGAAGGTCACATCCCCGTAGAGAGAGGATGAGATTTCCCGTGTTGGTGTTTCTTCCACACACTGTCACCACGGCTGAGGTCAAGCCAGAGAGCACCTGCTTGTTGTGTTTCACAGTGTCGTTTTGCCAGCCGTCAGCAGCAGAGGTAAAGCGAAGCAAGTCTCAGAGCCCTCAGGGGGTGAGAGAGAGCAGCATGCGAGCTGAGTGGTAAGAAGAGTACTTGGCATCGCTGGAATGCTCCTAAGTAAACTACACATCCGGAAGCACCAGCTCCTTGTCAGAGATTTGATGTGCTGAAACCCAGTAGCAGAGGGAGCAGGTGTGCCCCAAGATCCTAGCAGTCCCTACCTGGGAAGGGGAGCAAAAGAGAACAAGAAGCACAGGTCCTTTAGCTCGGTACTTACTGCCGGTTACCATTGAAGATTTGGGCCCTTTTTTAATCAGAGCCCCTGCTAAGCACCTGCTAATTATTGCCTGCCATGGGTGTTCAGCCTAGGACGTTGACAGCAGCGACGCCAAACCCAAACAAGGCATGAGTCAAACCTGTAAAATACTGTGAATGATGGTTAGGACCACAGGAAGATTTACCGCAGAAATCACTGAGCCAGATGCAAAAGGTGAACGCTGGCTCCTTTAGAAATCCCGAAGACCAGGTCAGGGTTGTTGCAAAAATGTGCCCTCCCCTGTCGTCCATGTTCTCCTGTGAATATGCAGTATGGCCAGGATGCTAACAAGAGGAGCTCTGAGTCTTTTGGACTTTATCAAAAGGGGATGGTAGCTGTCATGAAGCCCACCTCCCTCCCCCTGGGAGGAAACTGAGCACCCTGAATGGGCAGACCCTTGTCAAAGTCACATAGCCAGTTGGTAGCAGGGTCCAACTATGTCCAAGCCACCGTGGGGTCTTTTTGCTGTGTCCTGCTGCTAGAGCTGAGCTCAGACACAAGTGCAAGTGACACAGGAAAGCAATCCTGAATGTGGTTTCTTATTTGGTCTCTGGTACCAACTGCTCAGGGTTCTCTGTCACTTCTGAGCCTTCCATCTGCAAGATGAAGAACTTGAAATAGATGAACTCTGAGGCACCTTCCAAGCCTTATGAAAGGAAACCACGGACAGAGAGCCAGTGGTCCCAGTATGTGCCCAGCCCCTGGGAGTACTGCAGGGCCTATGGTGGAGTCACATGGATAATATGCCCATGGAGGTCTAGGCTGCTTGACATGGCTGAGGTGCTGATTCCTGGACACTGAGTTCTTAGAACCCAATCCCGGTTAACCAGAGATGCTGTTCTAAGGCCACAAGAGAGTGAGGGCAATGGCTGGTTGGAAAAAAATCAATTTTAATAAGAGGAAGGAAGAACAGGTGAATTCATTCAGTCCCTTAAATTTGTCACACATGTAGTCCCCTAGCTGAGTGCTTAGTCACTCAGTCAGGAAGGGGTCCATACTTCATGGATGAATGGATTTACTAATAGGAAAGGGAAAAGGACCATGCAGAGAGGGTCGGGAGTTGAACGACAGGCAGTACCTGCCATTGATGGGCTTTGGTCTTGGTGACACCAGTTCTTTGTTAAGTAACATGCAAGGCGCACTGTCATTAGGCTTCATGATAAATGCAGACCAAGTGCCGTGGGGACCAAAATAAGCAGAGATTATTAATCTTGGCTGGAAGTGGAATAAGGAAGGCTCTGGGAAGTCAATGGCACCTGATCGTGGACAGTGAGCTGGACTTGGCCTGGAGTGGTTGGTGGGATTAGGAGCATCTGAGCAGAGAGAACAAGTAAATAAAGGTGGGTGTGTATGTGGGTGTGACCCCAGGGACTATCAGGACAGCGTGTGTGCTGATTTGAGAGGACTCTGTCCAGCCCCTAACTTAAGGCTCTTGCCGGAATCAGAGGGTGTCTAGTTATTCTGCCTGTCAGTAAAGAAGGTAACCTGGGCCACGGATGGGACGATGGCGGTCCAGGAAGGGCCAGCACCATCCTACAAACAGTGGCCCGCTAGCAGCCCTGGAGTGCACAGGAGTGCAGACTGTGCACCCCGGTGTTGGGCCCAGGGTGGACGGAGAGCACTGTTCCCCTCCCCAAAGCCTGTCACAGGCAGGGCCATTAGGGTACAAACCTAAACCCCAGACCTCTGCTGCAAAAGACCCGGACCTCTGGGGGACTAATGGTTCTGTCCTGCTGGGGCCATGAGCTTTCTCACCAACCGTTTTCCTGAGGCAAATGCACTTTCAAGACACTAGCCTTGGCTTCAGGGATAACCTTCTCTTGGCCCTGCTTCCCCATCTCCCGAGGGTGTGTCACATTCTGGACCTGTGGGTCTGCCACCAAACATTTCCTTGGAGCTGGCACATCCGTGGCGCTTTCTCCCATGAAAGCAGTCAGGCCTTCCTCCTGGGATCCTGCCTATTTCTCTCTGTAAATCTAGGATCTTCCTGGACTTTCCTCACATTCTTGTTTCAGTCACCTGAACTCTGCTGTCTCTGAAAAGCAGATGACCCCTCTGGGCTCCAGTGTCTTGTGACTCCAGCCACCTAAAGTTTGCAGTGAGGACCAGTTACCTCCTCTCTGCCCCAGCCTCATTGCCTTTGCTTACCTGGACAGCAGCTGCTCCCTTTTCATCAGAGACAGGTCCCACCTGGCATGAGGGCCACCCGCACCTCAGTTTTTGTTACCACGGGATTGTATGCAGGGGCAGGGAAATCAAAGGACAAGTCAAGAGGCGCTTTCTGGATTGACTCTGCTCCATCCCCTATTGGTGGAGTGAGTGGTCTTGGACAGATTGCTTACCCCGTGTGTCTCAGTTTCCTCATCTGTACAACAGGGTTATGGTGATATCCCCTTCCTAGGTGCTCCCTCAACACAGCTTGTTAGGACCTGGAACCTTCTTTCATGAGTCTGTTTTCTCCTTGCTTTGGTATCTTATGAGATGAAGTCCATTTTCTAATCAAGGGTGATTCCCAGGGGACCCCCTCCATTAGGAACCTCCCTAGCACCTGTCTTCCCATCCCCTCTCCAGCCCCCTTAATGCATTCCGGAGCCCCCGGTCCTGGTGTGCACTTCTTGTCCACCTCAAATGATTTCTCCATGCTGCCTCCACCTGCAGGGCTGTGTGCTGCAGGTGGGACCCTCCTTCTCCTGCCGCAGGGCCCGCATGCCAGCCTGCGTGATGGTGAAGTTAGGAGATTCTGACGGTGAAGTTAGGAGATTCTTTCTCTACCACTGGGGAGTACAGAGAGCAAGCAAGGCCCATGGCCTTTGGAAGATAAGTTCCAAAGGAGCCTGCATCCTCTCTCTTAGTTTCTTTTGGGAGAAGAGGACAATGTCACTCCCCTCCCTCTCACGGCAGCTCAGGTGACAGAATATACAGAAGTGTTGATAGTGTGAATGACACAGAGGCCTAAGGTAGCAGGGCTCAGTCCTGGCTGTACCCTTAGAACCACCAAGAGAGTTTTAAAAAACATCAGCACTGCTTCTAACCCAAAGATCCCAAGTGCACTGGCCTGGGGTGGGGCACACACCAACATGACGTTCTCCAGAGGACTCATCTGGGCAGCATGGTTGAGAGGTCCTCTCCTAGTCTAAGAGAGTCTAAACTCTATTCAGAGGGGAAGGGGCTGAGGGGCCCTTCCTTCCCCTCTAAGCAGGCTGTGGATGGCCCTTTCTCTCTGGCAGTGTCCAGGGACTGTGCCTAGTTGCAGCCACCATAACCACCTGGGTTGGCTGCAGGTTGGCAGCTGGGAGTCATCCTTGCTCAGGCAAAATTGACTTCCAGCCCCAACTGAGGTCAGGCTCTGCCTGAGCTTGTGATATTGGAAAAATGACTTCACCTGACTCGACTTTCAAATGCCTCGTCTATAAAATGGGCATAACAACATCAGAGAGTTTTGTGACATTAAAAGATGTAATGCAGGTAAAAAAAAAAAAAATGCTTGACGTAGTGTCTGGCTCAGAGGAAGAGTGCAATGGCAGCCCATAAAAAGCTCAAACCCTCTTCTACTCTTGTGTCGTGTTGCCATTATAGGTGCAAAACCAGAGCATTTGTTCCCTTCAATCTCTGGGACCCTGGGAGAGCCATGGGTATGTCTTAGATCCCAACAATAACCCTACAAGGGAGGATGTTCAGGTCTTAATACCCCTTTGTACATATGAGGAAAGGACAATTCAGAAATGTCCCAAGGCTTCTCTGCCTCTCTAGGCCACCAGTCCAGGGCTCATTTTCTCTGTCCAGGGAGCCTCACACCAGCTCCTTCCTCTGTCCGCCAACAGAGCCCCAGACTTCCCACTACCTGGGTGCCAAGAAACTGTGCCAACGAAGCTACACAGGGCTTGAAAGCTGAAACAGCAGAGGCTAGAAAGAGAAAGGGAAGGGAGGCTGGAGCCGAGCAGGGACACACGGGTGTCATCAGAGCCAGAGGTGGGGCTGACCAGGAGCTGGAGATGTGCCTGTGGCCCCGGGGGCGGAGAGAGCGGCAGCCGGAATGACTCACAGCCCTTCCGTGACTTGGATCTGAGACCCAGCTTCTGGGCCAAGTTCTGCCTCTACACTTCTCTGTGATCTCAGCAGCTCTCTTCTACTTTGGGGTGGCAGGCGGAGGGGCTCAGTTTCCTGAACTACAATGTGGAAATATTGGATTATATCACTCTTTTCTCCAAGCCGCCAATTGAAACCCATTAGCAGATTGTGAAATCAGTGTGGTGGATGGTGACCAGCAATTTTTTAAAAATATGAAGTAATAGAGAAAGTATCTGAGTGCATTATAGGTAATAAGCGCTGGCACCGTTTCGGGCAACTTTGTGTCAAGTTGCAGATCTATGTATGGGAATATTATGTCCAAGGCATTTCTTAATGTGGTTTCTATATTTTTTTAAAAGCTCAAAAGCCACTCAGCTAGATGATTTTTAGAATTTCTATCAAATCTAACTCTAGAAGTATGTCAGATAAAAATATTTCTTTGTCTTGAGTGCCGTCTGGGCAAGCAGGAAGTCCCACCCCCCTGGAGTGGCCGTCATGCCACATTGGGTCACCTGCCAGCTCCTCTGTGGTGTGATCCTCCCAGGAGCAGAGGTGAAACCTCAGCCACATGGCTAGCAACCAAGGACTCCTCACCTGTGTCTTGCAGCTGATGGTGACCCCTTCCCCAGGCTGGAGTGCTCTCTCATCACCCCTGCCAAAGACAGACCCCAGAATGTTGGGGCAGGGGATACACCAACAGGTCAATTGATTAGGCTTTTCTGTGAATGAAAGTGAGCCTCCAAATAACAGTGCCTTACAGAAAAATAAACACGACAAGAGTTTCTTTCCTACATAAGAGGTGTGGGCAGTTCTGGGCAGTTAAGGGCACTGTGAAATCTTCCCTGGACCAGCCTCTAGACTGACCTCAACTCTGCCACCTCTAGAGTCTGGCCCTGCCTGGTCTGAGGGAGCCACTCGAGCCCTATCCACCCTCCAGACATCAGGATGGAAGAAGAGGGAGGAAAAGCCGCAAAGGACATTTGCCAACAACGTTTCAAAAGTGTATTGCTCCTCAGGGCAGGTGGCACACGCCTATAATCCCAGTGGTTTGGGAGGCTGAGGCAGGAGATCAGAAGTTCAAAGCCAACCTCAAGTTGGGCATGTTGGCACACATCTTTAATCCCTATGGCTCAGGAAGCTGAGGCAGGAGGATTGCAGATTTGAAGCCAGCCTCAGCAATTTAGTGAGCCTGTAAGCAACCTAGTGAGACCGTGTCTCAAAATAAAAAGTAAAAAGGGCTGAGGATGTGGGTCAGTGGTTGAGCACCCCTGGATTCTATCCCTGGTACTGAGAGAGAGAGAGAGAGAGAGAGAGAGAGAGAGAGAGAGAGAGAGAAAGCCAGCATCAGCAACTTAGGCCCTAAGCAACTTAGTGAGACCCTGTCTTTAAATAAAAATATTAAAAGGGCTGGGATGTGGCTCAGTGGTTAAGCACCCCTGGGTTCAATCCCTGGGACCAGAAAAAAAAAAAAAAAAGAGTCTTCCCTATAAATGTTCATATCAACACTCTTCATAAGAGCCAAAAAGTAGAATCCACACAAATGTCCATGAATGGATAAACAAAATATGATATACTCAGAATGGAGGATTATTATTCAGCCATCAGAAGAGAATGAACCACTGATACAACCTATAACCTGGATGAGACTGAACAGCATTATGCTGAGTGAAAGAATTCAGACCCAAGGACCACACAGTGTGTGGCTGATTTATAGGCTCGTCCAGACAGGCAAATCCATAGCAGAAGAAAGCAGATTCGCAGTTGTCAGGGTCGAAAGAAAGGAGGCAATGGGGGTGGGGGTAGACTGCTAACGGCCGAGGGGGCTCTTTGGGGACCAGATAGTGCCTAACATTGTGAATGTACTAAAAGCCACTGGATTGTACTTTTAAATGATTAAAATGGTCATTTTTAATGTTGTGTACATTGTACCACCATTTTAAAAAAGGAGAAAAAAGAAGATTCTCTGGAATCTATGTTTTAACATAGAACTTTTGCCTACAAGATATTTTCAAGCCATATTCTCATGACCACCCAGGTGCGATGGAGCCTGCAAAATATGGTGCCTATTGATGTGGGCTATTTTATGACCAAGAAAGGAGCAAATGAGTGTTGGGATAGAATCTGGTGGTGTCCTCCACAGTAGGACTGCTGATGGCTCTGGTAGTCTCAGGGGAAAATGACGGAGAAATCGCCCTAGGTAATCGCAGTAACTCAGGGAGGTGGCGCGGAGTAGTGGGCTGAGCCCTGGAATGGGAATCCAGAGGTGTTCCTTTATAGGCTGATCCCCTGCCAGGCCTCCTGCCTCTTTCCTCTTATTTCATTTATTTATTTATGTATTATGGATGGATGTATTTTGCGGGCTGGGGATCAACCCCAGGGCCTCATGCCTGCAAGGCAAGCGCTCACCACTGTGCTACACCCCCAGCGAGAGTTCACCTCTCCCTGCACCCCCTCCCTCACCTAGGCTGGTGCAAAAAGCAGCCCGATGCTCAAATGCGCTGTGAACTTGGGGAAGGGCGGTGGGAGAAGGGCCCAGGTATCCCACAGGGTCAACAGGTCCTTGATCTGGGGTTAGGAGAGACGATCCTGTGGTTCAGGGGTAGGACAAGGACTGAGAGAGGCAGCCGGTGGAAGAGAAGGATTTCAGGAACCACGCGTGAGCCCCAGTTGCACACCCACTCGGGGAGGCCCAGGCAGGCCGCTCCCTCTCCCTTTTATTCTCCTGCTTTGAATATTACCCTTCGGGAACCTGTTTCTTTGCCTCCAGTTGCTCAATGTTCCCTGCGATACAAATGCCAGGGGCATGTGATGTGTAGTGAGGGCCCCTCACCACCTAGGGTAGCTTCTGGATTCAAAGTCCTGCACAGGACCCCTCCCAGGAGGAGCGTTGGAGACTCAGTGACATCAGGGTCAGTAAGAACTTCTAGTCTACTCTGAGTACTTCCAGCTACCAAATGTGGGGGTTTCTTCCCACCCCAAACCATTCTCCATTTCTCAGGGGATACCAACTGGGTGTCCTAAGATGTAACTCAATTCTGACATGTCGGGAGTTAGCACAGACCCTACAGGTGAGGGGTTCAATCCCACAAGACGACCCCCTCTCCACATGCCAATCACAAGACCAGATTGTCCGCCTGTCATTCTGACTGACCAACTCTCTTTGAAGGATCCCCACCACTCCCTCCTCAGATTCGAAGATTTGCTAGAACAACTCACAGCTCAGGAAAACAGTGCACAAACAGATTACCAGTTTATTATAAAAGGCTGCAACTCAACAACAGCCAGATGGAAGAGACACACAGCACAAGCTATGTCCTCTCCCACCACAACACCTCCAGTACCTCTGGGTGATCGCCAGTGTGGGAGCTTGTCAAACCCCATCCTTCGGGGGTTTTATGAAGTCATTGTTACAGAAGTATGATCGATTAAGTGATTTGTCATTGGTGAATAAGTCAGTCTCCAGGTCCTCCCCCTCCCTGGAGGTCAGAGGCCTGGGGCTGAAAGTTCCAACCCTCTATTCCTATGGTCAGTTCCCCTGGCCACCAGTCCTCATCCTGAGACTACCCAGAGGCCCCTCACCACCAGTCATCTCATGGGTATGAAAAGAAAACTTGTACTTTCCAGGATCCCAAGAGTGTTAGGAGCTATGTAGCAGAAAAAGGCGGAGACCAAGTATGTATTTCTTATGGTGTGGCACCTGGGTTTAGAATCCTGGTTCTGCCAACTCCTAGGTACGGGACCTCAAATAAGGTGCTTTGTCTCTCTGAGTCTCGGTTTCCAGTTATGAGATGTCCTCAATGTTGTAAAGTGTCCTGTGTACTGTCAATGTCAACGGACACACTGCAGGCTGTGGACAAACAGAGGCCTTCCTTTTCAACCCTCTCCAGCTCAGAGAGACTGGCACATCCCACCACACCCTCATGGAGAGCAGGGCTCCTTCTTGTTGCTGAGGCTTTCTACTTGGTGGAGGAAAGGAGGCCATGGTGACCGTGGGCTCTGGAGCCAGACTCCTGTGACTGCACAGGAGAGTCTCCATGCTGGAGGGGGGTGACCATGACGAAGCCTTCTCCACACCTTGGCTTCCACATCTGTACAACAAAGGATTACGCATGCCCGACTCACAGGGTTAATGGGCTGATGCAGGTAGAGACTTGGAATAATGACAGGCACATAATGCCCAGTAAACTTCAGCTAGCACTCTGATCATCGCCACCACAATCACCCTGGGTCTGACCTAGTGGGTCATGCAAAGTGCACCCCATCTCCTTTCTGCCAGTGTCCCTGGTGGGCGGAATGGCTTTCTGAAGCCAAGGCACCCTGGAGCTCAGTCTTGTCTGGGTCATTCTCCCCATAGGACAAGTCACGGTCTCTGGGATGAACAAGAGGGGCCTTTGCTACTGACGTAGACCAGCAAAGAAAGCATGAGCTTTACCAGAGTAAATGCGGGTGTGGGCCTGTCGGGGGGGAAAGCAGGTGCCAGCTGGAGACGTAGAGTCCCTCCAGCTCTTACCTTAACCCTGTGCTTGGCGAAGCTTCATCTGAGGACACACTTTCTGTGCCCAAAAAGTTTGTGGTCTGGAAGAACAAAACAAGCTTCACCTGGAGAAGGTATGTTTCCTCTACGGTTAGGAAGTAGGCGAAGAATTCGGGAGGGGGACTCAGGTGGCCTGAAACCACGCATTCCATTGAGCCCTTCTTTTTTCTAAAATAAGACAAAGAATAAAGCTCTACTAGATCTCCACTGTTTATCTGGGATAAACAGAGAGCAGTGAGCAAGCTGGTAGGAGACAGAGGTTTAAAAAGTTGGGGACCTGATTGCATGAACCTTTTAGTTTCCCTAAATTTGTGCGAAAAGGCATCCATTCATTGATTCAAAAATGTTTAATGAATGAATGAGGGGATGTATGAATGAATGAATTTTAAATAGCCTGAGCTAGTGACAAGATCACTTTTTTAAGGGCTGGGGATGTGACTCAGCGGTGGATCACTTACCTAGCATGCACAAGGCCCCAGGTTCAATCCCCAGCACCACAAAAAAATAAGTAAAATAAAATCATCCCTCGAGCCCCTCTCAGCAGCACTGTTTGCTTGACTCATCATCCTAGAGAGGAAGAGAGACCTCCTGCTCCATTCCACAGCTCCTCCAGCAGGACCCCCTGAATCTTCTGCCTGGCCCCTGCTTGCTCTCGTCTCCCTTCCTCCCGTCTCGGTGCAGGACCTCTGTTCCAGCCTAGTAACCCAGCTCACTCCCTAGGCCTGCGGGCCTCTCTCCCCAACCTCTGGAATACAGACTGCTCTATCGACACCTGACAAAATTATCTCCTTTCACAACTCAGCATTGTCTTCCTCCTTTTATTTTTAAAGGATAAATAAGGAGTACACATATTTATGGGATACAGATGATGTTTCAATGCAACAGACGTTGGGTAATGTGTAAATCAGGTTAAATATGTCTGTCTCACCAAACGTTTACCATTTCAGGGTTCTTTGTGTTAAGAACTTCTCAGTGGGCTGGGGAGATAGCTCAGTTGGTAGAGTGCTTGCCTTGCAAGCACAAGGCCCTGGGTTCAATCCCCAGCACCACAAAAAAAAAAAAAAAACAACAACAACTTCTCAGTGTTCTCTAATTATAGTTTAGTACTCCCTTCCCTTTTTTCTCCCCAATGAGACTAACTTTTTAATATTCCACATATGAATGAGACCCTGTGGTACTTGTCTTTTGGTACCTGGCTTCCATCGACTCACAAATGATGTCTAGTTCCACCCATGTGGTCAAAGGGCAGGATTTCATCCTTTTCTGTGGGTGAATACTATTCCATTTTGTGGATGTACCACAGTTTTTTTACCCACTCATCAGTTGATGGACACTTAGGTTGATTCCCTCTCTCGGCCTTTGTGCTGAGTGTGGCAATAAACATCGCCATGCAGTGTTTATTCTCTTCAACATGCTGATTTCGTTTCCTTTGAATATTTACCCCAAAGTGGGATTGCTGGATCACAGTGTAGTTCTAATTTTAATTTTGGAGGACCTTCCATTCTGTCTTCTGTGCTGGCTGAAGTAGTGTACATTCCCACCAGCCATGTGCAAGGCTTCCCTCTTCTCCATTTCCTGGCCAGCACTTGCCTTTTGTCTTTTTGATGATACTCTTCTTTCTGGAGTGAGGTGTGGTTTCATTGTGGTTGTGATTTGCATCTTCCTGAGGGTTAATGACGCTGGGCTTTTTTTTTCATATAACTTATTGGCTATGTATATGTCTTCTTTTAAGATCCAGCATTTTCACCAGGCACAGTGGGCAGGAGGTTCACAAGTTCAAGGCCAGCCTCAGCTACTTAGCCCTAAACAGTTTAGTGAGACCCTGTCTCAAAATGGAAGATTAAAAAAGAGCTGGGAATGTAACCCTGTGATCAAGTGCCCCTGGATTCAACTCCTATTCCCTACCACCCAGCCCCGAAGAAAAAAAAAAAAAAAAAACTTCAGCATTTTCAATGAAACTTTTTCTGATCCCTGTAACTGGAAGTGATTCTCTCCTGCCTGCATCTCTTATGCACCTTCCATATGGGAAGGGAACTGGATTCTCCCCACTCCATCATCTTTTACCACTTATGCTTGTCTTACCCACTACAGATGCTCTTTAAAAGTTAAAACTACATCTCACACGTTTTTCCACTCCCAACATAGGATCTAACAGTGTCCTACAAATAACAGGTGCATTTTATATGTCTAATAAATGGATGCCCCACATTCACCTTTCTTGATGGGCCAAATTTTGAGTTTTAGTTATGAAGGGTGTTTTATGATGTTAGTTTTTTCCTTTGTTAGTTCACTTATTTTTTCCTTCATTTATGTATTCAGTTACCCTCCCGCAGTTAAATAATGTGCTGGGCATCAGGATTTAAAGACCAAGAAGGCACACTCTGATGGCAAGAGAGACACAGATTAAGAATTCTATCCGACCCTGGGGTGTGCGTCACACTCCCACCAGAGTTGTGGCCCCGTCATGAAGACAGAGAGCACTTTGGGTTGCAGAGTAATGAGCGACATAACATCTCACACATCACTCAAGGGAATGAACTGCTCGACAGGTTTCCAGGAGCCAAATGCCTGATATATCACAGTGTCTCTCATTAGCCCTATGCAGTTTGGCTCTGTCACTTCCACAGTCACATGAGAAGGACTGGAGGGGGGTATATTTTGAGATGTGTGTCCTCAGGGTCTCATCCAGGGATTTCACTGGTCTTTGATCCAGTCCTCTATGTAGCTGGGTGAGTATTTGTAAGTTTCCTCTGGGCCTGGAACTTCCCAATCCCTAGGCCTAGAAATGTTGCTCAGGGTCATGGCTAGCAGCATTAGAAGCCCAGGCCGCCTCCCAGTAAATGTTTGTCAGACATTAAAGAAAAGGTCGTTGGTGTCGGGGGAGATGCAAGGACACAAGACAACAAGCCACGCCCATAGAATAGAGAGAAGCTTCCTCCTCCCCAATTCTGTTGGAGCCTCATCCACAAAGCATTGAGAGACACTAAAACAGAACAGAGGTGCTCTGGGGACACAGGTCCTCTGGATGATTAGCAAAGTGTCCCTTAGTGTTTGGCCTATTCCTTGAGGTCTGAGTGACAGGTCACTAGGTGCAGGTGAAAGACCCTCTCCTTGCAATTGTCTACAAGATCAGGGCCTTTCTATGATCTGGGATCATGTGAGTTCGGATATCTGAGTCTGGAAAGGTCAAACTGGAATACACTGTGAGATTTTTGCTATGCAGGATCAAAGTCTTTTAGTTTTAATGTGATTCCTTCTAGAAGTTTGGCTCTGCTCTGACTAGCCTCACCCTGTGGCATCGTCTGCTCTTACCCCACTCCACCGCCCCTGCCTCCCAAGACCTCAGATTCTCCTTCTCTATCTCACAGCTCTGGAAATCCAGAACATCAACTGGCAGATGTCTGCCAACCGGGGCGCGCATCATACAGAAAAGTTCTCCAGCCAAGACCTCATCTTGCGGAGAGGCCAGCCCTTCGAGGTCTCAATATCCTGCAACCGAAGTCTTGGCTCTGATGAACGTCTAGATTTCACAGTCTTCACAGGTACCTACTCACTTCCCTCACCATATCCACAGACACCGAGTAGATTTTGGGTCTGCCCATCCCAAGGAGAATGGCCACCATATTGGGATCAATGGGCTTTGGACTGTGACCCAGCTCTGCCATCAGTTCAGTGTGACCTTGGGCAAGTGACTGCCCATCTCTGAGTCTAAGAGTTATCATCCTCAGATCGAGAGGGATGTGACTGGCACAGTCTCCCAAGTTACTTCCAGCACTATCATATGGAACTCCATGGGATGAATGCCCCCCAAGGGACCTTGCAGTTGTACTGGAACCTGATCTGTCTCCATGGTCTGAGCTACGGTCTTTAGTTTCTCTCAGCTTCTGTCTTCTTTGACAGGACCCTCCCCGTCAGAGTCAGCCAGGACGAAGGCTACTTTTCCAGTCTCCAGTGGGAGCAGTAGAGGGGGCTGGAATGCCCAGCTCAAGGCCAGCAACGGCAATGCTCTGACCATCGCCATCTCCAGTCCCGTCAATGCACCCATAGGGTGGTACACCATGAACATTCAGATCTCCTCCCAGGGCAGTGTCTCCTCCAAGAAGCTTGGAATGTTCATACTGCTCTTTAACCCCTGGATGCAAGGTAAGCCTCTAACCACCCACCAGCCCTGACCTAAGCCATGCATATGGAAAGGAGGTGGGGGAATGTCCTTCATAAGCTCAGGTTTCACTGGGGCAAGTTTGTGGGCTATGGAAAGAACAGAGAAGCTAGAGGTCAGAAGCTCTGCCACTTAACCAGCTTTGGGAGTCTGAGCAGTCAACTCTATCTCTCTGATCCTTAAATCCTTCCCCATTAAGTGAACATCCTGCTATTTCCTCTGGGGATCACATGAATTTTTATACACTGCAGAGCATGGTTAATTATAAGGGGCAATGACTCAGTATAGTTCTGAAGCTTGGCGATAGCTTTCTGCCTGAAGGAAGAAGCGTGTTATCCCTGGGGTCTCATTTTCAGACCCTCAGGTCAGCCCAGCTTCTCTTTCTAGCCCCGAGTTCCCACAAAGAGAGTGGGAGGCTTTAGAGCCCAAGACTTCATTCCCTAGGTGCAGGTTGGGGGAGGAGGGCTGATCTCTTGGATCCTCTGTGGAATTCTAGTCTCTGGTATCTGCTTTCTTTGTCAAATAGGGGATGATGTCTTTATGAGTAACCAAGCTGAGAGACAAGAGTATGTTGAGGAAGATTCCGGCATCATCTATGTAGGAAGCACAAATCGAATTAGCATGGTTGGCTGGAATTTTGGACAGGTAAATGGTCCTCAGGAAACTAAGGGTAATGTCCCAATTAAGCAAGCTCAGTGGCTTGCCTCACAGATCAGCCCTGCATCGGTCCATTTGCCTGCCCTTATTCATTCATTCAGAAGATATTTATTGACCATCTACTATGCTCCAGACCCTGAGCCGCTCACTAAGGACACAGGAAATGGAGAAGGTCTCCTGCTTAAAGGAGTCACAAGCTAGTGGGCACCACAGACACACGTAACTCAGTGCACAGAAGTATCACTGGTGCCTTGATACACAGATAAGCATAAGGCCCCAGAGAGACCATCGGGACAGTAACATAGCTTCTGTTATTACTCATTCAGTGTTAAAATGTGATGAAACATCCTTACTGGGTGCCCTACCCTTTTACAGCTGTGGTCTCTTTGTCCTGCGTTACCTTAATCTACCTCTGAGTTCAGAGAGTTCCTAGGTTTGCTCATTTTAGAAAACGTTTAGGAATGCCCTTCCACTTTTCCTCCCCACCCTCCCCCAGAAGATAAATAAAGGCATTAGAATGAGGCAGAGCCAGGGTGCCTGGGTACCTCGGAGGGGTACACAGGTGCCTGCCCTGCCCACCCCAGGCTCCATTGGTGTCAATGGAATAAATCTTTTCTATGTTGGTTTTCTGTGTCAAATTTCATTAGAAGGAAGAAAAGAAAAATAAGGGTAAGGACACAGAGTTGCACCTAGGGATGGGAAGGAAGCTCTTTTAGGTGGCCTGGTTTGAGAAGGAGCTTTTCATCAGGAACCTGAAGTGGGCAAGGGAATCTGATAGATATCTTGGAGAAGAGCCTTCTAGGCAGAAGGACAAGCAAAAGCACAAATCTAAGGCCAGAAGAACTAGTGTGAAGCAATTACTTAACATAAGCCTCATTTTGTGACAATGGCTTCAGATGTATTTTGAGTGACATTTTTTCTCCTTATTACTGGTTTACCAGGAGTCTAAATAATATACTCCAGATCACAGTCATAGCTAAAAGGAAACTTGGAGAAGAGCTTGGCCCAATGGCTCGTTATATAGATAGAGAAGTCGGCAGCTGTTCCCCAGGGGCTCTCAATTCAATGGACGGTCCCATCTAGATCCTGTGGTCTCACCATTGAGGTTCCTGTTCCCATAATTAGTCAGTACCACTTGTCATTTCTTGCATGGTAATATATCGTCCCATTCTGAATAGTTTGAAGAAGACATTCTGAGAATCGGCCTCTCCATCTTGGATAAGAGTCTGAACTTCCGCCGTGACCCTACTACTGATGTGGCCCGCAGAAACGACCCTAAATACGTTGGCCGGGTGCTGAGTGCCATGGTGAGTAAAAGGACAAAGATAATTACTGTACACTGAGCACCAACGCTGGGTTAGGCACATACTCTCTACACATGCCGTCTAATAGTTCACCAAACACAGTTGGCAGCTATGACCACCCCCGTTTTGCCAAGGTAGAAAATGAAAATCCTGAAATCAAAGTCCTACTTGAGGCATGTTGAGTGAGGGGCAGGCAGAGACAGATCTGGCTGGCTTCAAGGCCCTTCCCACTTGTACAGTGAGGCCTTTCTCAGACGAGGCATTACCTGCAGCTAAGTCAAGGAACCTGCCTAGATTCAGATACCTGCCCACATCATAGACAAATGATTAAAATAATAATAATAAGCCCAGTGCTGTGGCACACACCTGTAATCCCAGGAGCTCAGGAGGCTAAGGCAGGAGGATCCCAAGTTCAAAGCCAGTCTCAGCAACCTAGCAAGGCACCAAGCAACTTAATGAAATCCTGTCTCTAAATAAAAATATTAAAAAGGGCTGGGGATGTGGCTCAGTGGTTAAGCATCCCCGGTTTCAATTCCTAGTAGAAAAAAAATCTTAAATATATAAATACATAAATTTTATGCAGTTTGATCAAACTGGAGAAGCAGCCATACTGTTCCTCCACTGGTCCTACCAAAGTGGTTACAATTCATAGAAACCAAAGCCATGTGATGTACCTGTGTAGATTTAGCTGGGTTGTGCTAGCTAGAGCACAGGCAGGTTCTGCTTCCTTGCATTCTCAGCATCAGGAAGTTTGGGTGCTGTCTGTTTCAAAGGTAATTCTCCTTTGGGCATCTTCCAGGGATGGGACAGGAGGGAGGCAGAATGCCAGGCCAGGATCTACTCCATCGTGGGGCCTCTGAGTAGGGAGGCACATCACGTCCGCTAGTGAGCCTGAGGCTTTAACCTCCTTTGCTGTCATCCAGCTCCTCCACAGCAGAAAGCACTAGACTGTCGGGACACCCATTCATTATCTAGATGGGGTAAGAAGCTCCAGGAGCTAATGTGTCTTGCTCGCAGTGCATAAACTGTGAGTCAAACCACAAGGCCTCCAGCTGCCCACCCGGCCCTCTTTCCAGTCACTTCGACCTCAGCCTGAGAGACCTGCCGCACACATGCATGCGCACACATACATGCACGCACAGCTAAATACCGGAGGAATCTGTGGTTCTGCACTCAGTGTTCAGAGCATGCCTCTGTTAAAAAAAAAAAATGACCAGTGTCAAGATGAATCCCATTATTATATATAACCATAATGCACCACCACCAACAACAACAAAAATTTTGAGTGACCAGAGAATCAACCAGCCTAAAAGTTACAAGTTAAAAAGCTAAAAAGTCAAAGCAAGTTCTTTCATTTTAACTTTATTCAGCTGAACAATTACCCAGAAGTATCTCAAACTGCTTTTTATTTTGGTTCATGAGGTAGGCCTGACTTGGTCTCTTTACTTTTGAGATGGATCATCTCCAAACTAACAAACTAGTTACTTGGATAGAAATTCTGACGACCTCCCAGCTGCAGGATAAATATGTGAGATTTTTGAGAGTTGAGTCTGAAACCAGGCCTTGCAGGAAAGGCCTGGAATAGGCCCGGAGAACTTGGGGGCCCTGGGATTGGTGAGGGCCTAAGCGGCCAGAAAATGGTACAGAGAGGAAGTGAGATTGGGGCTGAATCTTGAAAATCAAGTGGCCTGGAAGAGGGGCATTAAACTGAGCCAGAGGTCAAGTCTAGCTGGAATTCAGGGCCATTCAGGGGAACTGAGCTCCTGCACCAGGAGAGAGAGGGTGCGGCCAGCCGGCCCTGCAGCTGCTGACTCACTAAGCCAAGGGCCAAACCTCTTTATCTCAGAGCCAATTTCCTCGGCTGCACCTCCCTGATGCTCCCTCCAGACCTCCCTGTTGGGCTGGGCCAGGAGCTAATTATGGTCTGTGCAAGGGCTTTGAACACTCAGCTTTCAGCCAGAGATGACCCTGCTGATTACCACACTGGTGGCTGCAGACAGAGGAGAGGGAGAGAGGCTGCACATCCTCCCTCTCCAAGGAGGCCTCCCTTGCCTGGTCCTCTGATTATAGCCCAGGCCCTCCTGGAAGGGGTGCAGAACTCACCCCTGGTCTGAGGGCCAGGAAATGTTGGGCCCAGTCTGTCCTGGGCCAGCATCTGCTTGTTTCCAGAATATCCACTCCCATAGGCCTTGCCACTAGGGATGTTCCAAAGAGAGGGAGTGGAACCCAAAGCCTAGTCAAGCCTTGGGGGTCCTGGTCCCACCTCTCATTGTAGAGTAGGGGTTAATGACAGTTCTAGACTCAAAACTTCACTACTGGAAGTTTGCTCAGAGAGCATTTGCTTCTCACTTTTCTGTACTGGAAGGTGAAGACATAAGACCCAGGGAGGTGAGTGACTTGCCCAGGGTCCCCAAGCTGACCAGTGGCAAAGCCGTGCTCATAGCCTAGGTTTCTCCTCTCTGTCTGTTTTAATTGTGTGTGTGTGTGTGTATGTGTGTGTGTGTACATGCATGTGTGTGCACTGTGGGTCAACCCCGGCCTTCATGCATGCTAAGTAAGCCCTCTACCTCTGAGCTACATCCCCAGCCCTCTCTTAACTTTTCGTTATGGAAAAGTTCAGATTTACACAAAAGGAACCATAATAAGTTCCTATGTACCCATCACCAGGTTCAGCAATTGTCCACCCACTCAAGACTGGTCTCATATCACGTCTGGCCCCCTCCTCCACAGATCATTTGATAAATCCCAGACAGGACATCGTTGACATCATTTCGCCCATAAGTATTTCCACAGTGTCTCTAGAAGACAGTAGAACTGAGGTCCTTATTCAGTGCTCTCTTCTTTTCCTTTCTTTCTTTCTTTTTTTTTTTTTTTTGTTTTGTTTTGTTTTGTTTTGTTTTTGGGGTGCTGGACTAGAATCCAGGGCCTTGCGCATGCGAGGCAAGCAACCTGTCACTGAACTACACCCCCAGCTCCTGTGCTCCTCTTATTCTGCAATATGATTGGGTTCCTTATACCAGAACCACGCCTTCAGTCAGATGAATGAATGAAAAAATGGACAAATGAATGAATGAAAAGCAACATTCCATTTTTATTCTTTCTAAGAAGTTAGATGTTTAAGTCTTAGAATGATCGTTGCAGAACCCTACTAAACTAAAAGAATTTCAAGTCATGGACCCCTGACAGGCAGCAGTGGTAGCTCGGGAGTTCTTTTTTGCCAGGAGTCCTCTGCAAGCTGCATTTCTGGCCCTGTCTTGCCACTGACAGGCTGTGGAGTCTCTGATTTTCCATGTCAGCTGCAGCACAGGATTGAAGTAGGTATCAAGGGCAATCCAGCGTGGTCCATTAAGCAAAGCACCTCCAAACTCATAAACCACTCATTACTCTTAAGGGATTATTGTTACAATTATCATCATTTCAAGATGAAAGACGGAATGTTGCCTCAAGGGTCCCTGGTTTTCTTCCTCATCCCCCCACCTTGTCCTCTGAATTCTGCAAGTCACTCTCGTAGAAAAAGACTGGTGCTGATTCATTTGTGGGAATTTTCTGCCCAGATCAATGGCAACGATGACAACGGCGTGATTGCTGGGAATTGGAGCGGCAGTTACACAGGTGGCCGGGACCCACGAAACTGGAACGGCAGTGTGGAGATCCTCAAGGAGTGGAAAAAGTCTGGCTTCAGGCCGGTCCGATTTGGCCAGTGCTGGGTGTTTGCAGGGGCCCTCAACACAGGTACCTTGAGTGTGACGTGCCTTTGCTGGGTCAGTGGGCAGCGATGGGGTGTGCCAGGGTACCCCCCACACAAGCCAAGTCCTCATGCCAGCCCTGACTTGCAGTGCTGCGATCCTTGGGGATTCCCTCCCGGGTGATCACCAACTTCAACTCAGCTCATGACACAGACCGAAACCTCAGCGTGGATGTGTACTACGACCCCATGGGAAACCCCCTGGACAAAGGTAGTGATAGTGTATGGTGAGTATCTGACCTGCCACGGCACCGTAAGCACCAAGTTTTAGTAGCTTCTTGCCCCCACCTTCCCCTGGGACCCAGTTGCACCCTGGAGTTGGAGGGAAACAACCTGCCAGTACAGGTCTAAGACAGAAATGCTCCAATGCAGACTGCATACCCAACAGGACCTCAAGCCCCTCTTCTCCGGGCTCTGCAAAATCTGAGGTCTGCTCCATTGTGCTGCCCTCAGATGAAGGGCCCGATGCCAAGGACGGAGGTGAGCGTGAACCCTATGAAACTGCCCTGAGTTTACAGGCTCCATTAGACGCGATACTACTTTAGAAGGTAAAGTTGATGCTATTGATTTGCCAAGGGGAAACATAAATCTATCTTATTTCAGGTAACCCATATGACTGAAGGGTTTTCTTAAAGAGAGTAAGAAAACTGACACATTTCTTAACGTATATATACATGTTACATATCTTGGTTGACAGATTGAAAAGTTTATAAGTTCATTTTGAATTTCAGATGAAAATACGAAATTTTGTGTTTAGAGTCATAATCATAATTCTGCCATGTACACACATATGTATATACATCTATTTATATAACAGATGCCCACATAAAATGTATAGGCATGTATCTATAAATATAAAAAGCAGTATATATACACAAAGATATGTATTATTACAACTATTTAAGATTATACTATATGCCAAGTTATTACCAGATGGCATTGAAAATGTTGTCTATACCTATATATACACAGATATTTATGTGTCTCTTTAAAAAGACTCACACTTACATGTCGATCATCTATCATTTTACTGAATTTGAAAGGAAACACACACATAATTGCTCACAAGCATATACATGTCTGGGTAACCTCATGGCAGATGCTGCCTATTCCCGGATGTTAAACTTTAAGGTGGTCTATATATATATATATATTCCCAGAATGCGAAGGTCGAACTTTTCTGAAATGTAACTGATGGAATAAAGCAAAAGGACAAGTAGAAACTAGTGGGAAAGGCCATTAACACAGACAGACATCAACCTTGTGCCAACCACTGGACTAGCATTAGCATCCCCTCCCCTCGATGGGAAAGTGAGGTTTATGTCATTCATCTGTTGTCACGTGGATTCCAAGGTTTCGTGCAGGAGAGAAAGCTTATTTTAGGATTTTCTTTCTCCATCAGTGCACACGATTTTCTTTCTGATGGGATCACTACTGTGGCAAGGTTGTTTTTTTTTTTTTTTTTTTTTTTTTTTTTCTGATCTCCCATAAATGAGTATCATTCCTTCTCCCTGGCTTTTTCTTTTGTCACTGTGTCTGAAATCCCACTGTAGGCAGTTCTGATCATCCAGACAATGCCTTCCTAGCCTTAGCTTCCTCTATAATAAGAGATGGTTGGTGGAACAAGGTGCCTGATCTTCTGGGGGAAGGTTCCCTGTTTGTAACCTTTCCGCGGAGATCCTGTACACTAGGAGCTGCAGGGAGACCAGAATGTTTAAGACTGGGTCTCTCTGTGCAAAGCATTTATGGCACTATTAGGAGACAGGGGGTGGGAAGCCCTTACTAGAGGTGACTTAGCAATCGGCATGGTGTGTGACGAGCCAGGTGAGTGATTCAGACAGTAAGCACTGTGGGAACCTGGAAAGGGAATCTTCGAGGGAGGCTTCCAGAAAGCGGGAAGGTGGAGCTTTTAAGCTGAATTTGGAATTAGAACTTTTGATTATCCCACATCAGCTTAATAATTCATTCAAATATAATCCCTTTGGGGACAAGTAGAGGTTGATGAAGACATACCTGGGTGGCTCACTGTCATTTCTGTTGGGAGGGTTCCAGGTCTAGGAGCCCCAAGTATTCCGGAGGGTCCCATCACCCCTTCCTCTCCCACCTCCACTTCTGATCCCTTCTCAGCAGTGGAGCTGATGGTCACGCCCCACCCCACCCCCTGCCAGCTATGGGTGGGGCAGTAACCCTGGACGGTATGAAGACAGGGAGTCCTGAGCCCTTATTCCTCTCCTCCTACCAGCTTGCTGTGGTGGTTTGTGCAAACCACTTCATCTTTCTGGTCCCAAGTTTCTCCCGCCAGTGAAGTCAACTGTCATTTAAGTCTTTTGCAAACTTGACTGTTTTTACTCTCTGCAGCCAGACTGCCCCACTTTGGCTAGGAGGGCTACCTCTCCCAAGGGAGTTTGCTACCCTTTGTACATTAAATCCACCCAGGAGAGAGCTGGAGCACGAGTCCTTTTCTGCCTGGAGTGTAATTACTAACCTATTATTATAAGACCAGCCAGGGTTTGGACAGAAAACCTTTGGTCTGAATCTTTGTAAGCTGTAAATGTTGGAAGCTTTAGAATTTTGCCCAGAAACAGAACGTGAGGGTCAGTGAGGCTAAGCATCAGAAAATGCTTAGTAATGATAACAGCAGCAGCTAATGGCTTGCTGAGCCGCGGCTGTGTGCAGGAACGGTTCTAAGTGCTTACATTCATCTTCACAAATGACGAGGAGCGCCTGTTATTGCCAGCCCCATCTTACAGTGGAGGGAACTGAGGCACCAAGGTTGAAGAATTTACCCAACGGCAGATATCCGAAGGTGGTGGAGATGATTTGAACCCAGGCAGATTTGTAAACTATAGAGCACCAGAGAATCAGGCATAGTGACACGTGATTAGAATTGCAGCAACCTGGGAGATGAAGACAGGAAGGTTGCAAGTTGGAGGCCAGTCTCAACACCTTAGCCAGACCCTAAGCAACTTAGCAAAACCCTGTCTCAAAATTTAAAATTAGAAAAAAAAAAAAAAAGCTTTTGAAAAGTGCTAGGCATGTAGCTCAGCGGTTTAAGTGCCCCTGGGTTCAATCTCTACTACAAAAAAAAAAAAAAGAAAAGAAAACCACCAGAGATGAGTGTTGTTACTATTCATGACTGACGTTTGAGAACTCTGACAGCTCTTATCTTGAGATTTTTCCAAAAGAATTTGGCTGAACACCAGTAAGAGCTCTGGTTAGGTTGGGTGCTACCCAACCCATTCCAGAGGAGAAACTGGTTTTTTGGATTCACTTCAAGCAGCAAAAGCTACTTCTTTGCAAGACTAAATATGTCCCAGAGTCTCCATGAAGAAAAATGACTCGCCCAGAGTCACTTTGTGAATTAGTGACCAAACTAGGGGTAGAACCCAAGTGTCTTTAAACAGGACTCTACCAAGTCAAAGAACATTAGGACTGGAAGGGACCTGAGAGAGGACCGTCTCATTTTAAAGAGGAAAAAACAAAGGCACAGAGAGAAGTATGGTCAGCCCTGTGTCCCTGCAGGTGTCACTTCCACAGATTCAACCAACTGTGGGTGGAGAATATAGTTATACCTGTGACAATTGCATCTGTACTGACTGAATACATACATTTGTTGTCATTACTCCCTAAACAACTAGTATAACAACTATTTGCATAGCATTTACATTGTATTAGGTATTATAAGTCATCTAGGGATGATTTAAAGCATACGGAGGATGTGTGTAGGTTTTATGCAGACACTACACCATTTTACATATGGGATTTGAGGTTGCACATTTTGGTATCTGCAGGGGGTTCTTTTCCACATCTCAGTCCCCCTCCCCAACCCCATAAAAGGAAAGGCTAGATCAGTAATCCTCTGTGATTTCTTCCAGGTCTTTTTAAAAATCACATTCACAGCATCCAGTGGGGAACATATTTTTCTAAGCCCTTCTGCTCATGCCAATTTATTCAGAGTCGGGGCAGTTTAGGGAGAGCTTAATTAAGGATGCTTTTGTGATCCAGTTCCCTGCCGGGCCACTGTGAAGGAGGTCTCTGGAGCCCTCTCAGTCACTGAGCAGTCACCAAATGATTCAGAACAGTTGGGCCAAGGTTAGCTTGATGTTTCTGGCTTGTTTCCTTAATTTGTTAGACTCCCTCTCCCAATTTCTGCAGCACAGACCTGAATGTATTGTAGACCTGTGTGTGGAGCTCTGGGGATGGAGGCAAATGGGGTTGGGCAGCAATTCTGAAGGGGAGCTGTATGCAGGCACGCAGCAGAGCCCCTGGCTCCTGTGCAGTCTCTCTGCACACAGCTCTGCCTCTGGACACCCACGCCCATTAGCACGGAGCCACTGAGACCCACAGGGAGGGAACCAAGAGTAGCCTTGTCCCCAGGACAATTGAATTCAGCAAGCGTGACTCAGGACATCCTTGACCAGACACTGGGCACCGAGAGGGGCTCTTCTTGTAGCAGGGACTGCAGTAGAGTCGCGTAAAATGATTGGCTATTATGGAGCAGAAGAAATAAAATTCTTGAATTATGTGCGAGATTCAGAGACGGCAGAGAGGTCCCACGGGCATTCTCTCAGCTTGTTGGGAAAGATGGCTTGGCAGAGGCAGTATCTGAACTGCGGTTGGAGTTTATCTACAGAAGGGGTTGGGCACTGGGATCACTTTTCAGGAAGAGTCTCCTAAGCCTGTGAATTCTCAAGTAAGCTTATCTCAGGTGCTTTCTCTGTAGTAGTGGTTTATAAAAGTCCGAGATTACATTAGAATTAATTTGGGTGGAGCCAGGGGTGGTGTTGCATGCCTATCATCTGTAGGAGGCTGAGACAGGAGGATTGAAAGTTTGAGGCCAGCCTGGGCAACTTAGTGAACCCTGTTTCAAAATTAAAAAATTAAAAAGGGCTGGGGATATAGCTCAATGGTAGAGCATCCCTGGGTTCAATACCCAGTACCAAAAACAAACAAACAAACAAATAAATAAAGGTTAATTTGTGTGGGAAGAGACAGGAAGGACAGGAATTGACATCTTTTAATAAACACCTCAGATAGTTCTAGTGCCAACAGTCTGCCCTTTTCCTGAGCTCCTATGCCGAAACCTGGAAGACAGACAGAAACAGGAGCGTAAGTGGGTGGTGGGAGAAAGTATGGTTACAACCAGAAGCTCAAACTGGAATTTTCGAGATGGTGCCTAGGGGCATCTGAATGGCATGCATCCCCTATTTGTGGGATTAGTGTGGTGGTTTCTGCGTGAGGGAGAAACCAGGATGTATTTGTTACCTGCTCTGCAAAGAAGTACTAAAACGCAGCTACTATACTTAACTTTTTTTTTTTTTAACCAACCCACCCCTCCCCTGGGTTTCTCTGCCAGGAACAACATGAACGTGGTATGGAACGTGGTGTTCTTACCACCCTCTCTTCCCTCCCTTGTCCCTGTGCCCACCTAAGATCATCTTCCCACACTCCCTCTGTCTTCTTTTGGTGAATTCTAACCCATCTTAAAGATCCATTCAAAAAGACATTTTGTGGGTGTTATGATGACTTTTTTTTTTCACAATTGTAGGAAATTTCAAAATGTATATAAAAGTAAAAATCATGATGATTCCGTTGTTCACATATTTCTAACATTCGATAGTTTTCTATCCAAACTTTTCTCTATGTGTTGTTGCTATTTATAGAATTGGGATTATACATTATGCAAGATGTGAAAGCAAGATAGAACATCGAATAGCTACATCCTTCCCCACACCCGGAAACCAACCACTTCACAGTTTTAATCATGTGTTCTTGGCTGAATATTTAATTATAAGCATTTCCCCCTGTCATCAACTAATCTTCTAAAATAAGATGATGTCAAATGCAACATAATCTATTATATGTTTGCTTTTTGTGTATAATTTTTTATACAAAATTTACCATGAGACCTCAAACATTACTTCACTTCTCTGCAACACAGTGTGCAGAATTGTCAAATCTTTTAGGATGCTATAAGGATTAAATGAGTTAATATAGTCAGGGAGTGAAACTCAAAGGCAGAGTCCAAGCTTAGCATGCATAGGGCCCTGGGTTCAATTCCCAGCATAGGAAGAAAGAGAGGGAAGTGGGGTGGGAGACAGAGAAGGAGAGAAAGAAAGAAGGAAGGAAACTACTATAACTAAGAACACAACTTTCCATGTTACTACTATGTTAGCTATTATCATTTAGGTAATATATATAAAACTTTAAAATATTCATTTATTTTCTAGTCACAAAAGTAATGAGTAATTTTCAACATACAAAATGGAAGCATTGCAGAAACAATATAAAACTTATTTCATATTTTACCATGTATGCAAGGTATATACCAAACTTTTAATCCTGACCAAGACAATAGAATTTGTGGACTTTTTTCCAATTTTTTTATGCATTTTTTTTAATTCAAAGGGATTCATCACACACACATACAGACACACACAAACATGATTTTGTGACTTGATTTTCTTACCTCATGATGTATTTTAAATATCAGTCAGTACCAGATTGATTTTGCTCGTTCATTTTTGGCTTTTAATTGGCAGAAACCAATTGCATCTATCCATAGGGTACTCACTGTCCTCCATAGCTGCATGGTATTCTGCCCTACGACTGTGCGACAATGTACCTGACATTCCCTTGTCCATGAACTCTTCCTCCAACATTTTTGCTACTACAAACAATACCACTGTGAACATCTTTTTGTGGACATCTCTGTGCACTCACGTGAATTTTTCTGTGGGAGAAATTCCTAGAGGTGGAAATACTGGCTCTGTGGGTATGTAGATTTTTAAAGGTTTTTATACTGGTTGCCAAATTGCCCTCCGCAAAGGTCATACCCACTTAGACTCCCACCTGTGGTGCATGACAGAGCTTGTTTTCCCACCTGGAAATGAGACAACAATGAGAGTGTCGTCCTGTGCTTTAATCTTTGCTAGTCTAATAGATGTAACCTATGTGTCATTGTAATGGTTTCTCTCTGCATTTTAATTTTCTTTTAATAGTAGTGAGGTTAAGACCATTATCACATGTTCATTGACCATTTGTATCTCTTATGAAATTTGCCTGCTCATTGCCCTTGATGGACATGTTTTTCTTTTGTGTCTTTTTTCTCTCTTTGTAAGTACTTTGTAATATTAATGCAGTAAATCTCAATCTAGCATGTGGGTTGCAACCATCTTCTCTACTTTATTAATTTTTTTTCCAACCTTTTTTCTCCCTTGTCTTCAGACTGGGTAATTTCTACTGATCTATCTTCAAGTGTATTCATCCTTTCCTCTGTCATCTCTATTGTGCTAATAAGTCAAACCATTGAATGGTTTAATTTCAGATGTTGATCTTTTTCCAGTTAAAAAAGTTCCATTTGGTTCTTTTTAAATATTTTCTATTTCTCTGCCAACAAGTTTCTGTCTTTTCATTAATTATGTGCATATTTACCTTTATTTCATTGAACATAGTGATTGCAACTGCTTTAAAGTCTTTGTATGACAATTCCAACATCTCCATAATTTTACAGTTCATTGCTGTTGATTGTGTTTCCTTTTGAGAATAAGTCACATTTTTCTGATTCTTTGCATGTTGAGTAATTTTAGATTGTACAGAATGTGTCTGTATTCTGTTATTTTGTTTGAGCAATCCACTGTGGGTAGATGCACTGCAAATCCTCTCACCCATGGTTGGAGTAGCTCCAGTCTCAATTCTTTCCTTTATCTTTAGTTGGATTGTGTGTCTCATACATGTGTGGTCCAGGGGTCCCTCAGAAGTTTGGGTAGAGTTTATAGACAAATTTGGGGTTCCTTTTCCCTGACTCTTTTCAGAACATTCCCCCTCACTCTCCAACTTCCCTGGTTGACTCAGGGTCTACTTCCTGGCTCCTCAGGTCAGAAAGATACGGCTTATTTATTTGAGTTTTTACTGTCCTTCACTTTTCCCTGACCATAGCCCCTCCTTGGGGCAAAGTCACATCAAGTACAGCTCATTCCATGCTGAATGCTTCCTCCAAGTTCTGACTCCCCTTCCTACTTTGTTCACTCTCAGGTAATTGTTTTTTTCTTTCTTTTTTTCTTTTTTCTTTTTATTTATTTCTGCATTCAAAAGGGCCCATGTGTTATAAGTTTATCCTCCAAACACAAAGCAGAGCTACAGGTTTATTTGTACAGCCAATATGGCTGTAGCTTGGTGGAAGTGGGTATAGGAGAAGAGGTCAGACTCCAAGGACAGGACAAGATAAACTCTGTCTAATTGTGTCTGGTAAGGGGAGAACAAGACACAAAGTGACGTTGCTGGTGAAGAGCACTCTAGGGCAGATCTATGTCGAGCTTCCATTCAGGCCCCAGCCAAGAGAGGTGGCGTGGCACTTGGCAGGATCTGTCACTCCTGTTGAAACTCCATGTACTTTCAGTTCACACCAGCTGCAGAAATGTCCCCAACAGGATGCAGGCAGACAGAAAGGCATGGGGCATGCCTGCTGGAACTCTGGCCAGTTGCCTTCTATTCATTCTGCTCCCCAGAAAGGCAGTGGACCATGGTGGGCAAGGCTTTGGCTTTGAAAATTAGGCATACCTGGGTCCAGACTTTGAGTCCATCATTGCTAACTGCTTAATGTCTCCGAGCCTCAGTTTCCCCCTTGATGAAATGAATCTAGAAATAGTACCCATTTCGCAACCCATGAGAATTCCATGGGACAGTGCTCACCAATGCTTAGTGCAATAGTGGGGCCCAGAGTTAACTCACCCAATGAGGAACAGGGCACTGTGCTATCAGACCAGGATGTGGTGTTGTGCCACTTGCCTGCTGTGTGGCCTTTGGCAGGCTGTGCAGTCTCTGGTTCTGTCTGCAGGAATTTCCATGTCTGGAACGAAGGCTGGTTTGTGCGGAATGACCTGGGCCCCTCATACAGTGGATGGCAGGTGTTGGACGCTACCCCTCAGGAGAGGAGCCAAGGTAACCTTCTGCTGGTCCTGCTTTGGTTTTAGCTCCAAGTCGTGAGCCTTCCCATTATGTACAGTAGGACGGAGACACAAGTAGTAACCCAAAAACCCTCTCCCTCTCTGCAGTGCCCAGCGTGATTTTTAAAACTATTTTAAAAATAGTTTCTCCCACCTAATCTGGTATGACTCAAGCTGCTACTTCAGTGGTGCCTTCTCTGCAGCCACTCTGGCTGCTTCTGCCACTGGAGAGGTCCCAGCACATGCCAGGTGACAAAGAAAAGAAATTGTTCCCTGCCAATAATGGTTTTCCAGCAGCCTGTCTTTCCCAGCACAGAAACCTCATGGCTCCCTCTGGTCCTCGGGATTTAGTCCACATTCTGTGCTGCACACCAGACCTCCAGGATTATGACCAGCAGCAGTTCCCTCTCCTTCCTGGGTGTCCTCTACCAAGCAGGGCCGTTCCTCTGGCGGGTGACCTCATCTCTGTTCCAGGCCTGAACTCCTCCTACTCCTGACCTCTCTCCCTCTTCTCTCCCATCAGGGCTGGGGTCCCAGACTCTCCTGGGGTCTTTCCTTTTCCTCTTCTTTTCTCTAGAGCTTGTTTTCTCTAGTACCTTCTTTTAGAGTTGTTTATCTCAAATATTAAAAAAAAAAACAAAAACAAGATTTAAGCCAGGCATGGTAGCACACGTCTGATTCCAGTAGCTCAGGAGGCTGAGGCAGGAGGATCAAGAGTTCAAAGCCAGCCTCAGCAAATTAGTGAGGCACTAAGCAACTCAGCAAGGCCCTATCTCTAAATAAAATATAAAGAAGGACTGGGGATGTGGCTCAGTGGTTAAGCACCCCTGGGTTCAATTCCCCATACCTAAAAAATTGCAAATAAAAACTTAAAAAGATTGATGACGTAATACGTGAACATTGTTTGAAAAAATTCAAACAGTTCTAAAAGGACAGATACTGAAAATTAAGTCCTATCCCCACCCCATTACTCCTATCCCCCTACAAGAAGCAACGTATGTTGCTAGAGTTTGGGGTTGGGGTGTAACCTTCTAGATATTTCCTAGCCCACTGTTTATTTTAAACTTTTTATTGTAACCCATTAGTGGTTATAAAAACAAGTTAATGGGTTGTGACCACCATTTCAAGAAATGAAAACAAAATGGAATGGAAAAGAAAATATCAGGGTACATTGGACCTAATAAGACTAAGTATTGTCCCATGAAATTTTTGTTTCAATATCACGCATGTTCCAAGAGAGCAAGTCTATTTCTTTCAAGGGCTCACGGTTGGGGAAAAAAAAAAAAAAAAAAAAAAAAAAAAAAAGTTGCATCACTGTTTCAAGCTTATAAAAATTGTGTATCTTTTTGTTTATTTGTTTTATAAACACAAATGGAATATCACTCTTCTGTCTATGCTGCTATACCTTGCTCTCTTCCAGCTGGGCACTTCCTGAGTGAAACTCTCTGTAGATCTATATACCGCTATCTCTACCTACCATCTATCTGACATCCACCTAAGCGACCTAGGCCAAGTGCCGGAGGAGGTGAAGGTCAGGGGGTGAGAGCTCAGAGAAGCAAGAGATCCTGTGGGCTGGGTATTGGGGGAGTCTTCCAGGAATAGGAGGGCATGACCTTGTGGGTCAGAATGATTTGTAGAGGAAGAAAAGAGGCAGTTGCCATGAGCACAAGACAAGGACGACTGTCCTTTTCAGGAAACACCAACAGCATGGGGCCAGTTCAGATCAGGCACCCAAGGGAGGCAGGATGAAGCCGGTGTTAGGTAAGGGTGCCGTTGCCGAAAGATAGCAACGGGAGGGTGCCGGCTGCCTCCAGATGCGTAGGGCAGACAGTCCCTGCTGAAGGAGCTTGGCCGGGCCGAGGTAGGGGGTTGGCGAGGGGGCCAAAGGCCCTCGGAGAAGCAGGCCCTGGAAGGCTGTGGCAGATGGGCCTGGCCTTAGCCTCGATGCACCCAGCCTCCCATCCTGGCCACCAGGAGTGTTCCAGTGTGGCCCAGCTTCGGTCAACGCCATCCGAGAGGGGGACGTGGACCTGAATTTCGACATGACCTTCATCTTCGCGGAGGTTAATGCTGACCGCATCACCTGGATCTATGATACTGCCAACGGCAGCCAGAAGCAGAATTCCTTGGACACTCGTTCCATCGGCAAGTACATCAGCACCAAGGCGGTAGGCAGCAACTCTCGCATGGACGTCACGGACAAGTACAAGTACCCAGAAGGTAAGAGGAGACTGACGGCGGGTACCAGGAGAGGCTCCAGGGTGGGTGGAAAGTTTCCAGGCGGAGAGAAGGAAAGGCCTCATCCCCCACCACTCTCAGCTACTTCCGCCTGAATGGTAGGATGGCTCCCGGGTCTCGAATGCCCAACTGCCCTGACAGTGGGGACAGGAAGGTCAGGAGTAGCTGCAGTGCCGGTGGAAGTTTGCTTCAGGGCACCCAGAGCTGTCCACCCAGCTCAGCTCCAGCTGTGGCTCTGTCTCGGTGCACAGCTGGGAAGCACTATGACAATATCACAGTGGGGGGACATGTCACCCATGAAGATCCCCAAGATTGAGGGAAAGATTTTTCTGTCCTGCTCCCCTAGCTTCCAAGAAACACAGGCAGAAAAAGTCATCTGAACAAAGAAAGGGACAAAGAAACCTAGAGACACAGACCCAGGGCCATGATCTTTAAGAGGCTCCCCAAGAAGCCCAGTGAGGCATGATCACATGGCAATGCAAATGCTCTGAGTCCCTGAAACCTGCAACATCCATGCCAGCACTGGTCACTGGGGTGGCCTTGGAAGGCCAGGTGTTACGAAGCCGCCTGACTCTAATTACATCTGTCGCTTGGAAATTTTGCTTTGGAACCAGCAGCAAGGTAGTTGGTTCTCGATGATGGCAAAAGCTCTGCCTTTGAAGGTGAAGTTCATTTTTAGAAAAAGCCCAGAGGCATTTAGCACTTGTTCCAGCAGGCCATGGTCACTCCGTGATGGGTTCAAACAATTCGCTCTTTCTAAACTGTTTGGAAATAGTTGATTCATTGCTCCTTGCGGCTGATCCCAAGGGGTCAAGAGAAGAACTCTTGCAAAGGTGCCCATGGTAAAAGAAGCCCTAAATCTTTAAGCAACTTCTGGTTCTTGGTGTTGTACAAAGTTTACCCAAGAGCAGAGCTGAGTACTGGAGGCAGGGCCTGACCCAATGCCACAGGTCTGACTCCTCTGAGTGCTGATATTTGTGGACACTTTTGTGACATACCTCTAGGGGAATGAGATTGACAGCCTCCATTTGGCCCCCAAGTATCTCTGCAGACTGTTCCCCAGGGTTGAGGTCAGATGCACCTTCTATCAGTATGCATTGAGCCTGTCAATCTAAAAATAAATAAATAAATAAATAATCAGAGCCAATGTTCTCCAAAAATCGATTCTATTTATTTATTCCCACTGCCATGGGAATACACGTGCCATGATGAACTCTGGGTGTATGCAAAGGGAGCGAGATGAGGAGACGTTTTTTAAGGCAAAAAACGAAGATTACCTCAGATATTTTGAGGCAATAATCTTTGAGCAGAATGATTAATAACCAGAGTGAATCAGTTCAAGGTTGAACAGTTGCCGGGAAGATGTCCTTGTAGAGGGTAATTTTTGTGTATGGCTGCGGTGGCCTCTGTGTAAGCTCGTGATTCAGGGCAGCGTCTTTTGTGTTCATAGCTCTCAGGCAATCAAGTGCGAGAACTCTTTCTTGGAAACTTCCCGCTTCATTAATTTTTTTTTTTTTTTTTTTGGTTAGGGTTGACACCAGCAACTCCATTTTTATTCTGACAGCTTTCCCAAGCCCTTCCTGAGTGCCTGCTCCAGGCTGGGTCCTGGGGGAGCAACAGCGAACACTGCAGACAGGGGGCAGATGTAAGACAAATTATTTTTCAACAATGTCCCGATGCAGAAACAAGTATACGAGCAGGGAACACATGACCCAGGACAGAAAGCAAACTCCAGTTCTACCACTTAGAACTGTGCAGCCTCAAGCAGATTTCTTATGATCTCTGATTCCTTGTTTCCTCACCAGAAACATAGAAATAGTAATACCTGTCTTCATTTGGATTTAAATATACGAATGGGCGCAGCGTGCCACAGGCGTGCCTGTCATATATGGAGGACTTAATAAGTAGCATAACCTCCCTGGCATAATGACTTCCCAAGGTGACCATTTTGCAGGTGCTGCTTACCTGCATATGTGAGCCTGTGAGTGTCCTATTCTTGCACCTTGATCCTGCTCCTCTGGGGCTCTGTCCCAGCCAAACCCCCTAAGCAATGGAGAGAGGCTAAGTAGGGGGTCCTCAGCGTCCCCGTGACAGCAAGACAGATCACCCTGCCTGGTGTTTCCCAGCTCTTCTTACCTAATGATACCAGCTTGTCTCTGAGGGAACCAGGGAGGAAAAGCTCATAAAATGGGTTGCTAAGCATTTACGCAACAGCAATACCACAGGGAGAAAACAGCAGCAGGAAGTTTAGTCTTGAGTAAGCCCAGCAGGTGACCTATATAGGCACCTAAGTGCTGAACCTCGTTGTGCAAACACACCTGCTTGGAGGTCCCAGGCATAGAAGGCTCAGATCCCTGTGCCGCCGGCAGCCCTGGGCGTGGACCTACAGCTCAACTAGAGAATGGAAGGGCACCCAAAGGAACCCAACCCACCAGGAGCTCTCGGCTCGGGTAATCTGGCTGCCTCCTTTCAATGGGTGTGTGGGAAGAACCTCAGACCAGGGTTCCAGACTCCTGGGGCTGGTCCCTTCCCACTCTGCTTCTAGTCCCCAGGGTGGCCTGGACCAGTCACCTCTCTAACCTAATGTTCTTGGATGCTCAGCTTCTGAAGCCTCTGCCTATAACTTAAGGGAAATAGTGCACCAAGTTGTAAAGTGCTTATCCTAAGTCGTCTGGTGCCTTAACAATGGCACAGGTTAGTCGGGGGAGCATGGGTCCATCAGGTGGCTGGCAGATGTCAATATGGTCATTCTTCCATGTTCCTGGGAGCACCTTCTCCTTGGTGGTAGGTCCTGCCTCAGGCCCAGGCAGGGAGCCTCACATGAACTGCTCAGTCAGAGGCCAGCAGTTGCTTTCTCAGCTCTTAGTGCCTCCAGAGCTCTTCTCAGGTACACGATCGTGACTCTCGGAGGGCTCCTTATGCCATCACGTTCGGCAGCAGCCTCAACTGAGTCAGAGCCAGTTTTTATTCAGCCCTCGCATTTTTGAAACCTGAAATCTCTCAACAATTCAAACTAGTCATAACCTTGAACCATACCATGGGAAGCTCTAGTTGACTGGCACGGACACAAGTGTCACTCTCTGACTTCCAAAGTGCCTTTAGACACAGGCAGCAGGGTGCAGGGAAGTGTTTAGACTTTTTTTTTTTTTTTAACAAATTCAGCTCTAACTCATACCCTTGTTTCTTTGCTTATGAATTCATCCTAACCTTTTTTAGTTCAGTTTTTGTTATTTAGGTTAAAATGACCTTCTTGCTCTTTAAGTCTCTTAAAAACTACCTTTCATTTAAGAAAAACAAAATGAAGCTAGGCGTGGTGGTATACACCTGTGCTAAGGCAGGAGATTCACAAGTTCAAGGCCAGCCTGGGCAATTTAGCAAGACCCTGTCTCAAAATTAAAAACAGAAAGGACTGAAGATGTGGTAAAGTCACCCTGGGTTCAATTTCCAGTACCAGAAGAAAAAAATGAAATCTAACTTGACACAAGTGAATGATCAAGCCATAGAGTAATTGGGGGCAGGAGCAGACCATCTGTCCCTATGGCTTCATGGCAGCATTGACCTGATTGGAGAAAGGACCAGAGACCAGCTAGTCCGGGAGCCTCATGTTGTGCATGGAGATCTTGCTCTGACCATCCTGGTGGCACAGCAGAAGAGCCAGTGTTAGTCCCAGGACCCCCCTCCAGGTAGGGCCCTGACCTTCCTCCCAGTTGCTGCCACATCTCTGAGATGCTTCTGCCTTTTCCCAACACACAGGTTCCAAAGAGGAAAGACAAGTGCACGAAAAGGCTTTGAGCAAACTTAAACCCAATGCAACGTTTGGCGCCACATCTGCAGGGGATGTGGCAGGAGAGGAACTGGCACCCAGCATCTCTGGGAGGTTCAAGGTCACTGGCGTACTGGCAGTAGGCCAAGAAGTCAGCCTAGCCCTGCTGCTCAAAAACCTGACCAGTGATAGAAAGACGGTGACGGTGAACATGACCGCCTGGACCATCGTCTACAATGGCACGCTAGTACACGAGGTGTGGAAGGACTCAGCCACAATATCCCTGGACCCCGAAGAAGGTAACTTGTCCCCTGATGGGTGGGGTCCAGGACTGCAAAGTAGTTAGCAGTCTGTGGAGACAGGAGGGCTCCTGATAGGCTCCAGGTGAGCCAGCTGACTAGGGACAGAGCGACGACTGTGGACAAGCCTTGGGTCTGGGTGCTTTGGAAGTTGCCATCTCTGTGAACAGCATTAGGTCATGACGGTGCCAACCAAAATCCTCTTACACCCTGGAAGAGGAAGGGAAGGAGACTTTGGCAGCTCACAGCCACGCACGGGCATACACGCCCTGCACAATCTGCAGAGCGTCCTTATATACCACTTTGTTCAGTCTTCTAAAAGAGGGTAGAGTTCAGTATCCATGTTACAGAGATAGAAGTGAGGCTTAGAATGCATCAGAGCCCGTAAGGGGCAATGCCAGGGTCTTAGTCCTTGGTTTCCTGATGCTAAATCCAAAGCCTGTCTGCTCTGTCACGGTTCCCACATGCCACCCTGCTCCCACCTCACTTCACCTCCCAGCGGGTCACTTTTCAGGTTCGCCCCAATGGACTGTAATACACCACAGGGTCTCCAACCCCCCCCACCCCGGGACCCCCCCAGAGCTGCCAGGGTGTGAGTGGAGTTCTTGATTCCTGACGAAGTGACAGGTTTTCTTGGAGCTTTGAGCATTTGGGAGGAATAGTGACTCCTTGCCCCAGGGCAGTGCAGGTGGGAAGGGAACAGGTGGAACGGAGGAAGCCCGGCTCTGTGGGATCAGAATGCAGGTGTGCCCACACTGGCAAAATCCTTCCAGCTGTGATGAAAAGTTTGGACTTACAAAGCAGATTAGCAAGGGTGGGGTAGCTATTTGCTTCACATAATGGAAACTGATTAATTATATAGCCCTTCATGAAAGAATTATGTCTGTGGAGAAATTGAGATGTGCTTCACCTGTCAGGAGGCAGCATCCCTCAGCAGCCTCTTCTGGCAGAATTTTGGTAGAAATGTTCTCAATATCAAAAACAACTGCATGGCTATTATTTCTTTTTTAAAAAATGTTTTTAAAATTGTTTCAATTCGTTAGACATGACAGTAGAATGCATTTGGACACATCATACATAAATGGAGTATAACTTCTCATTCTTCTGGTTGTACATGATGTGGAATTATACCAGTCGGGTAGTCATATATGCACACAGGGTAATAATGTCTGATTCATCCTACCGTCCTTCCCGCCCCCCATACCCCCTCCCTTCACACCCCTCTGCCTAATCCAGAGTACCTCTATTCTCTAGCACCCCACCCCCACTGTGAATTAGCAACTGCATAGCAGAGAAAATATTTGGCCCTTGGTTTTTTGGGATTGGCTTATTTCACTTAGCATGATAGTCTCCAGCTCTAGCATTTGCTGACAAATGCCATAATTTCATGCTTCTTAAGGCATTGTGTATGTGTACCACGTTTACTTCCTCCATTCACCTGTTGAAGGGCACCTAGGTTGGTTCCATAGTTTAGCCATTGTGAGTTGAACTGCTGTAAACAAAAGGTACACTCAAACATTGTTGGTGGGACTGCAAATTGGTGCAACCACTCTGGAAAGCAGTGTGGAGATTCCTCAGAAAACTTAGAATGGAACCACCATTTGACCCAGCTATCCCACTCCTTGGTTTATATCCAAAGGACTTAAAATCAGCATACTATAGTGATGCAGTTACATCAATGTTTACTTCTTTTTTTTTAAATTAGAGCATTATAGTTATACTTAGTAGTTGGGTTCATTTTGACAAAAATCATACATGCACAGATTCTATTTCAATCCTGTTTGTCCCTCTTTCCCTCCTCTTCTTCTTCTCCCTATTCTCCTCCCTCTACTCTATTTATCTTTCTTTTGCTAATTTGTTTATTTTTAATTGGTACTTTCTACATATACATACAGGTGATATTATTTACCTTTGAAACTCAAAGGAAGAGCATTTTGTTTTGTTTTTGTATGTGTGTGGTATCTGTGGTACTAGGAACCCAACCCAGGGCCTCACACATGATAGGCAAGCACTCTACCACTGAGCTACACCCCCGGACCTGGAAGAGCTATTTCTGGAGACCAATAATAATCCACATAAGAGAACTGGGTTTAAAACCATCCTTTTGCGAGAGACAGTGGACTGAAATGAGAGAGTGGTGGGTGGGGGAGGCAGGTGCTGTGGTCCTGGAGTCTTGATGCTGTCCTGTGCTTGCTGTGTGATCCTAGGTAAGTCTCTTGCCCTCTCTGAGCCTCAGGTTTGGATCAAGAGGATTCAGCCACTGCAAGGATTGGAGCAGCTGATGCAAGGGACTGTCTTTTCCATTCTGTGATGGAAAAGTGATGGACAGTGATGGCAAATACTTTCAGCATCAAAAGCAGCACAACTGAATGAGGGAGAATACTGTCCAGGGCCAGCAGAGCAGGGGCAGGTGGACTGCAGTGTCACCATACAGATGCTCTGAACCCTGGAGAGGAGTTAGACACATGGAGACAGGCCAGGGGATGCAGTTCCATTTGGGGGATATGTAAGAGGCAGCATGCAAATGTGCCTGTTCTGTGTAAGGAATGATGAGAAACGTGGAGGGTTCTTTAAGAGAGAGGTAAGGGCTGGGGAGATAGCTCAGTTGGCAGAGTGCTTGCCTTGCAAGCACCAGGCCCTGGGTTCAATCCCCAGCACCTCCAAAAAATAAAAAAAAAAAAAGAGAGAGAGGTGAGCTGGGCAGAGACAATGCAGGGCCAGCTGAGGGTCTGGGCTCCATCCCTAAGGCCGTGAGAAGCCACGGAAGATTTGTATTGTGACATGGAAGAGGAGCAACATGATTTGGAAAAATGTAGTCTTTCAAAGCTTTGTCCACTGACATGTGGATGATTTCAAAGGAGGAGAGTCCAGAAGAGGGGAGGTTGCTGGGATGCTGTTGCAATAGAATCCGGGTCATTAGATGACTAGGAAGGCTCTAAGCCCTTATTTAGCTGATACCCAGGCTTCCCTTCCCAGTTATTATTGGGTTGTCATCGTTATTGTTACTGCCATTAGGCAATCACTTAACCTTCCTATTCTTCTCCTGCCTCTTAGTAGGAAACTTGCCCTTCAACATTTTGCAGGATAGGAAGGGGGAAGCCCATCCTTTCCAGGGTCTGCCCAGTTAACTAGTTCTGGTCCCTCCCTGGGCCCTGCATCCCAACTGCACAGGGCCTGGCCCAGGGAGGGCTCTCCTACCTGCTTGCCCCAGCTTGACACCAGGATCTGTCCTCACCCTCTGCCCATTCCCCCGGCTTCTCCTTCCAGAAGTGCAGCATCCTGTGAAGATTTCGTACGCTCAGTATGATAAGTACCTCAAGTCAGACAACATGATCCGGACCACAGCCATATGCAAGGTGACCGATGAGGCCGAAGTGGTGGTGGAACGGGACGTCATCCTGGACAACCCCACCCTGACCCTGGAGGTAAGGAGAGGGGGGTGGCGCCTCGGCCCCCATCCCCACCGTCACCTGCAGCTCTACACAAGGAGCAGGGAACCAGGCTGGGCTTGGTCCTGGTCTCTGCCCATTGCATCAGCCCAGGTCCCCGCTCAGGCCAGAGTGTTTGCTTCCTGTCTGGAGAGATGAACAGGCACATTTGCTGGCTGTTTCTTTGGTTCCCACTCTAGACCCAATGGGGACATCAGCTAAGGCAGGGTTGAGTAGGACTCTCTTCAACCTGTTCACCCCCTACTGAGCAGGTGCTGTACTCTGGGCCATGCTGGGCTCAGGAATCACAGAGGCACAGGCACATGCTGGGCACAGGCAGGGGTCCAGGGTAAGCTACGTGACCTTCCATGGCTGCAGCTCAGTCACTGCCCATGGATCAGGTAACTAGTGGACTTGACTCACCCGTATCTCTCCATTCTCTGGAACCCAGGGTTGTGGAATCATGGACTCCTAAAAGCCTAATCTCAGGTTCTTATACCCTATCCTTCACACCTGGGTAAAGCAAGGCCCAGAGAAAGGGAAACAGCCGGTGACTGCCAGAGCCAGGGCTGGACCTCAGGCCCCTATACCGAGCCGGTGTGCTTCCCAAGGCATTGGTCACAGCAGCAGCATCTCCAAAGTGGCTGAGACCCAGGACTTCTCCTCTGCTTTCAGAGCTTGCTTTTGTCTGCAGACTCTGCTCCCAGACTCCCTCCTAGGAGCCCAGCCACGAGGGACTTGTGGATCTGCAGGAGGCCCCAGCTGCCACTCTGTCCCTTCTTCAGCACCAACAAGGAGCCTCTGTGTGGACTCTAAGCCTGTCCCTCGCTCTCTAGCCCCCAGGTCCTATCCTACCCAGTCCAGTGTGGAGCCAGGCAGCGCAGTCTGAGGGGGAATTGGCTAGCAAGGACAGGCAGATGGCTGGGCAGAGACGATGGGGTCCATTCAAGAGCCCACGGGTCAGACCTTCCCTGTCTGCAGCAGCTACATCTGCCCCGCTGGCCAGACAGCCATTGCCTTTTCTGTCCAATCACTGCTGGCTTCCCAAGTTCTGGCTGCTACAGGAACAGAGTAATTGTGGCTTCCCTGGCCCCGCCCCCAAGTCACACCCCAGCTACAACAAGGCTTCCTGACCTCAGAGGGCAAAGAGCCCAGCGTGCCCAGACTGGTGCAGGTTCCGTTCTGTGCAACCGGCTACAATTCACCCTTTCACAGCGCTGATTAGTCTAGACTGTGCTTCAGAATGGGAAGTGGTCAGGGGCTCGAGAACCAGAGCCTGGATAACCCGTGTGGGGACATCAGAGGGAGCAGTTATTTCTGACCTCAGGTTGAGCAAACAAATGGACCTGGGCTTATATCTGGGTCCCAGGATCTATCAACACTAAAACTGAGAAAGTCCCTTAACAGTCTCAGTTGTCCCAACTCTCTCAAAGGAATGATAAGATATTTCTCTTTCAGGATGCCATTTCCCCTGGGAAGCCTTTCCTGAGCACCCCCACAAATCAAGCCTGACCCCAGTTATACACGCTCAGTCTCTGTCTTCTCCCTTCACTGCATTTGTCCCAGCTGAAATCTCTGTTTATTGGTACAATGATTTGGTCCCCTCCCTGACTGTAAACCCAAGAAGGCAGGTGCTCCCTGCGTTCTGGACTGGTCACTGTGTCCCAGACACAGTATCTTAGGAAATAATCAATATTTGTAAAACACAAAGAGCGCCCTTCTGGGGTCACAACCGGACAGAGCTGTTGGTCTGGGCTGGCGTTCTTCCCTCCCCGGGGGAGGCAGGGGACAGCTGGCACTCTAAGTCCCTGCTTGTCCCCTGTGCAGTACAGCCCTCTTGCTTCACAAGGCTTTGCCAAGAGACTCTCCCCATCTCTGTTGACACAACGGATGGCCAAGTGTCCGTTCCAATGCCCCAGGCTAGGAATTGACGCTGGCTAGCAGCCAGTTCAGTTATGGAATCATTTTGCCTTAAAATGATCAGTGTTGAAATGAAGCTATTTTTTCCCATTATCTTCCTCTATCCAATATCCTCAGACCTCCTTATAGCGTTATCTTTTATTCAACACTTTAGCCCTACATCTTTTGGATTTCCATATCAAGGCTACTTTATCTTTAAAGACACCATAATATCTTTAGAAAGGAAATCAGAACACGCACAGGCCAGAAGGGTACCATCCTCAACCTTCACATTCCATCTTTATGAAATGCACCTCAGTTTCCTTCTTGCAGGCACGTTCTCTCCTCTAAGCCTCTGGAGAAAGGAGACTTTCTTGACTTGATTGAACAAATCAATGCATACCTCTCACTCAGAGCAGGGCACAGGTTTTTAAACTCACCAAGGTGATTTGCATGAAAAGATAATAATTTGGGAATAAATTCCCATGATCTCATCTGGCACTGATTGGCAATTAGCATTGAGGACCTTAGGTTGTGGAATCAGAAAGTGGAAACACTGTTCCAGAGGTTGATGTCCTCCAAATCGCTGACCTGTGGCCCTCGTGCTCTCCTCCCGGTGCATTTGCAGATCAGGGTTAGTAGCAGAAGATGATAAGTAGCAATAAAGAAAAAGAAACAAATACACAGAAATCTCAAAGATCATTGAGAAATACATGACATTATTTATGTGGCTTTGTTATATCCTTGCAGCTTAAAATAGTGCTTCACTCTTCAAATTATATCATACACTTAAATGAGTTCCACAGGAGAAATTACAGTGCCTATCATGGTCTCAAAACCGCTTCAATTATGCACAAATTATTGGTCAGTATTGCAGGGCCTGTCAAAAAGAGCAAAGGCTTTGGAACCAGCAGGGCCCTACTGTTCCTAGTGTGTGGATTTCCCAAGCTATTGAATCCATCTGAAAGCTTTGTCACTATGGAACTGGTTGCCGTGAGGACTAATGATAAAACGAAAACCAAACTAGCAAACACAGCAACCTCCTGTGATCCCTAAAAGTAGAAGAAAAGAAATCCACCAGCCACACGATTTTGATTCCTAGTTCCAAAACACTTTCCTCCCGGCTGTGACCTCATTTGGTCTCTTCTAGGAGGGGAGGGATAATTGTCTCTACCAGATATGTCTGCCCAGAGTGCCGGCTGGCTCCTTGCAGAAGGACAACAGCTTCGTCTTTTGGAGTGAATAAATAGTCCAGGTCACTTTTCTGACCCCAAGCCCTGGCTCCGCTTTCTTCACCTTGACTGGTGAAGACTGGGTAGGAGCCCTACTCAGACCACAACGTGACACAAGGAACCTTCTGGACTTCAGAAGTTTGGAAGGAACTCGGCCTGGGTTGTCCTCAGTGAAGAGACCTGGATGAAGGTGGGGGACCTACCACCTGTGACAAGGAACGAAGGGCTCTGGCTGTGGGCCTGAGTCTGCGCAGCCTCAGGGGCCTGTGGCGCCTCCTTGGAGGGGAGGTTCAGGATTCAAGGGAAAAAAACAAACCCAGTTAGTGGGAAGCTCAAGAAAATTAATGTTATTAAATTCAGCACGAAAATTTCCTAACCCCAACAGCTGTCAGTGGGACTGGGCTGCCCTGGGAAGCAGGGGCTGCTTTTCCCTGGTGATCTGGAACCAGGGTTTCTGAACCCAGCAGAGAAGTCATCCTGCTCTCGGCTGCTGCAAGAGACCCCCACTCTCTCTCTGAGCCTAGGTTTCCCCTCCATAGCATGGGGTTGATGGCGATGGCTGATCGGGCACGTAGGAGAGCTGAATAAATGACCCTCCCCTCTTCAGGATGTCCTCAGGGACATCTTCCCCACCTGTCACCACCTCATCCTGCCCTGCCCTCACCAGGTGGCCAGTAGAGGCCGGGCAATCAGCATCTGGACTCAGCAGCCCCTCTCCTCGGCAGGTGCTGGACCAGGCCCATGTGCGCAAGCCTGTGAACGTGCAGATGCTCTTCTCCAACCCCCTGGATGAGCCGGTCAAGGACTGTGTGCTGATGGTGGAGGGCAGCGGCCTGCTGCGGGGCAACCTCAAGATCGAGTGAGTCCCAGGCCCGAGCGGCCAGTGTGGGGGATGGCAGGAGAGGGACGGAAGGGCCTGCCCTGGGCAGGACAGACAGCGCTCCCTCTGCCTTGAGTTCTTCACTCTTTGGAGGGGAGGCTCTTGAAATTTGAGAGTCTGAATTCGCATTAGGTTGGGGGCTCACCAGTCCTGAATTCCTGGGACGTCCCCGTCACCAGAGCTCGTCCTTAGAGCCCAACCTGATTACGGGGCCATGAATCCTCCCCTGCCTTTGCCGTTAGGCATCACAGGGCTAGAGGGACCAGGTGACCCAGAGGAGCAGCTGGAGGGAGCTGAAGAAGTGCTGGCCCCCACTAGAGTCAGGGTTGGGGCCACAAAAGGCCCATCCAGCCCAAGGTCTGCGAGTCCCACATCAACACTGATCTGTACCCTTCCCCACCAGCGTGCCAGCTCTGCGTCCCAAGGAGCGGTCCCGGGTCCGTTTTGAGATCCTGCCCACCCGAAGTGGCACCAAGCAGCTGCTGGCTGACTTCTCCTGCAACAAGTTCCCCGCCATCAAGGCCATGCTGTCCATCGATGTGGCTGAGTGAAGGGCCCTGGCGGCCCCTATACAAACTTGGGTACCACGGAGCAGGGAAGCTCACCTGCAGAGTGAGACCCCTGCCCGTGTTGTCCAGCCTGGGAAGCCCACTCCATCCTCTGAGGCTGCCGGACACGGACTTCCAGCACATACTCCCATCCCCCTCACCCCCAGGCCAGGGCAGGGTCCACCCTGGTCTGTGACTTAATCACTTTTGCACATTCCTGACCGCTGCCCCCTGCAGCTTCCTGCTGTGAGCCCCATAATCCTGCTCATCCTTCATGCCCATCAGTGCTACAGGACAGAGCACTGACCCAGGGACTCTCCAAACGGATACGGGGAGAAGCCAGTCTGGACTGTTTGCTGATCCCCAGCCTGCACATGGGATACACCTGCTCTCCCTGGGGTCACCATGGAGGGCAGGGAATGCTTAGTTATCTGCTGCGGCATCACATCCTTACACGCAAAATAAATGTTAAATAAGTGCAATGACCGGGCACCAGCTCTAGCAGACTGCTGTTTCACCTGAGGTGGTGGAGGAGACAGCGGGGCTGTCCGGGGTCAAGTCCTTCTGGAGAAGGGAGGAACTTGGGGAGGACTTGTCCTCTGTGTTCCAATGCCCTAGGAAGCGGAGTTGTTCTGTGTGGCTCCAGGTGCAAAAATAGAAAGACATTTCAAGCCAATATATGGAAAGATTTCTAACATGAAGTCTGAAAACAGATGAGGTTGCCTTAGAAGAGAGCTCCTTGTCACAGTAGGCTCCAAGCACTCTCTGTGTGCTGGGCAAACTCTTTCTACATGTGTCAGAGTGAGAAAGGACTTCAAAGTCTTTGCTGGAACCCTTTGGCAGGACGGGCTGCTGGTGGTGGCCCAGCCTGTGCTCACACTGGGTTCTTTCCTGATGTATTAGCCCATTTTCTGTTGCTGTAACAAAACGCCCAAGGCCGGATACTGTCCAAAGAAAAGAGAAGTATTTGACTCACCATTTTAGAGGTTGAAAGTCTACACTGCATGGTACCAGGTCTGGTGAGACCTTCATGGCAGATGGCAGGAGTATGTGTAAGAGGGAAAGATAAAAAGTCGGAGAATGGGAGCGACTGTCTTGCTCCGTTAAAACAGCTTGTTCTCGTGAAAATTAACTTGCGGTTCCAGGAGAACTACCTAATCCCTTCCAGTGCCTCTCAGTGACCTGGTGACCTCCCAGTATCTCCCTCCCTCTTAAAAGTCCTTCTACCTCTTAACATGGCCACACTGGGAACCAAGCCTCCAGCATATGAGCCATGGAGGAATTCTCTAAGTCATATTCAGACCACAGCACCTTCTGGGTGCCTCGCCCTCTTCTCGCAACAGGAGAGAGGCGCCACTTTAGCTGGCCACTCCGTGCTGCTGACCAGAACCTTCTCTGCCTGCACACATTCCTCCATCTTTGCCCCTTAAAACAACCCCTAGCAGATTCCATAGCTTTTCTGTTCCTTGCACTGACTAATCTCTTTCTGGCAATTCTGCTTTACTCTCCAAACTGAAGGCATCAATCCAGGCTAAGCAGAAACACCGACGCCACATCAGCCCAAAGCTTCTCACCCCTGCTCAGCTCAGGTCTGCCCCAGGCTTGTGAAGGAGGCACGGTTGAACTGATCTCTTCCTTCCCTCCTGTTACCGGATCCTTCAGGGTCAGAGCAGGGGTAAAGGGACTCAGAAGTGGCAAAGGTCTGCTTTCATGGCACTGATGTCACAGGCTACATAGCCCTCTGTCAGGCGGTGTTCCATGCAGTCTTTCTATGTGACATGTTTCCTGATGTGGGTCCTGTGATGGCCCTCTCAGTAGTGGCCCTGAAAGTACACCCAGCCACCACTACGTCCCATGAAAGTTCCCAGTAGTGCTTTCATGATGGCTGCCCAGTTCCCCTTCATGAGGTCCCTTGGCCCTGGGAAGCTCATCCCCTCTTGCCCCACCAAGCAATAGGCCAGTGGACTGCCCTCTGCTGCTCTGTCCTCTGCCTGCCCCTCAAGCAGTTCCTGAAATCTGCTGCGGGAAGCCAGCAGCAGAACCTGTGTCCACATTTGGCCTCCATGTCTCCCAGGAACTCCCACCAGGTCCCCCACTCAGGTGACTGCGCACTCTAAGTCTGTGCCGCACGGCAGGACCCCAGCTGCAGAGCGTGGTGTGCTGGGTCTCCTCTTTCCAACTTCCTCTCCCTCTCTGAGGACTCTTGGGGTCTGCCCTTTGCCTTGGCTTGTGGGTAGGGGCACTCCGATCCTCTTAGAGGCTCTGCCCCCCCAGACCCCAACAAGGAGCATTTGCATAAAATGGACAGACCTTGGCTCTGGATGCTGACAGAAAGAAACCCCAGAAATTTCCATTCCTTCCCTCAAGCATCATCCTCACCAGCCAGCCTTTCCTGAGGCTACTCTAATTACTAGCCATAATAATTTTTCCCACCCCTTGAATTGGAACTGAGCCTGGGTGATTGACCTGCTTCAGCCAAGTTTTAACCTGGCAGGAGAGAGATCGTGTGAATTCCCAAGGTCAGTGCCTTGAGAAGTTTTGTGTACTTCTGTTCCCGCCCTCTTGGGACACTATCCCAAGACCACTATGTGAAAACACCTGATCTATTCTGTGTCAACCATGGATGCATGTCACTCCTTTGTCCCTTTGAGAAATACCTTGTTCATCTGCAAGGAAGGCAATTAGCTGACAGCTTCAGCTGTTAGCACCTTCAGGCTTCATCTCAGCTTTTGAACATAGGCCATGCTCTTGCTGGGTAGCTCCAGGCAATGACTAAACCAGTAGGGGAAACAGGACCTGCTGGATCCTACCCATCACTGGATTCCTCTAGGGGGTGATTTTTGCTCTAGGGCTCCCCATTGGGTTGACTGAGACTGACAGATCTCGGTTGCAGAGGGAAGCTCTCCTTTGCACATCCCTCATTTCTCCCACTATTATCTTTCAAAGTCTTTATCACACACTCAACAAATCTCTTAACTTCATAACTGCAGCTCCATTCTATTTTCTGGAGGACCAGCTAATAGTTGGTACCAGGAGTGGCGTAAGAAAACAGTGATTTAGAGGAGAGCACATCTTTCCATATCATTCCAGGGGATGTCGAATGGGTAATCTGGGTGGAGACCTCAGAGATTTGGGTTCTCCAGATGCCACTGGACCCTCGAAGTCCATAGAGACAGATGATGCCCCTCCTATTAGTATCCTGCCGTGTAGGAAGACACTGGAGAAGGCTTTCCTCTGCAAGAAAATAGGAGCCCCACTCGAGATCAGTTCCTACCCTTTCTCTGGGTTTCCAGACCAATAAATATTCAATTATAGCATAACTCAGCTAGGGATGCATCAGTCCTGATAAGGGAATGAAGGGACTATGGAGCTGTGGAAATTAGCCCACCTAAGACAGCAAGACCAGGGCAGTACTGTGGGAATGGACTTGAGGGCCTTGACCAGGGGGCAGAACAAGGAAGACTTTTAGTGACTTGGGCCATTTGGAATTGAACCCAGAGGCACTTTACCACTGAGTCACACCCCTGAACCCCTTTCCTAAAAAAAAATTTTTTTTTTAATTAGTGTCTTTCCCGAGGCTGGCCTTGAACTTGCAATCCTCCTATGCTGCTGGGATTACAGGCAGGTGCCAATGCACCCAACTAGGCCATTCTTTTTGTGACACAGGATTTAATACTGTGACCAGGACACCCAAGGCTGGTGCAAATTTGCAGTTAAGTGACTCCACACATCTGGGGAAAGCGATGGCTTGTGTTGAGAGAGACTTACCAGGACAAACCCCATCCTAAGCCGAAGAGAACCTGTAACCTATATTAGAAACAAAGAATGCAATCAACAAATGCAGCTTCCTCCTTCCATCTCTAGCCAGACTGATCAGGGAGAAAATAAAGATACAAATTACCAACATCAGAAAAAAAAGTTATTTGAAGAATAATAAAGGGATACTACAAACAATTTTATACAAATAAATTTGCATAAATTAGATGAAATAAATTCCTTGAAAGACACAACTAGAAAACTGCTTCAAGAAGGAATAGATACCCAGAATACCCCCCGCATCTACCAAATGACTGAATTTGAAATGAAGACCAGCAGAAAACTGAGCCAACCCAAGTAGCCAACCACAGATCCGCTTGGCATATCACATTTTCATGTGGTTTGTTATGCAGAAAAAGAGCATTAAATATTATTATTTTCCACCTCCACATTTATTTACTCTCCAGCACCCAACTCTAAAGTGTCCCTCTTCTGGAACATTTTCCTATATCTCTCCACCTGACTGCACCCCACATCCCAAACACTCATGGTCCCTCCTTTCTCTGATCTCTCCTTCCCTGTGCGCATGTCTTTCTAGAACATTTTGACATAAAGTCAACTGACTGTGTCTTTTCTCCCCTCTCCTAGACCACGTACTTGTCTTGTACAAGAACCATCTCTTTTTTTAGCCCCACGACCTCCACATCAAGACAGTATCTGGTGTAAATTAAGCGCCCATTTATGTTCAGGAGTTAAATGAGTGACATTGTAGATGAATAAATGAATGAATTAAATAATGAATGAAGCGACTGCTTAGAATGAAAGAATTGTCATATCTAACATTCATTGAGAGCGTACACTTTTTTGGTCTCTGTTCTAAGGCTTTGATAGATATTTATTTAATCCTTCCGACAATCCTTTAAGGATAGTACTAGTATTAGTCCCATTTACAGATGAGGGAGCAGAGACTTAGGAAGTTACTGAGGTCACAGGTAAGTGAGGTTAGTTAGTGGCAGAACTGGGATTCATTCCCGGGTGGTCTGATTCTAGGGCCTGATCTGTTTGTTATGCAGTTCTACCTTCCCATGATAAATGCCATGACAAGGTTACAAAGAGGCAAGGAGGTAAATGATGCAGAATCTCAAGGAAGTGTGTCTCTGTTGTGGTGCTCAACCCTGCAGAAGCATTCTTGGATGACTCCTCCAAGTCTCCTTTCCTGTAACTGCTAAGTTATTGGCTCTTTCATTCCTATGCTTCTCTTCCCAGAAGCAGTCTCTTTGACTTCCTCTTCTGGCTCTGGGCCACCCTCCCTCCCAACCTTGATCACAATCTCCTTGGAAAGTCAGCCTCAAAGAACTACATTCAATCTGGAGCATGCCCAGTACCAGGGGTTCCCCTGACAGTACATCATTTGTCCTGCCAGCAACCTCCAAAGGTGAACGTTATTATGCCCAGGTATCAAGGGGGAAACAGTGGTTTAGAACAAGTTCTCTCCATTCTTTGCTCTTATATGAACCTTTCCTTTTATGATCAACTACAGCAATTTTTAAAGTAATGTAGTGACATCACATTACAAATAAAATACTCAAATCTTTTTGTAGAGTTATGCTCCAAATCCTACAGGCATTTCATAATGGTTGGTCAGTTTTCAGCTACAGTAACAAAATACCTGAGATGATTAGCTTATAAAGAGAAAAGTTTGTTCTGGCTCACACTTTTGGAGGTTTCAGTCCATGATTAATTCCCCATTGTTTTTGGCGAGGCAGCACATCATGGTGGGATCAAATGGTGGAGCAAAATCACTCAATTCATGGCCAGAACTCAAAAGAAAGAATGAGGAGGAGCTGTGATCTCACCACTCCCTTCAAGGGCACACCCCCAATGACCTAAAGGCCTCCCGCTAGGCCCCACCTCTTTAAGGTTTGACCACCACCCAAAAATGGACCTCTAGGGGACACTTAAGATCCAAACTATAGCAGCATGGTGTGTTTGGTGACATGATGTGATAAGTTCAACATGACACGAGGCTTCACCTGTACTTACAGAACTGCAATGAGAGTGGAGTGTTAGTGCAGCAGTTCTATCAACCCGGACACCCCTCAGATGACCTGTGTCTCTGGTTTTCACCAACTAAACCTTCATGTTTACCATGCCTCAGAGGACAGGGAATCAAGGGGGTTTGATTTAGAACAAAGTTAAATATTACTTATTCATATATTTACTTCTATTTATTATTTAAAGTAATATTACTTCTATTTTACTTCTTACATTGCTTCTTATTAGTTCAAGCCTGAATACTTCAAATTTATAGCCACTTCTTAGTAAATTAGCTTTCTTTATAATAAAAAAAAATCTTTAAATATAAGCAGACCCATTAAAACGTTTTACACAAATACATTCACAACATAAAAATTCCTTAAATATATGAGCACACAAAGGAATTCAAAAATATCAGACATTTCCTCCTTCCCCCACTTAGGACACACTTGTTGCTAATGTGGAATGTGCCTTTTCCAATATTTTTGAGCCCTTAGGGATGAGAGTGGAACACCCCCTGCTGGTTCATGGAAAAAATTCAGACACATGTAAAATTATCTGACTGCCAATGTTTCAGTTCTATTTAATTATGAAATGCCTGTGGGGTTTGGGAGCATAACTCTACAGAAAGATTTGAGTATTTTTTTTTAAGTGACATTGGCAATCTAATGCTTTTTATCCTGCGAGATAGGAACTCCTAGGGTCACCAGGCCATTAAATTCTATGACGGAGATTTCATTGACGCACAAATGATTATTGAGCCCCTCCTGTGACTAAGTCATAGAGACTCATCAGAAATGATGTGCTTTCTGGAAGTCTGAGTCAGGAGGATTGGGAGGCCTGTCCGAGGGGCAGAGCTGAGGAATTAGAAGACGCAGTGAATAATCACATAAATACAAAATAAAAATCCAAGTAATGATTAGTACACTGGGGAGTAAAGGCCAGAATGGGAGTATGTGTGAGGAGGGACTGGACAGGAGAGGCCCTCTGACGGGTCATGTATAGTCCACGCCTACCGTGAACACTGAGGGGAACTCACACGTGGATCTAAAGGAGCGAATGGCAGAGCCCTGAGGTGGGAGAAGGCCTGGCGTGTATGTGGAAGGTGAAGGAAGCCACGCTCCCGGAGTGCAGGAGCGAGGGTGAGGGCAGCCAGAGGGGAGGACAGAGAAGGCAGGAGGCAAAGAGAGTTCCAGCAGGGCCTCGTACGCCATGGTGAGGACCTTGGCTTCTACTGTGAACGTGATGGGAAGCCTGGAAAGGTGTGGAGCAAAGAAGTGACAGGATCTGGCTCTTGTTGGGTGCTGCAGGGAATCCATGGAGAAGGCTACCGTAACCGTCCAGGTAACAGAGGCATGATGGTGGCATGGACCAGGCTGGAAGCCATGGGTGGGCTCAGAAGTGGAGGCAGAGCCCGTGAGTCATGCCAAGGGATTGGGTGCGGGAGATCAAGGAAGAGGTGCGCAGCTGACAGCCCCATCTTTTAGCCTGAACATTCAGTGGTTCCGTCTCCCTCCACTGATCCTTAGAAACTAGCCACCACGCTTGAGGAAGCCCAGACACACGAAGCGGCTTATTCAGGTGTGCCAGCCATCTGCCCAGCTGAGGTTCCAGCCGCCAACCGTGGGAATAAATAAGCCTCCAGGTAACTGCGGGTCTAGATGTCGAGTTAGCCCCAGCCCTTGAGTCTTCAAGCTGAGGCCCCAGACATTGTGGAACAGAGGCCAGTCATCCCCACAGTGCCTCGTTCAAACCTCCCACCCTTGGGAATATACACGAATATTTTTCACCTCTAAGTTTTGGGGGAGTTTGGTGTGCAGCAACAACAACTGGAATAAGCCCCAGCGTGCTTTAGGCTGGTGGATAATTCCCCAGTGTCACGACTGTCTCCCCTATTATTTCCAGGGTTGTCAATGTCTAAGGAGATATTAAAGCCAATTATAACCTTTATTCTAAATATAATTTTATTATGGTTCCCTGTTGTGCTTGGCTGGTGTCTGTTGGCTGAGGACGCACTTTCCCCACCCAGGGCAGAGACAATCCTTGTGTCGCTGCTTAGAAACAGGGTTTTCTCTTCACGATGCCCTCTCGTAGCCAACAAGAGGCCTGGTCATCATGGAGGAGCAGAACTGAGGTCTCCAGGTCACTCCGCAGGGAGGAATGTGACCTGTGACAAGGGACTCGTCAGCCCATCTGGCGACTCCCAGGTCAACTAGACTCAAAATAAGCATGCATCCCTCTACCTCTTCAATCAACACAGCTTCTGTGTGTCAGTGGTCTGTGGCCTTGTGGAACCCATATCCTGGTGGGGAACCAGCCAGGAGCAAAAATTCAGACAGATTGTGATAAAAATAATGAAGGAAAGACAGGTTTTGTCCTTGGGAATGATAAGCAGCATTCCCCACGGGCCAGGCAAGACCCTCCATGGACTTGTGTTGCAGCTAAGACCTGGAACCAAGCATGGCAGAACTGTCTGTAAGCAATAGAAGTTAACTCTGGCCGATTCAAGGAGAGAAGAAAATATTGTAAAGATTCTGAAATATTTCACAGACTAGCTGAAAAAATTAGAGAATCCAACTTAGAAAACAGGAGGACTACAGATGTAGCTCAGTGGGAGAGCATTGGCCTGGTGTGTACAAGGCCCTGGTAGACACACAGCCAGCATAACAGTCAAAAATATATCACAAACCTATCAGGTGAGGACCTCATTGCTTGACCTAAGAATAACCTGGCATAAGAACCCATTGTGGCCACTGAAACCATTACCATTGTCCCCTACAATGGAGTTCCCAATGTCCTCTCTTTCTTTTCCCAGTGAGAATATCAGTTTGGCTGAGCCTATGTCATGCAACTATGCCCTTGCTGCAACAAAATCTGGGGAAGCAGTGATTTGGGCAAGATGCTCGGATCCACAGCAGCCATCTTGTGCCAATGCAGCCACAGTACAAAGAGCCATCAGCAATCCAGGGTAGTGGAGTAGAGGGATTGAAAGAACAAAATCCTCTGTGATCCTGCTGAGCTGCTTCACAGTCTTGAGGCTGGCTAATTCTGGACATTTTACTGAATAAATAACACAGAGCTTCAGGATGTTAATCCACCATTGTCAGAGAGCCTGTGCATGGAAAGCATTTTAACTGTTAATAGAGTGAAGGAGCCCTGTGCTCAAGTCATTTTTATCTAAAGTGACTGATGGGATGTGCTCTAATGAGTGGGAGCAGGTCAGTGAGATTTCTCAAACATTTGTGTGAATCAGGATTGACAGGAGAAGCTTAGTAAAATGGGGATTCTCACAACCCATCACTGAATTTGCTGGCTCAGAATCATAAGGATGTGCTTTTAACAGCATCCAGAGGAACCTGATGCAGGCAGTCCATGGAGCATACTTGGTAAATTCTACCAACAGAGGTCCCCTGGCTTAGGGGAGCATGGGACCAACAGACTCAACCTGGCTCCATTTTCTTATTTTCCCTCTCTGAGTTCCTGTTTCTCATCTGCAAAACTTAATATGATCATCAACATCAAGTAGCTAACAGTGCCTGAGCACAGTAACAATATACATAATAATATTTATTGCACCAGACTACCTGGACCAAGGGACTCTGCCTGTCAACTGGCTGAATAACTTTAGGCCAATTACTTAAACTGTACCTCAGTTTCCTCACTTGTACAATGCAGATAATAATGGTGCCCACTTCAGGGAATTGTGACAATGACTGAATCAATGATATTGAGCCTGACAGAGAGGAAGTGCTCAGTCCAGTTCAGATTTAATTATTACAACCAGAGCCAGGCATTAGAAAAAACAGCACTTTAGTCAGCATGATTCCCACCCAAGCCTCACAGCAAGAGAGAGAACCAGCAAGGACGCAATTCATTTTGTCTGGACGTAATTGGAAAGATATGTGAACAAAGTAAGGTTTGAGTTCACCTTTGGTCAGAAGTGGTCTAAACAGGCCTGGATCCGTGGCACCAGGGAGATGCCTCGGCTAGGAATCATATCAGGATTCTGAGGGTTTGCCTAGAGCAGAGAAGAGGCCTCCTTTTCTTTGACGTCACAAGGACAGGTGCAGATAGCTGTGGCCTGAGTGTTAAGACTGCTGAGGATTGGGGACAGCCTGCTGCAATCTTATTCACGACCAGCAGAGGGAGACCTAGACTAGAACCAGCCCACAGAATTTAACAACTAGCTGATGTCAAGACGAAACCTGTGATTTCAGTCTGCTATCAAGGAGAACCAACACCCTAAGAATGCATTAAAAACAGCTGGGAAGTCGGGTGTGGTGGTGCATGCCTGTAACCCTAGTGACGTGGCAAGGGGATCGTGAGTTCAAAACCTGCCTCAGCAACTTAGTGAAGTCCTGAGCAATTTAGCAAGACCCTGTCTCAAAATAAAACTTAAAAAGGGCTGGGGATGTGGCTCATGGTTAAGTGCCTCTGGGTTCAATCCCCGGCACAAAAAAAAAAAAAAAAAAAAAAAAAAAAAAAAGCAGGGATCAGGGCTTTTGAGAACCTGAGTCAGGAGAATCATAAGTTCAAGGCCAGCCTTGGCAACTTATAAAGACTGTCAGTAACTTAGCAAGAACCTGTCTTGAGGGGCATAGGAAAAAACACCTGGGAAGCTTGTTAAAAATGCATGCCCTGATCTGGAGTGTAGCTCAGTAGTAGAGTGCTTACCTAGCATTTGTGAGGTCCTGGGTTCAATGCCCAGTACAGCACAATAATTAAAAAAAAAAAAAAAAATACACGTACTAGTCCAGCATGAGAGGGTACAAGGTATTGTACGGGGTATTGGGGTAGGAGGTGATGTGTATCAGGCCCTCGAAACTCTCCTGGCCTCACCTGTCATTTGTCCCAGTCACAGTTGCAGGAACTGGCTCCGGCACCTGAGAGCCTCTCCCCTGTGTTTTGGACTCAGTCCTTGTCCAGGACTTTCCTTCTGATGCTAAGGACCCAAGTTCAGTTTCCACATGTATGCAACTAGAAGTCCAGATCACTGAATGGTCTGCTGGTGATCTTCTCGTCAAAGATGGAGCGCAATGGATAAATTCTTCCTCCTTCTTCACCCAGATGCGTGGTTCTGACTTCATGGCTCACCTCCAGAAAGCCCTCCTTGGTAAGGTATCCCTATGTCTTTGCCTCAGACTCTCCTCTCTCATGAAACAGGATAGATCAAAATGAAACCAAGGCTGCCATGGTTAATACCTGTTGAACCTGGCTTCATGGGTACCTGGGACTGACTTATCTTATTATCCATATTTTCGTACATATTTGTACAAAATTTTCCATAATAAAATATATACGCACACATAAAAATGAATGTTGCAGAGGTGGAAATTCAGGACAAAAAGCAATGACAACACAGAAAAACTGAACTCTTGAAATTAACTAAATTAACAATGATCTGATGAACACTTATTAATGGAAACTTGCTGAATCTCAATAAAAGCACTAGGATTTGTGGCTTTATGACTTAACCAGTTTCCCTCTCCCTTCCCTTTCTCTGTGGTAACTTTAGAAACCAGACACCTCAGGGTCCCTGCATCTGTAAAAGCAGCAGTCGGTAGCCACCAGAAGGGAAGACTAGGTTTGAAGCTACCCAATACCAAAATTAAAAAGAAAAGAAAGAAAGAAAGGAAAAAAATAAAATCCACCTCAAAGCATTGTTACTATTTGATCTATCTTGAATCTCTCTGGAAAAATTCCATTCACGGAATGTTTGTCCTTATCTGATCTCACCTGGAACTTTCTCTGCAGGAAAAACCCTTTCCCCAGGGTGTTTGTCAAAACAATCAGTAGTGACCGTTTAATATCAGTGGTTGCCTGGGTTGGTGATACCAGTTTGGTCAAACAAGAACATGGCAAAACACATAAGATCTTGGGAGTTAAACGTCCACATTGAAGATCTGACATCTTCCTGAGGACTTAGAAGGCTGTGTCATACATTCTCCTGTTTGATTTTTTTGAAACTTACAAAAAAGTTATAGGAACCGAAACAGTGTGGTACTAGCAATAAAGACAGACAGGTGAACCCATGGAATAAAGTAGAAAGCCCATAAATAAGAATGTGCAGACATTTATAGTCAAGCGATTTTTGACAGAGGTGCCTAAATCATTCAATGAGGAAAAGGACAATCTTTTCAACTATTGGTGCTGGGATGGCTGACCATCCACATGCTAAAAACTGAACTTGAATCCTTAACTAATGCTATATATAAAAACAAATGGAAAATGGATCAAAGACCTCAATGTAAGAGCTAAAGCAATAAAATTCTTAGAAGAAAACAGGAGGAAAGTTTCATGTTTTTGAATTGGTAATGATTTCTTTAAATATGACACAAGCAACAAGCAACAAAAGAAAAATAGACAAGTTGGACTTAACAACTTTTGTGACACTATCAACAGAGTAAAAAGACAACCCGCAGAATGGGAGGACACATTTATAAAGCACATATCTGATAAGGAACAGATACCCAGAACATAGAGAGAAACCTTAAAATTCAAAAACCAAAAGCAGCCCCAAAATGTGAAATGGACACAGAACTTGCATAGATCTTTCTCCAACAAAGAGAAGCGATGGTCATCAAGTCCATGAAAGGGTGCTCGATATCATTAAGAAAATACAAAATAAAAATCACAGTGACATGCTACCTCACACCCATTAGCATGAGTAATTTTGTTTGTTTGTACCGGGGATTGAACTCAGGGGTGCTCGACCACTGAGCCCTATCCCCAGCCCTATTTTGCATTTGATTTAGAGACAGGGTCTCACTGAGTTGCTTAGCACTTCACTTTTGCTGAGGCTAGCTTTGAACTCGTGATCCTCCTGCCTCAGCCTCCCGAGCCAGGGGTTTACAGGCTTGCGCCACCGCACGGGGCTGAGTACTAATTTTTTGTTGTTGTTGTTTCATTTTTCTTTTATTTTTTAAAAAAGTCCCTAAATTCTATGACTCCAAGGAAGCATCAGAGAAACGTAAATGCCATTTCTGTACACTTTGTAAAGCAAATACTACTTATTTTTTTAAGGCAGAATATAACTGGTGTTGACAAGAATAAAGAGAAACTGGAATCCTTGTGTTAGTGGGAATGCAAAATCTTTGTGTTACTGAGAATGTAAGATAGTGCAGCCTTTATGGAAAACACTATGATGTTTTGTTAAACAGGTTTTTTTAATTAGATGCAGGACTACCATATAATCCAACAATTCTACTTCTAGGTATATACCCAAGTGATGGGTAAAACAAGATGTGATACACACCATGCATACACACAAACACACACTCACACTGGAATATTATTCAGTCTTAATACAGAAGAAATTCCGACCCATGCTACAACATGAATTAAATTTGAGGACACCATGCTAAGTGAAACATGCCAATCACAAAAGGTCAAATATGGGAGGATCCCACTTACCTGAGTTACTCCTTCATTGAGACAGAAAGGACAGCGGTGCCTGCCAGGGGTTGGGAGGTGAGTTATTGTTAAATGAGTGGAGTTTCAGTTTATAAAATGAAAAGAGTTCTAGATGGCAGTGAAGGATGTGCATGTACTTCATGCCTCTGAACTACATGTTTAAAAGTGGTTAAGATCCTAAGTTTTATCTTATTTAGAGTTTGCCACAAGTTTTAAAAATGTGTGTGTGTGGTGTGCTGGGCATGGAATTCAGGGCCTCCCTCAGGCTGGGCAAGCACTCTACCATTGAGCTCCACTCCCAGGCCCACTCAGGAACTTTTTAAATAATTTTGTAAAACAAGAGCATAAAGCAGTAATTACAAAACCCGGTTGACCAACTCACTATGTTTTTCACTGTTTTTATGACATGTTTTTCCTTCCTTCTGTTACTCTTAATGCTCCCTCATTTCTGCTTCCTTGAATCGCCTCCCAAATCATCTATTTGCACCATTATTTTCTTAAGGTTTGCTTCCAGGGAAACTCAACCAAGACACTCCAGATCTCTGCTCCTAACACGTCTGCCAAGACACCTGACAGGCTCCTCTGTGGAATGTGTGTGACAATGTATAAAGATGCAATCTGTATGGTGACAATTACGCAGAAGAGGGGCAAGAGAAGAGGGTCAGAGCGGTTTGTGGATGCGATGGAGAGTAAGTTAGCGTTCATCCAAACTCCAATGTTCTTTAAGCAACCACCAAGAAAATAACTTTAAAATGAGAGCGAAGGAAATAAAATACAAGAAAATATTGTACACTAAAAGTCAGTGATGAAGAAATAGAGAAAAAAAGATTAAAGGAAAAAAAAAAGCAAAATGGCAGATGGAAATCCCATCTTGTCAGTAATTACATTAAATGCAAATAGCAACTCAAAGAGGGTCCTCTCAGCAGGGACGCTTGCATTTTAGCAGAGATCCAGTGTGAGTTAAATGAGATTTTAATACCCCAATTGGCGCGTACACACACAGACAGCAAACATACATACACATACATACATACATACAGAGAGGCACCTCCCTACGCACATACTCACGTATGCGTTACAGAGTAATAGGCGCACAGCGAACCTATTCATTAGTGCTGAAATCAGACCGTACAGAGAAGTGTTTCTCAAGTGACTCCAGCTGCAAAATGCCTTCTTCAAATCAAACAACCAATGGGACTTTAATGGGCATAAAGTAATCAGGGAAGTAGCATGATTTGGTGAGTGTGGGGACCAGGGGCTGGGCTCACTCCACCTCCCCTTTGCAAGTAGACATCATGACTCGCCCCGTGCACCACTGCAGGATCCCATATGCAGTGCGTGCCGTGGCATCTCTGCTTGGCTTTCAGAAGAGCATCGGAAGGTGGCTCGGTCATGTGAAGGTGCATTTGAGAAGTCAACACCCCTGGGGATGATCCACAGGCTGTGGAGACTGGTATCAGCCCGGAGGCCTTTTGGTCTTTTGGAAGAATAGTTCTGGGATGTATTCCATACAGTTCTTCAGAGACTCCCTGGTGGGACTAAGCCCCAGCTACCCATAGTAATCAACTCTTTAACATACACTGTATTGACAAGTGTTTCCTTCCTTCTGTTACCCTTGATGCTCCCTCATTTCCGCTTCCTTGGATCGCCTCCCAAATCATCTATTTGCACCATTATTTTCTTAAGGTTTGCTTCCAGGGAAACTCAACCAAGACACTCCAGATCTCTGCTCCTAACACGTCTGCCAAGACCCCTGATAGGCTTCTCCGTGGAATGTGTGTGACAACCCCTGCCCTAAGCTCTCTTCACTCAAGCTCAAGCTCTCAATAGCCTTAGCCTTTTTGCTTCATATCCAAAAAGCCATCTGGACTCAGTATAGCCAAAAGGAAAAGTTCAATATGGTTGAGTTCATACAATATTTAGAATTCCTCAGGTAATGTTCTAACAAGACAAACGGGTGCTGGGAACTGGATGCTGGTGAGGGCAGGGGCTTAGAGGAGAATCCCAGGCTTCCAGGGGGGTTCAGGGGTGGGATTCTGATACCATCGAGCAGATTGGAGACATGTGTTTTGGAACCTGAGGCTATCCTGGTATAGTTTCCAGTAGATGTTGGTTATTGGTTTCTGGAACTCAGAAGATAAGAGATTGGAAAGACATCAAACTGTAAGTGACATTCAAAGTCATGGGCATAGATGAGATCACCCAAGGTCAATTTTTAGAGCAGAAAAAGGGTTTAAGAATCACTATTTTAAAACTCTCACATGGTGGCTTCTGAAGACTGGGATTTCAGTGGTAATTGATCGAAGGAACTTTTAACTTCAGACACATCCAGTTTGTTGTTTTATGTATATGTAACTGTGTAGATGAAAGTGAGAGAAGGAAAATCATGGGGTCCTGGAGACCCCCCACCACGTCGTACCTGCTGAGCACTTCTGATATCCTCTCAGCACCTATTGGAGGGGGGCCACTCCCCCAGCACATGGCCCAGCTCAATGGGAAGTTTTGTTCCAGACCCACCCAGCATCAGGGACATCATATGCCATGTGGTTTGTTTAAGGGCAACAAGATGGTTATTTGCTTTTATGTAGTCACCACCTACAGTTGCCATATCCATTTGGGCTGTTCCTGAGGGCAGGTCTCCAATATTGGCATGAGCTTGCTCTCCTACTGAAGCGTGCCGCCTGCAAAACTCAGGCTGAGACACCAGTTCCGCCAGGAACTCCAAAGGCTGAGCAGAGACCTCATGTGTGGTCCCAGGGGGGAGAAGGGGCACAGTAATGGAGGAGACTGGGGCAGAGTGGGAATGGCGCAGAGACAAGTCCCAGATGAGGTCCTTGGCCAAAATTCCCCATTTCTGAGCCTCAGTTTCCCTATCAACAATTGGAAATAATTGTACATACTTTTCAGCCTCTTTGAGCAAAATCATATGGAAGGGCATATTTGAGTACTTTTTGTAAGTTGTTATGTGCTGAACACACTGACAAGGGGTTGTAACTGTGAGCTGACTTGTCGCCAGCAATGGCTTCTTCTCAAGCCAAGTTACATGAAATATCAGAGAGAAGGCAACTGATGTCCATCTGTGAGTCCCCAATTTCTGTCCATTGTGAACCATCTTCATGATTTTTCCTCTTTTTCTGAAAACTACTGATTCTGTCTCTACTGAAAAGTTTTCATTAGAGCATTGTAGTTATACATAATAGTTGGGTTCATTTTGACAAAATCATACATGCATGGAATTTCTACTTAAAATTCTAATGTTTTCTATATTATTGTTGAGATGCAATTACCCTAATAAAAAAGAAAAAAAAGGACTCATTTGGTTGAGTTTTGATCATTGTTTATACTCATGTCATTATCACCCGAATTAAGATGAAGAACATTTTCGCCTTCTCCAAAATATAAATTTAAAAAAAAAATTTCTTTCCAGCTTTTTTATTGTGATAAAATACCATGCAGCATAAAATTTACCGTTTTAACCATTTTTAAATGCACAGTTCAGTGGTATTAAATACTTTCCTATTATTGTGCACCCATCACCACCAACCGTCTCCAGACTCTTTTCATCTTGCAAAATTGAAACGCTACGTTCATTCAACAATAGCTCCCCATCACCCCTCCCCCAGTCCCTGGTGACCCCCATTCTACTTTCTGTCTCTCTGAATTTGACTTCTCGAGGTACCTCATATAAATGAAATCAATCTGTAGCTGCTTTCTTTGTGGTTACCATGGAGATTACATTTAACATCCCAAAGCTACAACACTCCAATTTAAATTTGTGCCACCTTAATTTCAATGACATACAAAAACTATGCCCCATTACAGTTCTAGCTCTGCCTTTTCAGCTGTTGATGTCGCAAAATTGCATCTTTATGCATTGTGTTCGAAACAAAAGCTAATAGTGCTTTTCAGTGCATTAGTCTCTTAAAATATATAGAAAACAAAATATACGGTTACAAACTACAGTTATGCTAACTTTGTCCAAAAGTTGTTTTTTATTTAAATTATGTAGAAAATTTAAAAATCTACAGACCATTTTTATCATAACACTAGCTTTTATAATTGTCTATGTATTTACCTTTACAGAGATCTGTATTTTTTTTTTTTTTTTTTTTTTTGGTACCGGTGTTTGAACTTAGGGGCACTCAACTGCTGAGTCACCTCCCCAGCCCTGTTTTGTATTTTATTTAGAGACGTTCTCACTGAGTTGCTTAGTGCCTCACTGTTGGTGAGGCCAGCTTTGAACTCACCATCCTCCTGCTTCGGCCTCCTGAGCCACTGGGATTACAGGTGTGCTCCACCCCCGCCCCCCACTGAGATCTGTATTACTTAATAGAGCTTTGAATTACTACCTAGTATGATTTCATTTCACCTAAGGTAGGTTCTAGTGACAATGAACCTCCTTGGTTTCATTTATCTGGAAATGTGCTAATTTCTTGCTTACTTTTGAAAGAGAGTTTTGCTGGATAGAGGATTCTTGGTTTACAGTTTTCTTTTCCTTTTAGCACTTAGAATATGTCAACCTGCTGCTCTCTAGCCTCCAAAGTTTTTGATGAGAAATATGCTGGCAATGTTATAAAGAACCCCTATAGAAGCTGAGTTGTGGTCTCTTGCTGTTTTCAAGATTCTGTCTTTGACTTCTGACAGTTTGATGATAATGTATCATGATATAGATCTCTTTGAACTCCTACCTGAAGTTCATTAAGTTTCTTGGATGTGATACTTATGTCTTTCATCAATTTGAGAAGTTTTCAACTATTAGTCTTGTGAATATTCCCTTTCCCCTTTTCTCTTTCTTCTCTTTCTGAGACTCCCACGATGCGTATATTGGTCAGTTAGATGGTGTTTCACAGGTCTCTTAGGCTGTGTTCACTTTCATCAATCTTTTTTTTTTCTATTTCTCATATTTGGTAATCTCCATTGTCTTAAAGCTTGCTAATTCTTTCTTTTGTGTGTTCACATCTGCCTTTTAATCCCTCTTAAAAAAAATGTTTTTATTTCAGTTCTTATACTTCTCCAGAGTTTCTTGTCAGCATCTCCTTGTTTTTCATCTCTTTGATATTTCCTTTGGTTCATATATTTTCTAGACTTTCTCCACATTTACCCTCAGTTCTTAAACATCTTTAAGATAGATATTCTATAGTATTTGCCTAAAAGGTCATTAGGACTTTGATTCAGAGATAGCTTCTATTTGCTACTGAACAAACTATTTGCCACAGTATGAATGCCCCTCAGAATTCACGTGTTGAAATTCAGTCCCCACTGCAGGAGTATCGAGATGATTAAGTCACGAGAGCCTTGGTCTCATGGATGAGGTTAGGGCACTTATAAAGGAGCTTGAGATTGAAGAAGCACTGTCTCGCCCTTCCATCCCTTCTTCCAGGTGGAGGCACAACCATTTGTCCCCTCTAGAGGATGCAGCAACAAGGTGCCATCTTGGAAATAGAAAACAGAACTCACCAGACACCAGTCCTACTGATACCTTGTTCCTGGACTCCCCAGCCTCCAAAACCTTGAGAAATAAATTTTTGTTATCTCAGATACTTAGTTACAGTGGCAGAATGGACTAAGACACTCTCAATACAGGCAACACTTAGAAGGATCTCATAGAAAAAGTCTGCTCCATAGAAAACAAAAAGCCCATCCCAAAAGATTACCTCCTAAATATTACTATTTATATAACATTCTTGAAATGCGAAAAGTTATAGAAATGGAGAAGTTTAGTGGTTACTAGTGGCTAGAAATGGAGGAAGGAAATTGTTATGGCTGTAAAAGAACAACACAAAAGAGTCTTCTAGTGAGGGAATTGTTTTGTGTATTGACTGGGGTGGTGGATTCGCAAAACTACATATGATACAATTTGCATGGAATTAAATATGCACATACGCACATTAATGAGTTAAAACTGGGGAAATTTGATTAAGTTTGATAGGCTGTGCCAATGTTAAGATCCTTGTTTTGATATTGTACTGTACAGTTTTTTATAAGACGTTACCATTGTGGGGCTGGGGTTGTGGCTCCGTAGTAGAGCACTTGCCTGGCATGTATGATGCCCTGGGTTCCATACTCAGTACCACATATAAATAAATAAATTAAATAAAGATCCATCCACAATTTAAAAAAAAAAATTTTAAATATGTTACCATTGGAGAAAACTGAATAAAAATTACCTGAAATTTCTCTGTATTAATGACTTAACAACTGAATGTGAATGTGTAATAGTCTTAAAATTAAAAGTTTACCTTTATAAAGACACCTCAGGCTCTGCAATCTGGCTGTCTTACCCTGAGCTAATTTCCTCTGCCATGCCCTTCCACCATAATGTTCTGTTCACCTTGGCCCCAGAGCTATGGAGTCAGTTGACTATGGACTGAAACTCTGAAACCATGAGTAAAATAAATTTTTCCTCCTCTAAATTCTTCCTGTCACATATTTTGGTCACAGTGATGGAAAAGTTAACTAAAACAGTAACTCCATGTTTAAGCTTTTGATGAATTGCCATGCTGTTTTCCAAAATGGCTGTACCATTTTACATTTCTACCAGCGGTGTATGTAAAATGGTTGGCATCTGCAGATTCAACCAACCATGAATCAAAAACATTTGAAAAAAATTGTTTGTGTTGAACATAAAAGAAATAAAAATAAATAAAAAGACACCTCAGACAACCTGTTCATGTGCTGTCTTTACCCATCACAAATAGCTAGCTAGCACTGGTACATTCCTCATGTCTGGAGGTATGCACTACAGTGACCCATCCACCAACAAGAGGACTGACCCAGGTAAGAGACCTGTTCAGGATTCAAACAGAGGATCTGAGCTGTTGACCAGAGCCTTCAGTGTCAGCAGACATATCTAGATAGAAAATGGAGCCATAGGCTCTAAATGTTCATGGCCTCTTGGCCCCACAGACTTTTCACCCTGTGGTGAAAGGGTCATGGTGCCTGGCCCAGGTCTAAGGACAAGTTAAATATCTGCAAAGTTTACATGAAAAACATCAGTCACCCTCTGCCTTTCTCCAGTTGCCCTCTCTGCAGTACCAACTTCTTACCCTTTGTAGGAAGAATTTTAATACAACCTCTATGATGGTTAATTTTATGTGTCAACTTACCTGGGCAACAGGGTGAATCAGGTATTTGCTTAAACAAATTACTATGAGTGCTTCTCCGCGGGTAGTTTTGAAAGTGTTTAACATGTAAATTGGTAGACTGAGCAAAGCAGATTGGCCTTCCTAATGTGGATAGGCCTCATGCAATCTGCTGAAGGCTTGCATAGGACAAAAAGGCTAACCCTCCTCCAAATAAAAGGGAATTCCTCCTGCCTGACTACCTTTGAGCTGGGACATTGATTTTTTCCTGCCTTTGGGTTTAAACTGATGCATCAACTCCTCCTGTGTCTGGAGCCTTCCAGCTTTGGGACTGGAACTACACCATTGGCTCTTCTGATAGGAAGCCTTTGAACCTGGAGCGGAACTAAACTTTTGGCTCTCCTGGGTCTCTAGCTTGCTGACTCAGCCTGCAGATCCCAGGACTTTTCTGTCTCCATAAGCACCAAAGTCAATTCCTTCCAATAAATAAATAAGTAAATAACAAGTCATTTCTGTTTCTCTGGAGAAACTTAACCAACCCAACCACCAGTGATCCTAGCCTTTATAAATTCCCTTGTTCTTTGAGTGTGGATAGAAACTGCATGATATCCATCCCTAGATTGTGTTATGTGATATGGCCAAAGGAGATTCTTCAGGTCAGATATCATCAGATGAGCTCTTTGAAAGCAAAGGATTTCTTTGCATGATCATAGAAGAAGAAACCAGAGAGATTTCCATTTGGCCTGGAAGAAAGAGAACATCCATGCTATAAACTGCCTCCTGGGGCCAACTGTGGATCGTTTCTAGGAGCTGAGAACAGTCTCTAGCTGCCAGGTAGCAAGAAAACTAGGACCTCGGTCCTACAACTCCAGGTTCTACCAACAATCTGAGTGATTTGGGAATAGGATCCCATACCTGAGCTGAGAGCAGCCCTAGTCAACATCCAGGTCTGCACTCTGAGGCCCTCAGCAGGGGATCCCACTAAATTGAGCCTGAACCTCAGAAAATATGAAATAGTAAATGAACAGGGTGTTTTGTTTTCAGAAACAGAATGTCATTTCACATATACAAACTTTCTACCAGGTTGGCATGAAAAACATCAGTCACCCCAACTCCAGCTCACTGATCTTTGTAATTTCTGGATATTCCCTCTCATGCTGGAGAATACAGACTTATCATATTGAGTTGATGTCTCAAGCTAAACAGGACCAGAACATTTTCAAAAGATAATAGTCACATTCCTCCCTCCAGTGTTAAAACCTTCTTAACAGGAAGTATACTACTCCATTTTGGGGAATGGAATTCAGTTGAAAGGAGTGGAAGAGTCAAAATTAACAAAAAAAAAAAAAAAAAAAAGAGGAGGAAAAAGAGATGAAGAGAAAGAAGAAAAAATCAGATTATAACTCTGCCATTAGTCAGGTTAATGGAAGGCTACACTCACTAACCCAGAACGATACTGTACAATTAGATTATACAGTTTTTTTTATTGAGGCGAAATTCATGTAACATAAAATTAACCACTTTAAAGTGAACAATTCAATGGCATTTACCACAGCACGGTGTTTTGCAACCATTACCTCTATGTAGTTTTAAAACATTTTGATCACCCCAGATGGAAACCCCAAAGCCCATTAAGCAGTTACTCCCCAGTTCCTCTCCCAGCCCTTGGTAACCATTAACTTTCATTCTCTACGGTTCTAACTATTGAGGCTATTTCATATACAAGGAATCACATAGCATATGACTTTTTGTCTGGTTTCTTTAACTTAGCATAATGTTTTCAAGATTTATCTGTGTTGTGACATATGTCAGTATTTCATTCCTCTTATGGCTGAATAATATTCCAATGTCTTACAGCCCACGATTTTCTTATTCACTCATCTGCTGAAGGGCATTTGGGTTGCTTCCACCTCTTATCTGTTGTAAATAATGTTACCCATGAACGTGTTTGTGCGTGTGTTTGTGGGAGTCCCTTTTTTAAATTCTCTTGAGTATAAACCTAGAAGTGGACTCTCAAAGTGACATGGTGATTCTGAATTTTAACTTTCGAGAAACCATCATTTTTCTTCATGGTTGATATTTCAGCTGCTAAATTTGTGGGAATGTGTTACACGAAATGACAAGACAAATACACTGTGTTTTGCCTCATTGCTTTTAAATTGACGTACATATCTCTAAATAGAATGCTCTGAAGAATGTAATTGCTGCTTCGTGCTTTATCTGAAATATGGTGACAACTATCCAGTGACTTCCCAGGACAGTAAGTGCAGGTGAGCCCTCTCACATTCCCACCACCATCATACCCAAGTCCCGCCTCGTCATCTTCCATCCTCCAGGATGCCTGTGCCTGTGTCCTAATTTCAGTTAAATAACTAATCGGTTCTTACTCTGATGGTGGGGAGGGAACTAGGGATTGAATCCAGGAGCACTTTACCCCTGAGCTGGATCCCCAATCCCCCAGTCTCCTCCCTCCCTCCCTCACTTTAATTAATTAATTTTTAAATTTGAGACAAGGTCTCACTAAGTTGCCAAGGCTGTCCTTGAACTTGCAATCCTCCTACCTCAGCCTCCCAAGCCTCTGGGATTACAGACATGCACCACTACCTGGCCGTAGTCCTTACATCTTTATGACTTTGTAAACACACAGTTGATCTGTGGAGTTAAATTGTGTTTATTTTTCCTTTCCTGAACAACATTTTGGTTTCCCTGGAGTTAATGATTCAAAGTCTAGACTCTATTTGCTTAATTTTCTATATCCTTAAAACTATTTCAACACTAAACCCTGGCCAGTTGTTAAAATACACTATCCAGGGGCTGGGGAGATAGCTCAGTCGGTAGAGTGCCTGCCTTGTAAGCACAAGGCCCTGGGTTTGATCCCCAGCACCCAAAAAAAAAAAAAAAAAAAAAAAATAGACTATCAAGATGTCTAGAAACACCAGCTGTTCTATCAGATTTAACAGCCTAAAGAAGTTTCTCTTAAAGTCTTCTCATCTACTCTACCCTGAACTGGTTGGTCTTTGGGCTCAATTGCCAGATGATATTCTGGAGTTTTCCTTTAGGATCACCCTGAAATCTGCAGATCTTCTATGCTGGATCTCTACCACATGTGTCTTCTTACCTGGCTCACTCTTCTCATGTTTAAAAATGTCTTCATCTTTACATTTGCCTTATAATTTGACAGGGTATGGAATCCTAAAATGGAAATTATTTTCTGTTCCAAATTTTCTGCATTCTATATTATTGTTGGGAAAACTGAAGTCCCTTGGATTCCCTGTCTTTTATGTGTGGTTCGTTTTCCTCTGGACGTTTATAGGATCGTCTCTTTGTCTCTAATAGTTTATAATTTCACAAGACTTGGTGAAATTATAAACTACTATTTTCATCATTACCCCTTGGCATTCAGTGAGTCCTTTTAACTTGGCAAATCAGTCCCACCTGTAGCTGGGACTAGAGGTGGTATGCACCTGTAGTCTCAGCTACTCTGGAGGCTGAGGTGGGAGGATGGTTTCAGCCCAGGAGTTCAAGGCTGGCCTGAACAACATGGAGAGAGACACTGGCTCAAAAAAGAAAAAAAGGAAAATCAGAAAAATCCAATCCTTTGGTTCTGAACTTTTTCTTAAAATATTTTATTGATAATTTTTCCCCTCTCTGCTATCTCACTCTCTCGCAGTTCATTTTATCTCTGTCTCTCCTTCCTTCTATTTCTCCTCCAATTGCTCAAATATTGAACCTCGTGGATTGACCTTCTAATTATCTTATAGTTCTCATTCCCCCTGGTTTTTCTTTTTAAGCTACTTGATGATTAATAATATTCTCTTAAATAGCTTTCTCTCAGCAAAGGAAACTATCAGCAATGCGAAGAGAGAGCCTACAGAGTGGGAGAATATCTTTGCCACTCATACTTCAGATAGAGCACTAATTTCCAGAATATATAAAGAACTCAAAAAACTCTACACCAAGAATACAAATAACCCAATCAACAAATGGGCTACGGATATGGACTCTTCACAGAAGAAGATCTACAAGCAATCAAACATATGAAAAAATGTTCACCATCAAAACTACACTAAGATTCTATCTCACCCCAATTAGAATGGCGATTATCAAGAATACAAGCAACAATAGGTGTTGGCGAGGATGTGGGGAGAAAGGTACACTCATACATTGCTGGTGGGGTTGCAAATTAGTGCAGCCACTCTGGAAAGCAGTGTGGAGATTCCTTAGAAAACTTGGAATGGACCCACCATTTGATCCAGCTATCCCACTCCTCAGTCTATACCCAAAGGGCTTAAAATTAGCATACTACAGAGATACAGCCACATCAATGTTCATAGCTGCTCAATTCACAATAGCTGGACTGTGGAACCAACCTAGATGTCCTTTAGTTGATGAATGGATAAAGAAACTGTGATACACACACACACACACACACACACACACACACACACTGGAATATTACTCAGCTATAAAGAATAATAAAATTATGGCATTTGCAGGCAAATGGATGAAATTGGAGAATATCATGTTAAGTGAGATAAGTCAATCTCAAAAAACCAAAGGACAAATGATCTGATAAGTGGATGATGACACATAATGGGGGGTGGGAGGGGGGCAAGAATGGAGGAAGGAGGGACTGTATAGAAGGAAAAGAGGGGTGGAAGGGGTGGGGGGGAAGGAAAAAATAACAGAATGAATCAAACACCATTACCCTATGTAAATGTATGATTACGCAAATGGTATGCCATTACTCCATGTACAAACAGAAACAACATGTATTCCATTTGTTTACAATAAAAATTTTTAAAATTTTAAAAATAAAATTAAAAAAATATTCTCTTATTGGCATATTGAGATTTTTTTTTTCCCCACTATCATATTTGGAATTTCCAAACTTTTTTTGGTTTGGATGTTCCTATCATCCCTGTTCTTGTTTTATAATTGCAGTGTCTTCTCACAGCTCTGAAGATATCAAGAAGAGTTTATTTTCCTCAATTGTCTTCTTCTCAAATAAACTGTTTCCTCCTGGTTTTTCATTTCAATATATGTGTTACTTCCTTTCTCTTTCGTGTTAGAAGTTTTCTTCAGCTAGCCAGTGATTCTTGCCCATTCATATTTAAGAGAGGGGACTACAGAGCTGACGGAAGTTCCCGAGAGAAGCTGGTGTCTGAGGGTGTCCTGGTAGGGTGACTGTCCACGGCTATTTGGCTGAGGATGCTCTGTGTCAATAGTTTCAAGTTTTTCTTTTTGAGCTGGTCAGACCCTGAGAGGTATTAGTGAGACACTCAGGGACAAAGACTAGGACAATGAAATAAACCGCTGAGTGCCATCAACCCTTCCCCTTTGTAGCCCAGCACGTTGCTTCTCTACCCTTGTGCTCTTTTGAACAGACCTGTCCTGAGAGCTTGATAAAACCACAGAAGCAGAAATGTTTTCACAAGATGAAATTGTTACTGGGGGAAAAAAACCTAAATAAACCCTCCAGCTTCACTTATTCTTAGTCAACTTCAAAATCACTCTTTTGGGAGGTAACAGCTGGCAATATATTATTAATCTCCCAGGAGCTTTGTTGTAGATAACACCTCTGACATGTGGGTTATGATGATAATGGTTGCCTAGGTTACCCTTCAGGGGCTTTCGGGCTACTTTTGCTGAAGGACAATTGATTCTTCTTCTTTTATACTGAATCTCCCGTTTCCTGGGTCACAGATATGAGGGGCCTGCAGAAGTCTGGCGAGGAACTGGAATGGGATCCCCGTCTACACACGGTGTCTGCGCCCTTTGCAGGCTTACCTTTGAGTCCAAGTCACTCAGCTCTGCATGTAGACATGTCGACTGCCCCTTGGAGCTGGTCCGTTTCCTTCTGCCCAGGCGCATGCTTTACCAGCAGCTATAGCAGCACAAGCAGCCCAAGTCCTTCAGCCCCAGCTCAAGGTCCAGATTGAGCCATGAGGCCGGGATGTTTGCACAGGATGATGGCACCAGCTACAAGAGTAGACGTTGACCATGACCATCCAGCAGTCCAAGTCCCACTCTAGAAGAAACATCTGTAGGAAGTCAGCTTCCTACAGTGGAAATGACCAGAGTCTAGCCCACCCCAGCAGTCAATAAAAACCTGTGTCCCCCTTTTGTTAAGGGAGCTGGTTGGTCTCCCTCCCATTCAGTGCTGAGCCCCAGTTTAAGACTTGTCCCTGTATTCGTGCTCACTTGACTTCATTTCCTTTCTATCATCACCAAGTCAGAAGCTGCCAGCATCATGCCTGGGGTGTGTGGGCTGAAGCCAGAGGGGGGAGGGCCAGCAACTCAGCCTGTAGACGTCCCCCCAATGCCCCATTGTCAGTGTGGCAGCCCAGCCCTCGATGGAGCTTGCTGTGCTTCAGTCAAAGACCCTCTGCTGCCAGGGGTGGTGGCATGTGCCTCTATTCCCAGCAGCTCAGGAGGCTGAGGCAGGAGGATTGTGAGTTCAAAGTCAGAACTCACAACTTAGTGAGGCCCTTAGCAACTCAGTGAGACCCTGTCTCTAAATAAAATACAAAAAAGGGCTGGGGATGTGACTCAGCGGTTAAACACCCCGGGATTCAATCTCCAGCACAAAACAAAAAACAACCACAAAAACAACAACAACAACAAAACCCTCTGCTTTACTCTCCCCAATGAGTAAAGCTGCAGACTTTTGTTGGGCTGGGGAAAGTCTCTAAGCTCAGTATAGGGAGGGGAACAGATTTTTCAACCAATTCTTTTTTATTTTATTACCATAAGTCCCTCCATTGCAGAGCTTTCAAGGGGATTTGGCAGTGAATATTGGGTCTGTTTTCATCATTGTCTGGATTTCTCGACTGTCGGGTTAGGAACGGTTTTTTCAGATCTGCTAAATTATTTGCAGCCTTCCTTCTGCTTTCCAGCTGTCAGAGTTTTGCTGCTGTTACCTTCTCCAGGGAGCATCCATGTCCCCCATCCTGGTGCATTTGTGCTTTTTGCACAGAAACTCTTTATTTTTAAGTATTTTAGTATTTCTGGAGTTCAATGTGATATTTTGATACATGCATACAATGTGTAATGTTCGAATCAGGGTAATGAACATATCCACCTCAAACATTTATCATTTCTTTGTCTTGGGACCATTCAAGGTGCTCTCTTTTAGCTCTTTCGAAAAAGACAATAAATGTCAACTACCGTCACCCTACCGTGCTAGAGAGCACCAGAACTCTGGTGTTATTTTGGCAAGGTTCCCGGAAATTTCTGCAGGGGTCCACTCCAGTGTCTTATCTGAAAGTCCCCTTTACCGCTCTGTCCTGCAAATCTCTCAGTAAAGTATTTTTGTGTTTTGATGGGCAACCTTCCTGCCTGGCTTTCTGGAGTGTCTGAGCTGCACTTGATCCAGTTTGTGCCGGCCTGGATGCAGTCAGAGCTGGAAGACTCTTACTCCTAATTATTTTGTCTTTTTCTTCCTTTTTCATTTCCCTTGAGACTTCTTTGGGGGCAGGAAAGATTGGGGATTAGATTGTAAGATTATATCTTTTTTCCAACTGATTCCATTTGAGATGTAATAAAAAAGCACTTAGGATTCACAGGAAGAATATCGTTCTCCTGACAGAATTAAATTACTTTTATTCTGTTTCCTAGGAAACCTTTGCTGGAAATGTCCTCTGCCAGCTCCGAGCTAGCACAGCTCTCTGCTCATGCATCTCTCAGGAAGCACCAATTTCTACCCTGTGTTGTCATAGCTATTATGTGTGTTTGTTTTTCTTTCTTATGATATTGAGCCCCTTCAAGGCGCGGGACTGTCTTTTTCATTTCTGCTTCCCCTTCCCCTCCCCCTCCACTATCCTCTTGCAAGCAGCAGGTGTTAATAAACATTGTATAAATGAATGAGTGAATAAATAAATGGAGAAATGCTGGGCCACGTAATGCCCAGGGTCAGGAGTGCATCTGACCCCCAGTCTTCCACGATGTCGGCACCCATGTACGCTTGGCGGTTAACAGGATAAAGCGCAGAATCTTGAACAAAGTGATAATTGAACCAGCAAAGTCAGAGCATGACAACCTCCTTGTTTCTGCTCTGCCTGTCCCTGCCCACGATAGCACTAGCCATGTACTAAAGAGATGAAGGAACTGTACAGGAATCAGAGTGTGCCCTGGTTAAGGATGTAGATGCTGAACTCAGGCTGTCTGGGTTTCAATTCTGACTCCATCGATTAGCAACTTTGTGACCTTGAGGACCGTGTGTATCCTTTCTGAATTTGCCCTTCTGGCAAGTAGGAACCACACTAGTGCCTAAATAATACACAAAAAAGACAATTAGAATCGCCCCTGGAATGTAGGAAGTACACAGTAGATATAGATAGCATTAAGATTTCTCCAAAAGGTAAAATATATGTGGCTTTTACTTTTTTAAATCACTGATCTAATCTTTATGAGCCCTGGGCCTGCTAGGTCTCAGGAAAAATACATTTCAACTTGAATCGATGGCACCTTAGACCATTCCTATCCCAGAGGTCTTACAGAGATGATTCAGTCCCTATTGAGTGATTGCCCAATCCCTTGGATGGCTTCTGCTCTTGTTCTTCTCCAGAATTGCATCTGGGGGACTTGGAATGGGGCTTCTATGTTGGGGCCGGGGACCCACATGTTCTCTGATTACTGAGAGACTTATCAGGTCTGGCCCTTAACTGGTGACGCTGGATGTGCACCTGAGCCCATCTGGCCTTCGGGCATGGTGCTGGCGCTCAGGTCTGGAGGCTGTGGTCCTGTGGTCCTGAGGTCCTTCCCATGTGCCTCCAGCTGAGCAGTTCTTACTCCCTATGGCTTCTGTCCCAAATCCTGCTTGTCAACAGGCCCTTTCAACATCTCCAGTTCCCCTCGCTCAGGCATGCAGAAACTTCTGGATCCCTGCCTTCGATGCACAGGAAGCTTGTGTCAGAATACCTGGATGAGCATATTAAAAGGATAAGGAGGACCCACAGAACCTTCAGGAGCACTCAGTCTCCAGGAATGCCATCCAGAACCTCAGAGGCCTGAAGAGGAAGCAGCAGCTGCTCCTGACGCTCCTGCCCCTGCTCTGCCAGTGCCTCTTCTGGGACAGGGACTCACTCTGGCACTTCCTGGGAAGCCCATCACCTGGGTCAGCAAACACTGATGTGCAAAGAGTGGGTCTCATCAGACTGCACCCTTCTGAGCTGGGGTCCTGCCTGCTTGGATCTGATTTTTGACGAATGCAGGTCACAGGGCAGCATCCTGCCTGAAAGGGAGCGTGGGCTTTGAAATTCCTGTGTTCTACCTTTGGATGGTGGGGCTGTTGAGGCTGGAAATTCACAACATGTAGCAAGGGCATTCAAAAGGTGCAGGGCAGCTAGAAACAGGATACCACATAGGGCAAAAGCCCTTTTGAAAAATAGTGTTCTGAAAATTTTCAAACATACAGCAAAGTTAAAAGAATTAATAGTGAGTACCATACACCTACCACCTAAGAGTCTACCATTAATATGTTACTATATTTGTTCTATCACCATCCACCCATCCATCTGTCCAACCATCTCATTTTGGCACTTTTCAAAATAAATTTCAGGCATTGGTACACCTCCCTCCAAATATTTCAATATAACTATCATTAATAGAGTTTAAATTTAGTTTGCACCTTTTTTCTTGATGTTTAATTCACATGCAATGAAACATACACAACTTAAGTGTACCTTTGCTAGATTTTAACAAAAGCCTATGCAACCAACATCCCAATTAAGATTCAGAACAAACCATCACACCATAAATTTCCCTCATGTTCTTTTCCAGCTAATTTTTATCCCCACAACAATCCCAGAGATGACCACTATTCTGGTTTTTCTTCCTACCATAAGTCAGTTGGAAAAGCCCTCTTAATTTTTACTTTCCCCATGAAACTATGTAGCCACTGGAAATTTGGTTGAGAGAGGTGGTGTCAGTTGAGAATCTGTTTCTCTTCCTTGGCATCCCTTCCCACAAAAGTCAAAGTGGGCTTCTTTTCCATGGTGGAAAGAATGCCCTTTAAATGGTATAGCCAGAAATCTCTGGACATAGCTTAGTAACCTTGATGGTCAAGTCCATTAGGCCTGACTCCTGATTGTTGATGGAAGTTTAAGAGTTTACTAGGCACTTCTTTGGCAAAGTGTAGCTTTAAAGACACATTATCTTATGAGAGACAAAATAGAAACCAAAAAAACTTACCCAGGCAATCAGTTCTGGATAACAGTCCATTGCTATTGGTCCCTTCTACCTACTCCTGAATCACTGAGACTTGAGTTTCCAGTTCAACATGATTGACAGGAAATAAAATTGCAAATATTTCAAAAACATTCTCCCCATCATAGAGTGGATGAGTCCATATGCACCAAGGAAAGGATTTAGAATCAAATGGTATCTAGACAGTGACAGGAAAAGGGCCACAGCCACTGACATCTCAGTAGGCTTCCCAGCAATTAGCTCTTTACTGGGCCTGAGAAGTCTTTGTTAAACGGATTTCCGAATGTGAATGAATGAAAAATGGGTGAATGAGTGAATGAGGAAGGGGATCATGAGGAAGGAGACTCCTGAGCATTCAAAACCAAAACACAGTAAGCACAGAATGCTTTGTAGCTTTACAGCAGCTTCTAGGTTCCCATAATGTTTGGAAAATGGACAGATGGATGAACAGGCAACACACAAACACCAGGTGGGTGAAGCCACCTCTGACATCCTGGCATGCCCCATGGCTTCTCTGTCCCATGCTGAGGGGGCAAGAACAAGGAGGGGACAAGGGTTTCTGCCTTCTGGCTGGGTGAGCACCTCCCTCCCGGAGCCCAAACTCTGGCTGCCTAGATCGCTGACCAAGGTCATCGCTGTCAGGATGAGGTGAGGTGGAGATGAGTTAGAGCTTCACAGTGACTTCACCCAGGGTGGGAGGAACCAGTATCATCTTCATTTTACAGCTGGGTTAACAGAGGCCCAGAAGGAGACAGGGCAGCCTGTCACCTGACCAGTCCAGGTCTAGCTCTGATGGGTCCTTCTGACTCACTGTCTTGTGAGGATGAATCCCAAGACGACGTCAGGGACTCCCAGTTACAGCGCACGGAAGAACCTATGTCCAGATGGCAGCTCAGACCTTGGAATGTGCCCATAGGCAGCACCAGGCCCGCAGTCACAGGAGCCGCAGGGCTTAAAATGGGGTTCCCCGCCCTAGAGGGACCCGGATGCCCCTGCAGACAGAGCACCGCTGCCTTAGGTTCTTGGGTATGTGGCCTCATGTTCAGTCTCATGAGGCCTGTGATTTGGTCAGTCTTCAGTTTTCTCTTAAGGGACAGAACTAGAATCCTAGAGGCAAAGGGTGTTCTGTGCCAGCAGGTCTCAGACGTGACGCTCTTAAAAATTACTGAGAACCCCAAAGAGAACTTGCTCGCGTGGGTTATATCTATGGATATTTACCAATTTGGAAGTTAACGCTCAGAAGCTTAAAAATATTTATTCATTATCATTTAAAATAATAAACCCATTGCATCTTAACACAGATAACATACACTTAAGAAATAACTGAAGTTTCCAAAACCAAAACAAATATTAGAGTGGCATTGTTTCATATGTTTTTTAGATTTTTTGTTGTTGTTATTCTTGTTGTTGTTTGGAATTTTATTATTGTTGTTGTTATTTGCCCATCTCTTTAAATGGAAGACTTCATAAAGAACAGCTAGATTCTCATAGGGGCTTCTGCATTCAATTTTTGCAATACCACATGTCATGTGGCCTCCAGAAAATTCCACTCATGAGAGAATGAGAGTGAAATAGGCAAACAAACAAAGAAAACCTTAATCATGTCGTGAAATTCCCTGAAAGTTTTGGGGACCATGACTCTCCCTTTGAAGAACACTACTCTAGATTTCTGAATTTTAATGTGCACATGAATCACCCAAGAAACTGTTCAAATGCAGTTTTCTCATTCAGGAGTTGTGTTTGACAGTTTGCTGTTACTATAACAAATTCCTGAGATAATCAGTTTGTCAAGAGAAAAGGTTGTTTGGCTTACATTTTGAGGGAGCACATCATGGCAGGAGTATGAGGTAGAACAAACCACTTACCTCACAACCAAGATGTGAAAACAGGAAGAGGATGGGCCTAAGTCTCAACATCCCCTCCATGGGCACACCCCCAATAACCTGAAGACCTCCCAACTGACCCTACCTCTCCACGTTTCCACCACCTCCCAATACCAAGATGATCACCAAACCTTTAATACATGGCTTTTGAGGGACATTTGAGATCTAAACTATAGCAGGGAGTTTGAGGTAGGGCTGAGAGTCTGTGTTTCTCTCCAGCCCCCGAGGCATACCTCAGCTGCTGGTTCAAGAAAAATGCACTGAGTTTCACAGCTATCTGAACACCTTGAGGCAGTGCTAGGTAAAGGTCCTAAACCCTGGAAATAGCATAGGGCCCTCCCAATCGATATAACGAAAACAACAGTGACATGGAAATTAAATAAACTCAACAAAATTCTTGGTTTTCCCAAGATGATTACTCTGTTTCTTCAAAATCATTTTTAAAAATTGGTTTGGTACCTGCAGTTTGCTGACGTCTTAAGCGTGTTGAAGAAGCCCTCACACTTGCAGCCACATCAATGTTTATAACAGCTCAATTCATAACAGCTAAACTATGGAACCAGCCTAGGTGTCCTTCAACAGTTGAACAGATAAAGAAAATATGGTATATATACAAAATGGAATATTACTCAGCCTTAAAGAAGAAAGAAATTATGGCATTTGCTGGTAAATGTATAGAACTGGAGACTACCATGCTATGTGAAACAAGCCAATCCCAAAAAAGCCAAAGGCTGAATGCTTTCTCTGATATGTGGATACTAACACACAATAAACATGGGGAGACAGAAGTACTGTGGATTAGACAAAAAGGAATGAAGGGATGGGAAGGGGGATGGAAATAGGAAAGAGAGAATTACATTACTTTCCTATGTTCCTATATGAATATATGACCAGTGTAATTCCATATCATATACATGTGGTTACAAGAATGGGAAGTTAGACTCCATGTATGTATATTATGTCAAAATACATGCTACTGTCATGAATAGCTAAAAAGAACAAGTTAAAAAGTTTTTTAAATAGAAGCCCTCACTGTGCCAGGGTGGGGGCCACACTGGCCTCTGCTGTCTGGTTCCCTGGAAAAGCCCCATTCCATCCTCCACTGTCGGAGGAATGGCCCCTGTCTCTTTCCACTTTCCCCAAAAGAACATGGGGCGTTAGCACGGACTTCCGTGCCATCGGCTCTAGAGTTTGGCGTGAGGAATGAGGAGGATGGGGGGCGGGAGGCCCTCCCAACAAGGAGACTGAAGTGGGAAGACACAATCGTTGCACAGGGAGGTCCACAGGTGGACAGGCAGACAGAGGGAGCTCCACGCGGGCGAGACCCTGCAGGCCCTGGTGGCCAGGCCAGGCTTCCAGAGGGGAGCGAGCCAGGCGGCAGCTTGGTCAGCATCTTCCTGCCGTGGGAGGTTGGTAGGGGCTGGAGATGCTGCTGAGCCTATGTGAGGAGACAGCGTGTTCATACAGGGAAATGAAGGCCTTGGGGACAGTCGGGATGGTGTTGCAACGGGCATCGAAGGCCGCAGCAAGGGTTTTGAACTTGACCTTGCAATGAGGAGTCACAGAGCACTCAGGGCCAGGGGTACTGCAAGAAAAAGGGTGCTTTGAAAACACGTGTATACCTAGAAAGGAGCCCAGTGAACCACGCCACAGTGGTGCTGCTCTTTCAAATGGTCTTTTGGAAAAGATAGTACAGTGGAATGTTCCTAAGAGCTCAGAAACCAAGCTTCACCCCCATTCCTGGCTTCTATCTCCTCCTCTCCTTCTCCTTCTCCTCCTCCTCCTCCTTCTCCTCTTCCTCCTCCTTCTCTTCCCCTTCCTCCCCTTCTCCTTCTCCTCCTCCTCCTCTTCTCCTCCTCCTCCTCTTCCTCTTCTCCTCCTTCTCCTCTTCCCTTTCTTCTCCTCCTCTCCTTCTCTTCCTCCTCTTCCTCCTCCTCTTCTTCCTCCTCCACCTCCCCCTACTCCTTCTCTTCTTCTTCTTCTCTTTCTCCTTCTTCTTCTACCTTACTTTTGTCTTTAACTTAGCAATGCATCTGAGAGACTGGCCCAACATGTATCAATCCATCCACTCTTTCTGAATGGCTGCATTGTTATTTGATTGTATGGATATATTGTAATTTAACCCATGGATGGAGACATGAATGGCTTCACCTTCAATGTGATCGAGGTTGTAATACTTGCCCTTGCACCTTCGTCTACAGACACAAGTGTGGATCTGTCTGCCAGATAAATTCCTATATGTGAAATTGCTACTGTGAAGAATAGATTCACCTCAATCATTTTACCTCTTAGAAATTGTTCCATTTAAAAAATACACCAAAATACAGGCATGAAAATATTATCCATCTCTATAAGGACAGAAAACAGGGAGGAACTGAAGTTCCCACTGATTCAAGAGGAGTTTGCAAAAGCCTATGAATTCACAGGAGATGACACGGGTCACGACCAATGCATGTTTACAGGCTGCATGATATACGATTAAGCAAAAAGGGCAGATCACAAAACGGCTTCCCTGCATAATTTGATTTTCGTAAATGTATTTATATGCTTGCACCTTTATTCCTTCTCTGTATTCCCTGAGGTTTCTACGTGAGTATGTATTATCTTTATAGACAGAACAATTAAACTGCTTTGAAAGCATTCGATTACTCCACAGGCACAGATTTTAATTGTGGTGCACGCATACCACGCCAGGTATGGGCCCAGGTGTTGACATCAAGGTAACTGAGTTGCCTTCAGTCTCTGGCTCCTGTCTGCCATCTTTGGCCTGATCATTTAGAATTAGAGAATGTTTGAACCCTTAAAAACTTGCCCGAGCCTTATTTCACTGATAAGGATACTGAGGCTCAGAGAAGGTAAGTGATATACCAAGGGTCACACAGCCAATTTGGCCCAGAGATAAAAGAGCCTAGGGCTCTACTGCCAGGCAACTCTGCTCTAAATCTGAATATGAATTGTTGTTTAGGGTTGGGGAGGGCAGTGATTTTGAATGCCCCGTCTTCTGGGAGACCCTGTCCCAGCAAACCCAAGATGAAACAGAAGGGCCCTCAACAAGACTATCATTAGTAGGGAGGAGCCTGATCTTGCACAGGCAGAAAGGCAGCTTTGTTAGGGCCCAGGGGTCTGGCAGCCACTGAGGCAGCAGGCTTGTCGAGGGCAGTAATTATAAGGCAATGTGTACCCGCAAAGAGCCCATTAAATATGTTTGCTTTGCATCAGACAAAACTCAACCTCTTTGCCCCTTTCTACAAGAAATCCAACCACATCAAACACTTTGGGGTTTTTATACACTTTCCTGCTTGTTTGGGTGATCCCAGGGAACGGTCACGTCACACAGCGCAGGCTCGCAGCCGTCTGCTCGCTCCTTCCTGGCTCCTTTCTCACAGATGCTACCCCTCCCCCCCTCTTCCCTTTCCTCTTGGCTCAGTGCACACCCTGCCTCTGAGGGCCCCAAGCCATCCATCAAAGCGTTTCCCCAACAAAGAGGGACTTCCCAACCAGCTTCCATGAAAATAAAATTCCCTCTATTTAATTATGCAGAGGATTTTAGAGGCCTTACAATGCCAGAGTCTCTGAAACCAGAATCTCAGACTTTGAGTTGGAATGCCCCCGAAGAATCACGTCCCTTGGGTTCACAGCTGGAGATGCCAAGGTTCTGGGACGGGAGAGGGCTTGCCCAAAGTCAGGGGACACTCGTGGTTGCCAGGTCTCTAAGCTCCATGCTGGAGCCAGGTCTAGAGTCAGGACGGACTGTGAATCAAGAGCTTCTTGTTTATCTCCTGCAAGCGTCTAGGTCGCTCTTGCCCCTGGCAGGTGGGTTGTGAGAGGGAGGCCCTGAACCATGTCCCAAGGGGAGAAGACCTGTGAGAAGTCTGGTGAGGGCCTTCTCCCAGGTTCCAGGGTGGACGAACAGGCAGAGGCAAAACAGTGTGACATCACCATCCTCCCACCTGAACGCCCAGAGGTCCCAAATGGGAATGTTCGCATCTACCAAAGAGGTGTGGGCACGCTCTAAGGAAGGGTCCAACTCCCGAGCGGTGAGTGACGGCGAGAGTGTGCTGTCCCCCAGGGGAGGGACAGGTGAGTCAGGCTCGCTCAGCATCCAGGCTCTGTCCTCGAGTTGTCTTAATCACCCCCAGTTGTCCCAGGAAGGGGACATGCTGTCTTTTCTTACTAAGGCCCTGGGAAGACTTCAGACCCAGCCGGGTCACAGAGTTAAGGTTCTTAGAGGATGGAGGCTGCAAACCCAGGTGGCCCAAGTCCAAAGTCACTCCTCCAGAGCTCAGGGGGCTTCTTGGTGGAAGCCCAGCCTGTCCGTGGGTGTGTGGGGTGAGTGGGGAGGGTGTGGGTGCTGAGGCGTGTCCCTGCAAGAAGATCCTGGGCCTGGGCCCTGTGGATGCCTACAGAAGAAGCAGAGCCGGGTCCCGGAATCTTCTCATCTCACAGCCCTGGACTGGGCTCTGGTCCCGGCTCTGCAGCGTAGAGCCATGTCCCTTGAGAGGCTTCTCTCTGAGGGTTGTCATGAGGGTAAGAATGGTGACCAAGCTGGGCACAGTGGGCATACCTGTCATCCCAGCAGCTCAGGAGGCTGAGGCAGGAGGATCGAGAGTTCAGAGCCAGCCTCAGCAACTTAGAGAGGTCCTAAGTAACTCAGCGAGACCCTGTCTCTAAATAAAATACAAAAAAGGGCTGGGGATGTGGTTCAGTGATTAAGGGCCCCTGGGTTCAAACCCCAGTACCAAAAAAAAAAAAAAAAAAAATGACCATAAACTCTAGATCTTTCCATGCCCCCTTCCTTCCCAGTTCTGCTTCTTGTCAGCCTTGTGATCCTTCTGGGACTCGTTCCTTGCACGGTCCAGCTCTCAACTCCATGTTTGAGAGGCTCTTGGCTGGATCCGCTCCCACATGGGACACCTTGTGGGTGCAAACCAAGGCAATTACTGGGTGATTATGTGTCTCCTAGGTGTCACGTCTGGGCTGAGGAGGACCACGCCCCCTCTTTTGAATTCCGACTTTCCTGCCTAGGAGTGTCCTGAGATTTTCCTTGTTAATGCAGGTCTGGCTGGCTACTCTGACGCACCATCCTGACCGTCCACACACCACCGTGAGGAGGCAAGGAGTCTGTCTGGCTGTCGCATGGCAGGTGAGTGGGCAGGGCCTGGGGACCTCGGGGCATGAGGGCCTGTGAGGGGAGTTTTCAGGAGCGTCCGTGAGATAAAAAACTTTGATCATTGCTTGTTAAGATTTTAGAGCTGGAAGACCAAAAGCTATGCCCTCGTGCTCATCAGAAAACAGTCCTGGAGACGGAAAGCAGCAACCCCAGACCAACCAGCATGTCCGTGCAGAGGCTGGACTGGGGCCAGCCTTCTGCACACGCTTTGATGAACTGGAGGCGGCAGGGGCAGAGAGGCGAGGTCCACAGACAGTTCTGGGCATAGCTGGGGACCGCGGGCTACATGGTGGGGGGAGAAAGAGGCCCCATGGGTAGCATCTTCTCCAAACTCCTGTCCCAACCACTTGAGGGCAAGAACAATTCTATCTGAGGAGAAAAGAGTTGTTTGACCTTGAGCAACGGAAAGAGTCGTATGACCTTGGTGCCTCTGTTTTCTCATCTGTAAAATGGGATCATAATACAAATTATCTCAGAGGCCTGCTATGTGCTGTCCTCTGTCACACAAGATCTCAAAGTGGGGCCTTGTAAACAATAGCCTCAGAAAATGTGTCCCCACAGCTCACTTACAGAGTGAGTGACAAACTTCCCCTGCCCCCAAACTCATAGACACTGGGGCCTAGCAATGAGCCAGTAAACAGAAAGGGTCCCAAACTCACAGGTCTTTAAGGGATGTTCCTAATTTTATGTCTGCTATTTTCAATTGTTCGGCATCATGTGACAATACTGTGAATCAACACCTGTTTATTTGTTGACTTTCGAAGGCAGGGATTTTTGTTTCTTTATCATATTTTAACTTCTTCTTCGTATTTCCTCCTGGTAGTTGATAATATTAGTGGGCATCCAGGTCCATCTAGTTCCTGGGGTGGGTGCTCCCCTGAGGACAGCCCAGACCACCTGTTTCCAAACCTGGGTTTGCTTCTCCTATCAGACCTGGCGCGGAGGACCCTGGCTTTGCTTCTACCAGCACCTGATTTTCAGGATTTCCCTATGTGTCCCCTCTTCCCTACACATTTATAAAGCATTGATCTTAAGCTTGACAGCACCAAGTTTAATTGCTGAGGAAGGAGCAAAGTTGGTGGCAGGGAGTGTCAGGTCAGTCACTCACGTGGTGGGTACTGGACTCCTCTCTCTAAACCTCCATTTCTCCATCTGTAGAATGTTGGGATCAGATCCATCATGCCTAGCGTATAAATATTTATAGGATTGAATTCGATTCCCCAGGGGTTCTGGGGCCTCCTGGCTTCCTGGGAGGATCTGCTCCTCAAACCAACAGTCATGAATGACGAGGATGCCAGGTTCTGATGGAAAGGCCATCCGCCCTCCGGAGCTCCCCGCTCGCTCTGTCCACGGTAGACGTCACCCGTCCAAGCTGCGGCTCCTCCCTGCTGAGTCTGGAGGTGGTCCCGGAATTCTCCTCGGTGCAATTCCTCCACGGCCCCTGCCAGTCAATCCGTGTCAGCAAATGAATAGGATCATTTTGACGTTATTCAAAATTACAATAATCTTTCAGCTTGGCAATTTTAAGAAGCGAGTAGGATATTCTGTGAGGGATTGGTGCCGAGAGGACACTGGTTGGAGTTGATGGGTTGCTATAGACTGGTAAGAGAGAGGACAGCAGGACCAGGAAGGAAAGAGAGACTGGGCAGTGGCCCCAGAAAGGCCCCAGGCCACTTTCCAATTAATCATTTAACTACAGAGCTCAGGCATCCATGATGCATACTAAGGACAGAGTCATAATAGAGCCCATTAAAAACCAATTATACTGACTCCCTGGGTCTGGGAGATGTTGCTGGCTTCAGCAGAGCTTCCTGGGCCCAGACTCACTGGGTACCATGCCCAGGCTGGCACAGAGAATTGGGGAGGGCAGTATCGTTTGGATCTTTGGAGTCACCCAAGGCCATGAGAGAAGGTGGAGAGTGAGTAGACAGAGGCAGTCCTCGAGCTTAGGCTGATCTCTGTGAGCTAGGGAGCCAGAGAGGAGGGATGAGGCTGGCAGGGACAGGAGTCACGGCCAGGACCAAGCTGGGAGGCACCTTATGATATGGCAGCAGAGAGCGTGAGGACGGACCGATAGAGTGGGAGAAGTGACGTGCTGACACTTGTGCACTCTGAGAGGTCCCCTCCCCCTCTCGGAGTTCTCAGTTTCTCTGTAGCAACAGGACAGATTGAATAAGATGAGCTGGCACATGTTCTGAGGCTGTCGGGGCAGGTGGTGGCTTCAGCAGGAGGCAGGGAGGGGAGAGGGAGAAGAAAACCTATGTGCAGGAATCAGGGATGGGAGACCCAGGGACAGGGAAGCTCTAGAGGACAGAGGTGACAATATAAAACCTCCGTTTGTTAAACTCAAAACGTGGACCCAGCACGGTGCTAAGCGCTGGGTGGAGAACATCATCCTGATCAGAGCCTACTGTCTATTTTGCCAATGGTTTCTCCTTCACCCTTGGAATTTCCTGGTTTAGGCGTTGCATTTTGTCAATACCCTACTTACAATTATTACTTCATTTAATCCTCCTCAAAATCATATGAGGAAGATATTAGGATTGTTTTTTTTAATGTTGTTTGTTATAGATGGACAGATACCTTTATTTTATATATTTATTTTTATGTGGTGCTGAGGATCAAAACCAGTGCCTCACACATGCTAGGCAAGCCCTCTGTCACTGAGCTACAGCTACAGCAAAAGGGTAATTTTGTGAGTGTGTGTGTGTGTGTGTGTGTGGTGCCAGGGATCGAACCCAGGACTTTGTGCATGTGAGGCAAGCACTCTACCAACTAAGCTATGTCCCTGGCCCAGGATTGTTGTTTTTAGGGAAGGAAATCTGAACCTCAGAGAGGTCCAGCAACATACCCACTGCCACAGGGTGATATTCATTGGCAAAACATTGAAATGGCAGCCAAGAGCTCTTAAGACAGATTCAGAGAGGTTCACCCACCTGCCTCAGGTCACACAGCCAACAAGTGGGAAAGCCTGCACTGGAACTCAATGTGTGCCTCTGAACTCAGGCTCCCACTGGCTGTGCAGGGTGGAAAGGAAGGCCAAGAGAAGATGGTAAGAGAAAGAAGGGAAAGAGGGCCGTAAAGCTGGAGGGACTGCAAACCCTGGGGTGTTTGGTAGAAGAAAGAAATGCCCTTGCTATTCCTTCTTTTCCTCTGCCTGATGGGCGCAGCCTCAGGCTTGAGCTCTTGGTCTTGAGCCCAGGCCAGGGAGCTCACCCCTCATGTCCCAAGGGTGAAACCAGACCAGCGACTCACTGAACCAGCCGAGTGTCAGATCAGATTTTGCCACTCAGTCCCTCCCTGGTGTCCACCAAGGGGCCAAGTGACAACCCTAAGTTTCCTTCTGGATCATTTCACAGACAGACTAATTGAGGCCTGGAAAGAGGAAGCAGCTTACCGTGGGTCCCACCCAGAGTCTGCAGCAGCTCTGCCTCCTATATCAGAGGCCACGCCCACCCCCTCCTCCCAGCCCCAGGAGTTTTAGAGAGAAGGAAGTTAGAAGGAAGGGCAGGTTTTGGAATGTGACAACTTGAGTTAGAGGGATTATGGGGTGGGTGGGGTCTGGGCAGCTGACTGGGTGTGGGTGCCAATCCTCCAGGGCGGGCCGGGATGATGGTGAGCATCAGCTCCCTTGTCACTCCCCAGTCAAGGGACAGGAAGAGATGCTCATTTATTCATCCAAATAATGTTCACTGAGCATCTACAACACCCTGGACTCTAAGCCAGGTCCTCCTATCCAGAGAGTACAAGAGCCAGAACTTACCTTTATGGAGATCTCAGTCCTGTGGAGGAGAGAGACAAGTAAACAAGTAACACAGCATCCTTGATTGTGGGTTGGGGACAGTAGCCTTAGTCTCAGACAGCAGGATCTGAGCTGAGCACAGGGTGATGACATTGAGTTTATTTGACAAGAAGTCTGGAAACCATCTATTGCCCACATTTATATCCTCACCTTGGGCTCCCTCTATATGTAGGATCCCCCTCCTCTGAGTCCATCAATCTCATTGACCGCTTGAGGGCTGGAAAGGACACTGATTAGGACAGCAGAACAGTTGCTTTTCCTATACACTATCCTGAAACCCCAGAGCTGACACTGTCCCATAAATGGCAGGCCATGATGCTGATGAGTGTGAATGACTCAGACCACCAGAGGAGCAGCTCCAGAGATGGATCACACAGGGACCAGGACAGTGGGTTATGCGGCAGAGGCAGAATTGAGGTGGAGAACCGCAGGTCAGGGATTCCTAGGTCTTATCGCTGCCACATGATCAAAGGGCAAAAGCTTCAAGAAGTTATGTTCTGTGGGGGTGACAGAGAAGCACAGTGGAGAGAAGCAAATGGCGAGAAGTTGCAAGATCAAAAGACCTTCATTTGGCAGAAGGAAGGACTTTCTAACATTTGGGCACTGGACGAGTGGCCTCTTCCAGGTTGCAAGCTGGGACCATGGTCAAGTAACCACCAAGAATTTGGCTGTGGAAATTTGATCTTGGGCAGGAAGCTGAGAGAGAGATGGTCTCTGAGATTCTGGGATAATAATGATAATGACAGTTCTGACTCATTCCACCCCCTCTTTCCCATTCGTGATAAGGATACAGATATGGAAGAAGGTGACCAGAGCTGGTTTGCACTGTGACTGGGAAAGAGGAAACCAACACAGATGCCGCAGGGCTTCAATCCATATCCGGGAGCTCAGGAACTCTCATCAAATCCCAAACACCCCTTGAATCCAGCCTGGGGGCTTGCCAAGTAGAGCTAATTACCACCCAAAACCTCACCCCCTGCTCCTGACTCATCCCCTAAAAAGGGACACTAGCATCCTCTTCTGGCCTGTACCCAGTCCCTGTGTTTGGGAAGCAGCAACACAGATTCATGGGCCACAGATCAAAACTGTCTGCAAGCAAGAAGCCCCTTTCTTCCTGCCCAACCTTCTTGCTTTTAGTTTGTTGATATTTTTGTTTTGGTCTTTGTTTGTTTTTGTACTGGGGATGGAATCCAAGGTTACCAACTGAGCCACATCACCAGCACTTTTTTAGTTTTTATTTTGAGACAGGGTCTCACTGAGTTGCTTAGGATTTCACTAAGTGGCTGAGGCTGGCTTTGAACTTGGGATCCTCCTGCCTCAGTCTCTCGAGCCTGGGATTACAGGCATACGCCACCGGGACCAACTCACGTTTGGTTTTCCATGTAGTTAAACCTGGACTGCTAAAAGCTGCTCCAGTTCTGTTGATATTAGACCTCATAATCCCATGTACAAGATACATGGGGGTAAATACCTGTGTTTACAGACTAAACGGAGGCCACCTAAATTCAAAGTTCTGGGACTTTAGAGACCTGTGCCTACCCAAGAATTGTTGGAGCCAACCAGACATGAAGGTTCTAACTTCCCAGTGTGAGATGCCTCAAGGCAGCAGGGCATGTTGTTCCGGTTCCTGCCACACAGGGGTGCTGTTGAACACTGGTCCTGCGCAGGCATGTTCGCTCGTCACAGCAGTGGCCTCCTGGGACACATATGTCACTCACATGAGTTCCTACAAACCTGCTCAGTCGTTCCCCCCAAATGACAATGCCAGACTGGCACTTTCAGCCCAATCCAAGCTTAAACTAGTCTTTTCCATGCATCTTCCATGGCACCAGGCCAACCAACTCACAAGTAAGACCAATTAGGAGGTTGTTGCAGATTAGGTAAGAGACACAGCTCCCCCTATGCTTCTGTTAGCTATTGCTGTGCAGTAAACCATGCCAACTTGAGGCTTAAGACGACAACAGTAATTTTCTTGCTTAGGAACCTGCAATTTGGGCAGAGCTCAGCAGGGACAGCTTGTCTATGCTCCATTTGGTTTTAGCTGGGGCAGCTTGACTGGGGGCTGAGGATCTGCCTGCAAGATGGCTCAGTCTCATGGCTGCCAAGCCAGAGCTGGTGGTCAGCTGGGAGCACAGCAGGCTGGAGGCTGGAAGCCTTGGTTCCTCTCTGCGTGGGCATATCCACAGGCCATTTGGTTTTCCAAGAACAGGCAACTCAAGGGAGCCAGAAAGAAGCTGTATCAACATTTATGATCTAGCCTTGGAAGTTACAGAGTGTCATTCTGTTTAACTCACAAGTCTTCCAGATTGGAGGGATAGAACTATATACTTATTTCTCAGTGAGAGACATGTCAACATCATATCGTAAGAGCATGTAGAATGGGAGCTATTATCATAACCATCTTTAGAAAATACAATCTGCCACACTCCCTTAACTAAAAGATTATATGAAGGTGCTGAGGTCTTTAAAAATACGAGCATGTTGGCCGACCCTCTCCAGACTTTGACCTACACGTGGTGAAAAATTGAGACGCCTAGCATGTATATTCCCAGCTGAAGTCAAACAGGCAATCCTCTGCCTTCTCGATTCAGCTTCCATTCTACAAACAAATGTTCTGTTAAATGTCCACTTAAAATCTTGGTTTTTGGCATTTTTTGTGTTTTTGTGTGATTATTGTTTATTTGTGGGGAGTGGGTAATTTTATCATTTAAAATGGTCCTCAAGCATAGTGCTGAAGTGCTTTGTAGTGTCCCTAAGTGCAAGAAGGCTGTGATGGGCCCTGCTGAGAAAATAGATGCTAGACTTATTGAATTATAGTGCTAGTGGCAAAATGAGTTCAATATTAAGGAACCAACAATGAATATTAACTAAGGTGACTTTAAATAAAAACACAGGTATAGATTGATGGATTGATGAATAAGGAGTGACCAGAAGCTCCCAGGAACCTAACCCTGTACTTTCCATACCTGCAACAGTTCAGTGCTCACTAATTCAGTGTCCACAGGGACTTTAGAAAATGTAACTACTGTGAATAACAAGAGTCAGCCATGTGTGTGATGAACCGGAGGAGTCAGGCGTGGTGGCACAGGCCTATAGTCCCAATCACTTGGGTAGCTGAGGCAGGAGGGTCACTTGAGTCCATGAGTTACAAACCAATCTGGGCAACATGGTGAAACCCTGTCTCAAAAGATAAATAAACAAAAACAGTGACTGGATGAACGCACGACTGGCATCATGAAGAGGATGGGAAGATGGGCCAGACCTGGATGAAAAGGTGCCAAAGGCTTGGCCTGGTCTCCCTGCCCTCTGCCTACGCAGGGGTCAGAGTCACGAGCGTGGACTGGCAGCGGTCGAGGAACGGTGCTGCCCACCACACTCAGGAGTACCCATGCCCTGAGCTGGTGGTTCGCAGGGGTCAGTCCTTCAGCCTCACCCTGGATCTGAGCGGAGACCTGGACAGCGAGGAGACCCTCATCTTCACTGTGGAGACAGGTAACTGGGCTCACCAGCGTCCCCGCTGGTCTACAGCTGAATAGCATTGTCCTGGGACCAGTGAAAGGAGACTGCAGTGGGCAGCCCCAGGTTTAGGTGGGGAAGCGAGTCCCTGTAAGTGGGCTTAACCTTGAATTCTGTAGACTTCTGGGGACAGCTGGCAGGTGCTGCCTGCAGACAGCAGGGTGGGTGTGATGACCTCTCTGGAATCCTATGCATGCCAAGGAATTCAGCGTTCTGGAAGGATATGGAAATGGCAGGGGAGGTGGGACACTCTTGGAATCCAAGTTTTCTTTCCTTTTATGGTCAGATATACAGCAGATTTGAGCTCCCAAGGCTGCCATCACTTTCCCCTTGGTTCAGGAAGTGGCTGGGAGTCGGGGCAGCTGAGCCGTCCCATTCTGTCCTCCTTAGGCTTGGTCAGCTCCCTCTCCTCAGCAGTCTCCCAGCATTTCAAGGGGTGAAGTCCAAGTCATAGCTTTTCCACTTCTCCAAAGCCGAGTTTCCCAGAGGCAGGATCTCCTGATTCCCTCTCCTGTCCGCCAGGGCCCAAGGCTTCCGAGGCCCTCCACACCAAAGCTGTGTTCCAGACAGCGGAGCTGGAGGTGGACGATGCCTGGACAGCAGTGAAGGAGGCGCAGACAGGGAACTCCATGACCATCAGCCTCGCCAGCCCTCCCGATGCTGTCATCGGCCGCTACCTGCTGAGCGCCAGGGCTTCCTCTCGCCGGAAGCACAGTGACCGGAAGCTGGGAGAGTTTGTTCTCCTTTTCAATCCGTGGTGTCCAGGTAGGTGCTGCCAAGTCCAAGACCCAGGTTTTCCTGGAAGCCCTCCTCAGAAGTGGGCCTGCTCTTGATGGGCCTGGGAGGCAGGTTCAGGGACAGGGAGGTGCATGCCAAGAGCTGGGCAAGAGCTTGCCCTTAGCAGAAGTGGGCAGGGGCAGAGGAATCCAGTGGTTCCTGGAGTCAGGGAGGGCAGGATTGGGGCCTGATAGGCAGGTGAGGCCCCAGTGCAGGTGAGGCCAGGGCTGGGGAGTCAGACAGCCTTGGGGTATCCCAGCTCTGCTAAATGGCTTCCCTCCATGAGCCTCACTTTCCACATCTGTAATATAAGAGTGATAAAAGCACCTATCTCTGGGGGCTATGGTTGGGAGATCATGCAGCTAATGGCGTGAAGCACAAAATACATTACAAGACCTCAGTAAGGGTAGCTGGGATCAGTCTTCTTGTCAATATTTAAGAAATATGAGGTTGCAATTGGCATCAAAAAGGACTACCTGAAGGTGTCGGGAGTCCCAAGACCCTTCTGTCTTGGGCTGGGCCTGCTTGGGGAAAGACTGCTCGGGAGGGAGGAGGCTTAGAGGCAGCACGGGAGCCTACCAGCCCTTCTTCCTCCTCCTGCCCTGGTCAGCCTCCAGGCACCATCCTGTTGCTGGCCCTGATGCAGCCCCTTCCCCAAGCCGGCAGGGCCAGAGCCCCAGCCCACGCTGGGCCTGATGACTGCTTTTCAGAGGACGATGTATTTCTGGACTCGGAGGAGGAGAGACAGGAGTACGTGCTCAACGACAGTGGCATCATCTTCCGAGGCGTGGAGAAGCACATCCGAGCCCAGGGCTGGAACTACGGGCAGGTCTCCAGGGGCGCAGCCAGTCGGGGATGTGGGCTGGGGTATGGGAAAGTCAGCCCAGGAGCCCATCTGTCTGCTCCTTTCTAGGAGGGTCAAGTGGGGCCGACTCCTACAGCCTCTAAAGCAAAGGGGCAAATCAATGAGGCAGATGTGGCTCAAAAGCAAATTGTTTTGGTGACTTCGCTGTGCATAGTGGGGAGTTATAGCAGGTTGTTGAATGGGGGGCATGATTAAGGTTGAGCTTCCTGTTCCAGGGAACTCTTTAAGGAAGGGTTTCTGATACTTGAGGAAGCTCTGTGATGTCCTGGGGAGACAGGGCGTGAGATTAGGCAAAACTCCCCTGCACAGAAACAAGTGACTGATCAGGTGGAATTGTGGAAGGGCCTGGAATATGGGTGAGGCTCCAGTCTCTAAACACAGCTTTCTGGGGAGCAGTTTGAGGAGGACATCCTGGATATCTGCCTCTCCATCCTGGACCGGAGCCCCAGTCACCAAGATGACCCAGCCACTGACGTGTCCCACCGTCACGACCCCATCTATGTCACCAGGATCATCAGCGCCATGGTGAGGAGTCCCCTGCCATCCCTCTGTGTGTTAGACTCCTTCAAGGGTCCCCAGGCCAAACCAGGGCCACAGCCTAGGGGTTCCCAACTCATCCCTTGTTTTAATTCTCTACTGCTACATAACCACGCCCCCAACACACACATACACTCAATGGTATGAGACACTGTATGTTTAAAATTGTGTAGGTCAGGAATTTAAGCAGGGCACCATGTGAATGGCTTTTCTCTGCTTCAAGATGCTTCAGCTGGGGGTTTCTGAATGGCTGCAGACGTCTGGGATAGTTTGATGGGACCATATCTCTGGGACCTTGGTTCTGGTGCTCAGCAGTTCCTTAGTTTCTGCCCGCATGTATCTGTTGGAACTAGAATGTCCAAAATGGCTTCCTCACTCTCCCGCCAGGGCCCGGTGCTGTGGTGGCTGAACAGCGGAGCCTGGCCAGTCATCACGGCTTCTCACCACACAGCCTCTCCCCGTGGTTACCTTGGGTTTCCTCACAGTGTGGCAGTCTCATACATGGCAGCTGGCTTCACGCTCAGTTCCAAAAAAACAGGAAGTGGACACTGCCAGTCTTCAAGGACTGGGCCCAAAAACTGGTCCAATGTCATTTCCACATGTCAGTGATCCAAGCAGTCTGAGGCCAGCTCAGACTCAAGAGCAGCAGGCATAGACAGACCTCACGTCTCCATGGGAGGACTGCCAACTTTAAGTGACCACGTGCCTCAGGCCACAGAGTCCCTCCACAGAAGGCGGGGGTAAGAGGACCTACTAGTGCTTTCTGTCCCCTGCAGGTGTTCAGGTCAGTGGATGGGAATCTGAGATCCCCAAAGTGGACAAAGCTGTATTTCTCATAATTGATGCTCTCAATTCCTTAAGACCTCAGACGGATGATGGAGCACAGGGAATCAGCAGCAATGACCAATCCCAAACAGTAGAGTATTGTAGCCAGTGACAGCAGCGCAGCGCCACACCTGGTCCTGAACTCATGGTTCACCCCTTTAACCTGCCATGTGATTTCAGCAAGTCCCTGAACTTCTCTGAACTTTAGTTTTCTCATCAAAAGAAGTGGGGGGACAATAAAACCTGAGGAGGAAAATAGAACCATAAACTTCAAAGGTTAACCTCGTGTGCACAAAATCCTTAGAATAGCCAGGTGCAGTGGTGCATGCCTATAATCCTAGCAGCTCTGAAGGCTGAGACAGGAGGACCACAAGTTCAAAGCCAGTCGCAGAAATTTAGCAAGACCCTAAGCAATTTAGCACAGCCCTATCTCAAAATAAAAATAAAAAGGACTCGCAGTGTTGCTCAGTGGTTAAGCGCCCCTGAGTTCAATCCCTGGTAACAACAACAACAACGACAACGACAAAATCCTTAGAATAGTGCCTGGCATTCAATAAATGTCAGCTATCTCTATAATTATTATACCACTAACAGTCCCCAAATATAAATAATTTAAGATCAGGAAAGGCTCTGAAATTGTAGGTGATTTTTAACTAGAGTACCCAAATGGAAGATAATTAAGTTATAAGTAGTTCCAAAAAGTAGGGTTTTTGTTTGTTTGGGTTTGGTTTTTGTGGTCCTGGGAATCAATCCCTGGGCTTCATAGATGCTTAGCACATGCTCTACCACTGAGCTACACTCTCAGACCTGCATAAAAGTAGGTACTTTAAGGCTCTGGAGACTGAGGAAGGAGGATTGTGAGTTCAAAGCCTCAGCAACAGTGAGGTGCTAAGCAACTCAGTGAGACCCTGTCTCTAAACAAAATCTGAAATAGGGCTGGGGAGGTGGCTCAGTGGTCGAGTGCCCCTGAGTTCAATCCCCAGTACTCCCCTGCAGGAAAAAAGTAGGTACATTAAGAGAGCAAAGGCCCCCACTTATCAGGCAATTTAAAAGCAAGGAGTGACACTGATTGACTAGGCAGCCCAAGTTGGAGATGATTGTATACTGGCGGTTCGTGCGGTGG